>NW_024524600.1:5981610-6213592 GCF_017590135.1 Pyrgilauda ruficollis
CGCAGAGCACTGAAGAACAACCACAGGAAAAATGCCTGCTATTAGTAAAATGTTTCAGTTTGGGTTCCAGCTGCAAACTGTTTTCATGGAAAAATGTCCACATACATTTGAAGAAGCAGCCATGCGGAAACTTAAAATCCTTTGTAGGTCATACTAATTATTACTAATTATTTTAAAGGGAAAGGCCTTGCTAATTCCCTAACAGAAACACCGAAGAGCTACCTTAATGTCCAAGAATAGAGGAATTCTTCAGCTGAGGAGAATGGGATTAATGAGACTAATGGTCCATGCACAGATGCTAATTTCTTGCTGCCAGAAGCCAAACTGATTTCAGCTGCAGCATTTCTCCACTGGGTGATCCTGGCCCAAAGCCCAGCAAGCAGCCAGGGACCAGCTCCACTGGCCTCTCACGCCAACAAGAGCCTTCAGATCGAATTCTCTCTGCTATGGCCCAGGGGTGTGCTAGAGAAAGCCAGGAGTTGTTAAAATTCTGCAGCCTGGCCTTAGTGAGCTGTGGAAGGTAAATGGATTATGGACAGTCAGTTTGACTTCAGACCTGACAGTGAAGACACAGTGACTTCATCCTCCTCCCAGTCACTGCTGAATAGCTTCCATGTGTCCTTACTCACAGTTCAGGTGCAGGAATTAAATATCACAAGAGCCCCGAGGCTCTTCTGTGAAACTTTTCCAGGAGTGAATTTGTTCTGGTATATCAGAATTTGTTCCTGTCACAGAGGAGAGGCTGATTTAGGATTTAAATGAAGCCTGCAAGATGTCAGTAGCGGCTTTGCCCTTTGGCTTCTCTGTTTAAGAAAAAATTCACAGGCTGTAAAAAGTCTGGCACAATGCTGAAATTTTTTTTGCCTGTTGTTGCTTTCCATTTCATTTTGCATTTTCTAAAAATAGCTTCCTATACAGAAAGAAAAAAAAAAAAAGAAGCAGAAATAATATTTTTAAATCTCACTCATAATTGTGTGTTAAAAAGAATACAGTAGATGCTGCATCACATAAATTGGCAATGATTACTCTTTTTACAATGGATTATGAACAAAATTAATCTTAATATTCTATATTTCTGCTTTTTTCTCTATTTATCATAGTTCAGAGATAGCAGGCATTATTTTATCAAGGCATAATATTCTAAATTACCTACAAATTAATGGCTATTTTTATTCTAGTAAATCTGCTGGGTTTATGGTTTTGGGGCATTTTGTGACCCTACCTGTCCAGTCCCCTTTGGATGATGAGTTGCTCACCTGTCAGTTTTGCTGAAGACAGGACATGCTCAACCTGCTATTATACAGCATTAATGATCTGTCTGTCCATTCTAGGCAGAATGGAAAGTAATGCTGTTTTCTTCTAAAATGGCTATCTACATTCCGTGTGACAGCAAAATAGTAGTGGAAGAAGAGAAAAAAACCACCAATCCTCTTGCAAGTCCATGGGGATTAACTGGGAGGATGCAGAGATTTTTATTAAAAGAAAAAAAAAATCACCTCCTTTATTGGATCTCCCAGGAGTTTTAGCACTATTCATCTTTGAGGCTAATGAAGTTCCCTTGTGAATCATGCTGTTTGAACTATGTGGGGCATATCTTGATTAGCATATGTTTCTTCTAAAAATATATTTTGAAACCCCTGGAACTTGCCATTTGTTTGAAAGTCGTACTAGACTTTCAACCTTGCATCACTGATTACAGGACAAAAATTTTACTTTTAATCTTTATGGAAGGACATCTGGCTTTGTCTGCAATTCCTCTCCCCAGTGAAAATTTAGCCCAATAATTCCCTCCAGAAAACAGTCAAAAAACCCAAGGTTTTTCAATGTGAAAATGAAATAGAAAACTTTGAGCTAATACTTACTTTAATATAGCCTAATTTAGGAATTCCCAGGGAGCTGAAATTTTAACCAGAATTCTTAGTTTATGTTTTTTGTTTTATTTTTTTATATTCAAGTCTCTTTCTTAGGGTGTCTATGGTCCTGTCTTTAAGGACATAGGGGTTACAATGTCAGCCCTGGGATAAAAAGAGTGGCGTCAGTGAACACTGCCAGATCTTGTTCTTACAGATTTACTGTGTGTGTTGTCTACCCCATCACTATTTGAACACCAGACTCAAATGGACAGCTAGGCGTGTGTTGTGCCTAACACTACATGCTCACTTTAGGATTTCACAGCACCCTGATTTCAAAGCATCCCGATTTTCAAAGCATCCTGATTTTCCTGATTTGTGAGCTCCATTCCTAATTATCATGAAATCTGTAGAGCCAGTGAAAGTGTGGCTACCTGTACTTCTCCCCAGAAAGATCTTCAGCTTGATTTCCACTGGTTCACAGCAACAGTGTTCTGGTCACTGGTCATCCCTGGCAGAGGAGCCATTCCCAGGAAAGCGCACAGTGGTTGCTCTGGAGGTGGCTCAGTGAAGGCAGCTCCCAGGGTTGCTGCCAGTGAAAGACGTGTATGTCACAACTGAACACGTTCTATCTCCCTTTAGTAACCTGACCTGCCTTTATTCATCAGCCAAGGTGAGGCAAGAATGTAAACACAGAAGGCATTGTCTCTTGACATGACTAATCTTTCTTTTGTCCTGATCTAAACAGCTTTTCACCCTACCTGATGCATCTTTTCCATGCCCTGAAAAAGGAAAAAAAATATTTTCTTGCACTGCATGTAGATTAGCACTTTGGAAACTTGACTAAAATGGTACTGCAACAATCTCTAACTATATTTGCAGATGGTTTTGTTGCAACCGTATTTTTGAACAGTTTATATACATATATACAAAAAAAAATGTTGTGAAACATAATTCTCTTTGACCTGTATCTATTAACAAATTTGAATGTAAAACAATACCCAGGAGAGTATTATACAAGATAATGATATATTAAACCATGGCCTTAATCTTGTAGCAAAACAAGACATGAGTCTTTAATAAGATATAAAGCATATACTGCAGTTTCATCATCTCTGTCTTTCAAAGAGGTGAACTGTAATGGAAGATGAAAGTCTAGCTTGCTAATACTGTTTCTAAAAATTATTTAATTATCACCCTTCAGTGACTTAATGTATGAAGCTTCTCATACATTCTATTGTTTCTTTTAAGCAAAAATTCTCCCTTTTTTTTTTTTTTTTTAATTGAAACACCTTCTAAGGTAATCACAGATACTGAAAATCCCTCTCCTCTAAACAATGTCTGATTTTATTCCAGCATTTTCTGATTATATGGACTAGGATTGCAGTCAGCAGTTTCTTGATACTGGTCATTGTGAAATGGCCTTATTTAACTGTCTAGGGCATGTTATGCAATGTTTATACACCTCATTTTCCTTCAAAGTATCAAATGTAAAGCACATCAGCACTCTCTTATGACTGTTTATGCAACTGGAGCCTTCCAGATGCTTAAGGATCATGGTTGTTTTCCTGTGCTGAGGCATGAGGGTGACTGATCATGTCTCAAAACTGCATTTATAAGTATGTTACAGTATTTTCTTGCTGAACAGTTACAAAAAGATACTTTTTGTCAGACTGATTTTACACAATCTTCTGTAGAAAATTTTGCAAATTTTCAAAATAGGTCTTTCATGTGAAGCATTAGCAAAAATTAAAAATTGAAACTAACATAGAATTATATGGGCAAACAGAGGATCACTGCTAGCACTTGTGCTGCTGGCAACCCTCCTTCAGGCTGGAAAACCTCTTCTCTGTAAGCTGACTTTTGTTTCAAAGGTAGTTACTCCTATCTCCTGCTGGTAAATTTTATTTGGCATTGCTGAATAAATCTCCTGTTCAAAGTGGCATTTCTGTGTTTTCTGCCTGTGTTCCTCTTGCTCTTAGTTTTCATGGAGATTAACCTTTAATCAATTAACACAATAATTCCATATACAAATCAGACTCAAAGAGCTATTTCCCAGAGGATGCAAGCTTTTTATCTACATATTCAGAGCTGGGAGTGCCTGAGATACAAGCAGCAATGATCCAAATCCATTTATTAGTCTGGGAAGAACAGACCTGCTATCACTCGGTGCCTTTGTGCACAAGCTCATGAGTACTTTGTTTAGTGAGGCATTAAAATTTTTGAGATATTCTCCCAGAACACTAAGTGTCAAATCCAGGAAGCCTTGCACACCACAGTGGACTAATAAGTCTGTGCTAAGAGACAAATACAGTATTGTAATATTACAAATGGAAGTGACTAGATAACCTAAGGTTCCTGTATCCTGCACAAGATAAGCGCCGTAGCAAATGTGCGCCCCTAAAACCCCATGGTTTCCTTCTTCAAAGAAGAGAAACAGTGGACATGAAAACAACAGTGACTGAAATAATTTTCTACCATCACACAGAGAAAACACTCCCAGGCTCATGAAGAAAAGGCCTCATGAAAAAAGATTTGGTGGTGTTTCTAAGTAACCATCCTTCTAACTCTCATTACGAATCCTTTCTTCTTGCATAAGACATGAATATAAGTGTAAATACATGTGTTTCAAAAATGCTTTCAGAAATGAAATGTAACTTGATACAAAGAATGTTAACTGATGCCAGTATGTCACATAAAAAGTCATAAAAATAATGGTGGCATCATTTCATGCTTATGGGTTTTGCTAGAACTTTGCACCTTGCTTAGTTTTAGCATATGGACATAGTAGATATAGATTTTATTGTTTGGGGAAAACTTTAGAAAAAAAGCTGTGTTCAAGTCAGTGGACGTTCCATGGGCTGAGTTTGTCTCTCTTGCTGAGCCTTTTGCCTTTTGGCAAAAGTGGGTGACTGGAAGCCTGGGTAAAGTTAAAAGCCTGGGTAAAGTTAAAAGCAATCTGATCTAATGTTTTATTGATCTGTGTAGGCAATATTAATAAAAATATCAGTATTCAAAATCAGTCTTCTGACCATTTCCTAGTTAAGGTTACGGTTTCCTCTAAGAAATATTACATTCTGTACTTGCAGTTAAAATTGCACAATGAATCAAGCATTAGCAAAGAAAATCCAGCAAAGAGATATAACTTTAAAAACTTTTGAAAGATTTTATGTTTCTTGAATGATTAATTTCCATTTTGTTTTGTAATCAAACAGAATGCTTTTCATTATCAGTACATTACTCTTAAAACAAAGATGATATAATAATCTTAATTCTTAAATATTTCTGTTAGTTTCCTTTAAAATAAAGGTGACTTTTATCTAAAAGCCTGATTTTCAGGCTTAGTCTATTAGTTTAATAGAAGTTAAATTGTGACTCTGAGATGTGATAAAAGTAATTTCAAATTTGAATTTAATTTACCAAAAGTAGAAGATCATTGAAGCACTTCAGACAATAAACTTTTCTTAGAAGATGTGATAAAACTTCCTGGAACTGTTTATATGCATGAAGAATTATAAGTAAGGATTATTAAAAAAGAGGACTCTAAGTACCAATTATTATGATAAATGAATGTGTCTGAAATTAATATCCAAAATACTGAAAAATATTATTTTGCATATTATATATGATGCTACTTTTGCATCACATTCTTCTAAAACACTCGAGAGACCTCATTTTCAGACTTCAGTTATGCAAATGCAACCATTTATTTAGGCAAGAGAGGATTCCTGTGGCATTATATACAAGAGAAAAAATAATGGATTATTATATTGCAGTTGATGAAGTGAAACATATAATCTGAAATATGTTTTTCAAAATTAATTGCTTAACTTTATCCAATGCTATGTAGCCCATCAAGATAGATGACACAACCTAGGTCCACAAAGGTGTGGAAATGACCAGTGTCTGGAATCTTGTGAGGAGTAATACTCTATCACATATGGTATGAAAATTAGTTTTATTCCCCATATAGCAACAACTAAAATTTTTTAAACTAAGTCCTGAAAGTGATGTGGATGAATACTGCAATAAGTGGTTCTCTTCCTACCTTGCTCAAGGAAGTCATCTCAACCTCTCCCACCCAACCAAGAATAACTTCACCCTTTACTCTACAAAGTAATTAAAAGGAACTGCTATAAAGTCCCTAATCCCCCATTTTCTGAATTATTTCTTTTATAATTCCTCTCAGTTTTACCGTTCCTACCTATCATGAAGAGAAGGAAATTGTAGATACAGATAGATGACCTTGGGAGCAGAAGGTTCCAAATTTCCAAACAGGCTACACTAGGAGAGAAAAGAGTGTTTTGTTACTTGAAGTGTTTCACACCACTGTGTCAGAACTTTGGTGAGCAAACTGCCACTTCCGGATAAAAGGGGACCTGAGGAAATCTGAGTTTGAAATAAAGGCCACCTGTATGAAGGCTGTGAACCAGTCGGTTCACTCAGTGTCTTAATGTTTAGATGAATCAGTGTTTCTGACAGAATACCATGATCTAGATATTCTGCTAATATTAAGTATGTACCTGTTAATATCATGCAAATGTGTGCTTATATTCTAACATGGGAATCCTGGCAGGAAAAGATGAAAATTATGACTCTTCTTTCAACATTGCTTTCTGTGGCTGAGATTGATAAAATACTTGACAGACCATCCTCCAATGCTTCTTCCTGGCCACAGTTTTCCAGCAAATCCTGGTGTGTGTCACCCAACGGGAGCTGTGGTGAGTGTCTAGCTGTGATGACATCTTCACCACCAAAGGACAGATTTTCAGGATGAGACAAGGGCTGTTTGTAAGAAAAAGGCTCTGTGAGTCAGCACCCTTTGGCATCCCCTGCTCTGGCAGATGTCCAGCCCTGCTTTCCCTGCCAGTGCTATCTGCAGTCAGCATGAGGCAAAGGCTCTTTACTTGGCAGGTCTCCAAGGTTATTCCCTGAAAGCTCAGCTCCAGCCAGGCAACTCTCCCACACAGCCACAACTATGTCACCGCTTGACTTCCTTCCAACCAAGGCCGGTAGTCGCAGTCATGGTGCACTTTTGCTGCAGCCATCACTGCCAAGGAAAACTGGGCCTAGCAAACCCCTGCCATTATTCCTGAAGGAAAAAGGTTACATGTAAAAGTAGGTCTTTAAATGCTCAACCCAAAGTGTCTTCCTCTTGTCGAGAACAGCTGCGATTTGAAGGAATGCTATTTGTCTGCTATTATGTTGGTTAAAAACAAATAAATACCCTGACTCCCCTTCTGTGTGTCTCACACATCAAAGTATTTATATTTACTTGCTAGACCAAGCCATTTCTCCTCACCAAGTCAGGAGGAACAGTAGAATAACAGTAGCTCTCACACATCTCATTTACAAAAGCACTATAAGCACAGCAAGATCCTCATTTACCTTTTCAAGGTGGTTACAAAGACCGAGAAAAGATGACTCTGTCTTTTACTTCTTAATCTCTCATGCCAAACAGCTTCTGCTGAATCTCAAGTGCTGATTGTTGTACAGTCACAGGTAAAACCCCAACTTTTCTTGATGACTTAGATAGACTTACAGGTCACAGATGGGACGACTTACCCAAAATAATTTTACTGGAAATCCTGCTTTGACATCATCCACAAAGGGGTTCTTTTACCCTAGAGATGCTGTTTTGCAGTGGAAAATGTAGGTTCACATAGATGTTCAGGCAGTAGGAGTAATGAGGAAAGAAGAAAAGATGACACTTGCAGGTTTCTCTCCATTAGATGTTTCTGGTTCAAATCTATCAATCCAAACCAAGTAGAACAATTTCAAGGGGTGGGTTATGAAAAAGATGATAGTTATATACTGAAGTTTTACTGCCATGTATATATATACTGATAGTTATACTGAAGTCTTTACTTCATATGTTTTTATTACATAGATTTTGTATATTTGTTACAGTAGTATGTAATGTAGTCTTTTTATTATCATGTTGAAGTTGTACTGCAAAACGAATTGCTCCTCTATGCCTCTTCTGTCACACTCATTTTCAGATACTACTTCACCGCGGCCTCTATGCAGAGAACAATTTACTTCCTCCCCATCTTCCTTCAGCCTTTCTCTAGGCAACTGTTCTGAATATTTTCCTATTTTTTTCTTTCTGTTAATTACAATATACCCTATATCTGCATTAAAAACATTTAAATGGGGGGCTGTGATTGGGTGTGTGTGATGAGGTCGTTTTCTAACATGTCTCTTAGTCTATAAAAATTTCAAGGAGGCTACTGTATTCCTCTGATTTGCAAAATGATTTGGCCATTTTCTGAGCTAAATCAGTAATTTGTGATAACGTAGTAACAAGGAGGTCCACTACTCATTTTCCATTTGTCTACCTGTCAGTACTACATGTTTTATCTAGCTGGCAAGTTTGCCGCTGACTCATTAATGTATGCAGCTCATATCATGTTAAACTAGATCCCTGCCAAGCTTTTCCCACCCTGATGCTATCTTCGTGGTCTCTTAGATTAACTGGAATTCTGGATTAAGTGAAAGCCTGAGGCATTTGACTAAGAAAATGAGATTAACATAGATTAAGTGTGTTACTGAAGACTGCTAAACTAAAACCTCAGGTGTGTAGATTACTCATTATTTTTTTAGCATATAGATTTGCTGACTATTTAAAAATAATTAGCTTTACCTGCTACTATATCTGGCAAAACTTCATCACTCCCTGATCCCTTTTGCTGCTGGATACCTCATTTCTACATGTTGCTTCCTCATAGGTTCCCTGTCTCTTCCATAAATGATATGTTTGTTCCACTAATTATGTGTTCTCTTTTCCATCTCATCCAATCAAAAAACTGTTTCAAAACATTCCTGCTGAACTAAAACTTGCATTCAAAGCAGACACAGACTAAACATCCTTCTTGGTTCTTTTCCAAATACTTACAATATTCAGTCTAGAAGTAGAACCCCCATCCAGAAGTCCATATTGCTTAATTTATACAATCTCTTCAGCAATCTGTGGTGGGCATAACTCCACTTCTCACCTTTAATTACATCTCTGATACAAGTATTTAATTACTTGGTGTTCCAGACTGAAAAAAAATTGAATTTGTTGCACAATGATCATAGATGTTGCACAATGATTAAAGCTTGCTCTCTGATTGTGGAAAGAAAAAATAGAACAATTGTTTAATAAAGATTGCTGGCAGATGCAAATATATTTTCAGTCTTCACACAGATTTTTCAGGTTTAGGTTAGTAAATATAATGACTGCTGTAGAGGTCAGTCTTCTTTGAGGAAGAAGCTGCAATTCTGTTTCAGCTCTGTCATCCATGTCTTCCCTTTAACCAGAAAACCCAATGTACTGGCAAATAATGTAGACAAGGAAGATTAATGTAAAGAAAGATTGATATAAAATCAATGTCTTGAGACAAATAAAGTGGAATATACTGCTTGCTCTCAAAATCTTATTTCACCCTGAAGTTGCAGTTGACATTTACCATAAATTATCTCAAAATATCACTGCACACAGAATGAGTTTGGGATTCATTCATGTACACTCTGCATTAGAGCAGTATACTGGATAGGTATCTTTTTTCAAGATATGATTATAATAAATAATCAGGTATGATTATTTCAAATGTGGATTTTAGACTGAACAACAGGCACAATTCAATATTTAGATTACCAGATTACATGATTGAATTATGGTGAATATCCACATTAAGAATATTGACCAATCTGATTTATGTGTGATTTTCCCATCAAAATATAATACCAGAATAGCTGTATTTTGTTGGATTTTGGTTATTTGGGTTTTTTGTTCTTAAAACACTGCTAATTGCTAGGAAATATGTTAGACATAAAAATGAGAGGCAGGCACCAGCTGTTATAGTTTAATAGTGTAGCATTTTTTAAGGTGCCTTATCCAAAAGCTTTCATATTCCTATTACCTATGTATATACCTAATTCCAACTTTGCAGAAGTGAGGTAGTTAGGAGTGGCATACTCCAGAAAGAGTCCTGGGGGCTTTTTCATCTGCAAAGACCCTGTATTATCCCTTGGCACTGTAACAACCTTAAAACCCCAAGTTTTTACTTCAACAATCCTCTTATGTCAGTGTGTTTTCCCTGCACTTATCTCAGGATTTGGATATTTATGATCTCAATCTTTTCTATGTGTGTCAAACTTTTAGATGTTGTGGAACCCAGTATCATATTATCCACACACATATGGGCATAAACAGGTCTTTATCTGAGCCTATATCTACTACTGAAAAGAATAGGGGTGAAAAAGCATACTTAAAAATAATACTATTAATATTCATGTTGTTCCTCAGCCTTGCCAAAAAATAGTGTGATAAAAGTCTGAATTCCAGAATCCTATAAGCATATTCCAAGGCAAATCATATAGAAGTGTACAATTTTGTTTTCATCATTTTCATTTGCAAGTACATTTTACTTTGTAGTTGTTGATGATATGTATCAATGGTCTACAAAAATATTTCAGGCCCTGCTTAAGACATCTTTTAAGCCAATGCTTAATTTTCAGATCTGCCTGTGCTGAAGTGTATTTGAAGCAGTTTTCCTTTGAGTTAAACCATGTCATCATCTCCAGAATAAAACTTCCTCATCAATGTCTAGAACATGTACGTTTTACCAGCTACAGCAGTAGGATAATGCTATATAATAACCACATATATTTCTTCATCTCAGAGTTATTTGTACTACTACTGATGGCTAAAATAATTTTAACCAAACTTTGCAAACAAAATGTAGAACTTTATCAAAACACCTTTTGTATTCTTTTAGCCTCTCATTAAAAAAAAAAAAAATTAAACATTTGGAAAGAAAAATACACTGAAGCAGGAATTATTACTTTCTACCTTTTTCCCCAGGGAAAAATATTTTTTCAGCCTCATCTTATTATAAATTTGAAATTTGTAAATTCTTACTGAAACATTACACATCCAAATCTGTCTTTTCTGCCCTAGCTGTAGTAATAATTAAAAGAAGCTTAATTCAGAGTTCCTCCAGTAATATTTTGGTTACTTTTTGATAAAACTATGCATTTGTATTCATAAGAAGCTGTAAGAAATCCACTCTTGCCTATAGATTTTAGCCTTAACACTCATGACTGGATATTGTCATGATATGGTCAGATATTGTTTTAGTTAGGCCTAAAAGTTTAAGAAATTTTGATAGAAATGTACATAGTAATTTTTTTCTTAAGCAGTTTTCTATTCAAAACAATAAAACCACAAATTTCAGAATAGGAACAATAATTCCTAATATAAATGAGTGATTATGCAGAATCATGTTCAAAGTTTTTGAACAGTAAAGATTATAAAAACTATTTGAGAAATATTGTCTTACAATTTCATTAATAAATTGAATTAAAATTAATTACCAAATTACTAAATGGAAGAAGACAATTATAATAAGTGTGATTCACAATAAATTATTGGCCTTTTTTTTGGTCAATACTCAGATTCCTATTTTTTGGAACAAAACTAAATCTGTAAATTCTACAAACATTTTTTAAAACTAAGCTGGGAGAAGGCAAAAGAATAAGCAGGAAATTTTGAGGATGCTATGAAGGAAAGTATTTCTCAACATTTCTAAGGCTGCTGGACAATTTAAAATAGCTCATAAGCCCAAACTGATGTCAGGTTTAGACTTTAGGTTATGGTAAGTAATGCAGAAGGTCATTGCACTCTGTCCTCTGCCACTTGTCAGATACCTGAAGTATCCTCAGAAAACATATTTTGAGATATTACAAATTTTCAGCCAAGTGTACATGTTCATGTGGTGACACGAATTCAACAGCCCATGCTCGAACTTTAAGAACCAGAAGGCCTCTTGTATCTCAGAACCTCTTATTTCCAGACTCTCTTATAGAGCTGGTTATAATATTAATTGTATAGAATGAAAAGAAGAGATAAGTATTAGCATTTCTGTATTCACACTAAACTCTTAATTTTCAAACTTGAGTCACAAACTCAGATTAATTTCTTTAATTTTCTTCATGTGTTGTATTTTAATACTTCCACCCTAGCCTTCATCAGGGAAAAGAGGTCTTAATCTCAGCATGTATCTAAGCCACAATTCTTATAAAATTTGTTTCTTTGATTTTGAAGCCTTCTCACTATCCATTTGAAACTTTTCTCTACATTAATAATCTCTTCTCCATTTTCTCTACATGCATTTCTATGATTACGTGTGTTTGTGGGTGGTGTTTGCAGGTCCTTTAAATGTGGCTAAGTTGAGTAGCTGTGGCACTGCGATCCCTTGGATAAAAGATTCAGCTTACATGTTTCTAATACTTGCTATTCCCTGCTTTAAATAAGACAGCATATCAAGTAAATAGCTTGAACTCCTGCAGATGTTGGGGTATACACTAATTATTCTTATGTTGTAGCTGAAGGTCTTGTCAGGCAGAATTCTGACATTCGGTTCTTGGTATGGTTTCTTCTGTACAGAAAATCAGTCAAAACTTTTCAGTTGTCTCTGCCTCACAATGAAAGTAAAAGGTTTGCCCTTGCCTTGGTGTGTTCTGTGCAGGGCTGTTCTCAGCTGTGTTCATTACAATCTCACCATGCCTCAGTGGAGCTACGGTTGCATCTGCACTGCAGTGGAGGCACACTGAGGAGACAGTGCAAGGCCACATTCCCAGCACACAGCCCTGCAGCTGCCCCTCGGTGCAGAGATGACAAGGAATGGTAGTCCAGTGCTGGTGTGAGAACACGTATGTGCTGAAATGCAGAGTCACATGCTTTCACAAGAAACCTAGTTTAAGGGACATGAAGCATTTGTTTAGCACAAGATGTAAAAGGATCATTCAATCTAAGCCAGCAAACACATGTACTATGAAAATATTTATCGATGATATACAATCTAGGGGTGATTCATCACGAAAAATATCATGTGTGGGGCAAAGACTTATTGTGGTTCTATAGCTAAAGATTCTTGAGTTGTATCTTGAAAATTCTGTATTTTTTGAGCAGGTATATAGCAGTCAGAACTATTACTCTTTAATGCCTTTCTAGTAGCATTAAGAATTCTTTGATGCTCTTTTGATTTTGTTTGATTTACTCTTATTCAAAGTCCTATTTGTGTTCAAGGACTATCCTTTCACATTAGTTTAAATTTTGGGGGGTTTTATAGCTTAACTCCCTACTTACTCAAATTTAAATGCATTTCTTTAAGTGTTACATTACATTAAAATGAGATATGTAACTTCTAAGTATGCAGCCATCTTTTATAATATCAAAATTTTATAGGGATTAAAATTATATATGAATTAAAAACATAGAATCATAGAATCGTGAAGCTTGAAAAAGACCTCTAAGATCACTGGAGTGTCCAGTCATTAACCCAGCACCACCATGTTCATTGCTAAACCATATTCCCAAGTGCCACATCCACGTGCCTTTGGAACTTACAGGGTGATGATTCCACTGCTTCCCAAGGCAGCTTATTGCAATGTCTGACCACTGTTTCAGTGACAAAATGCTTCCCAATATCCAATCTAAACTTTCCCTTGCACACCTTGAGCCAGTTTCCACTTGTCCTGTCTTTGGTTATCTGGGAGAAGAGACCAACCCCACTTAGCTGCAGCCTCCTTTCAGGCAGTTGTAGAGAGCAATAAGGTCTTCCCTCAGCCTCCTTTTCTCCAGGCTGAACAACCCCACCACTTCAGCTGCTCTTCATAAGACTTCTGCTCCAGACCAGCATCCTTGCCTTCTTTGCTACATGCTACATGCTATATGGAACTTTTGCAAGAATACATGGGGTTAAAATATAAAAGGTGCTGTCAAAGAAGGAGTTAAAAGGTGGCACACAGTTTTGACTTGTTTCTTTAGTAAGTAAAATATTTCAGTTGAACAAATTTTTTTGACAGTATGTGCATATGCTCACAGCAATGCCACACCTTGGTTTAGGGAGTTTTTTAGTACACTTATTGTTAGACCTTAAATTAGGGCAGAAGGAAGAGTTGCATCAAGTTAAAATGCTACTGACCTCCAGCAAGGACCAAACTGAGGATACAGAAGAGATGGAAACCATTATAATGTTCCAAACTACTGCAATTCTGTATATCACTGCACTGAAAGTTCCTTTTTCTGTGGCATTTTTGAAAGAAGAAAATTTCCTTAAGGTGTCCATGATCTTCTTTGTCCTTATTTTCAGCTATCCTCCTGTTTGTACAGATGCTCCTGAAACCAATTTCGTTCTTGTCTACAAGCCTTTACTTGCGTTAAACTGAAACGCATCGAGTCTTATTCCTTTTGGACTTCCATTACAATCCTCCGTCTTTTCAATTTTTTTTGTAAGATCATATTTAATGATAACTTACAAGTGAAGAGTTCTATTCATAGAGGTAGCGTACATCCTGCCCTAGAGAAAAAGATTTCATGAGTAAAAAAATAATCCAGGAACAAAGTCAGTTTGATCCTCTCTGTTCAAAATAATATGTGTGATGTGGAAAATTGTTCACCTGGAACAAGTGGACTAAGAAAAGCAAATTTATTTCGAGTTTAATATTGTAATTATTTTTTTCTTATGATTTGAAACAGAAATCTGGAGGTGAAAAGTCTGCTAAAATTACCTAATGTATTTTTCTCTTTTACTTGTAGTTTTCCCTTTAATTGCTGTTTTGAGACAGGAAATTCAATACATTTCCATTTCTAACACTGTACAAACTATTTTTTTTAAATACTCATTTTCATCAGTGAGTATCACAGGGCTCTGTTCCTACCATGATATAAAACAGGGATTTCTTTTTATGCTCTAAATTATCCTGTATTTTTCTTGTTTGCACTAATCCTCTTATAAAATATTTTAGGTTTCTACTTCAGTTGATTCCTTTGCTGATGGCTTTACAAAGATATTCTTCTGACAATTATCTTCTGCTTCATTGTTACCATCTCTATTTCACATCTTCAAGCATTGTGGAAAATAACCCCTCCAAAATCTCTGAAGTATTTATTTCATTGTATAGTTAATATACAATTAAGGACTAGTTTCTGGTCTTTCAACTGAAACTATTCAATTTATGAAGTTATTTAATTTATTCTTTAGCTTATATTTGTTTTTTTTTTAAAAAAAAACCTGATGGGAAGTGACTTTGTTGTAGACAGAATGAGATTATGCTTGATGTAAAATGTATTCCTATTTCCTTTTAAAATTCTCATTAAATAAATCAGTAACCCATTGAAGGTTTATTCAGTTCCAGACTCACTGTGCCATGTAGACTGCTCACAGGGTACAGATGCTTACAGACACCATTGCAGAAATGTGGGTACAACATTCTGACGACTGCTTGGGCTCTGAAGAAATATAGATGCTGCCATGAGGGTCTAACAAGTCTACACAAGCCAGTTCAGGCCTTTCCCAGAGTGTTTCAGTTACTGTGGCCCTGGAAGCACAGCACAGAGACAACTGAATCACCGTCCATGTCACCATCTCCGGTGTGGCATGGCTGGATATGAGCCGAGCCAGCAAGCCAAGAAGACCCAGGCTGACTCTCCTCGGTCACGCAAGTGCTCTGTTGCAGTTTCAGTGGCAAAGGAGCTCCCCCAACAGAAGATACTTCAGGCACTGAGAATATACCCTACTGTATTCTGTTAAATTTTCCACTGGGTTCGCTGCAAACCTAACAGGGGTTTTTAGTCTGAAATACAGCACTTTGTATCCAATAGTTACATTTTATCAAAATGGTACACCCTGTGTTTAGCGCAGGTGTGTGATCGTCAGCCATACTTGAGTGAGACGGATTTTTTATGACTTAATACATCATGTGCTGCAATATTAAAATTTGTCAAGAATTCTCAGTAGCATACAGGCAGACATTCTGAACTAATATTTTACAGCTGGCACAAAAGAAACATATGTTCTGTGACCTTCCAGGAGATTTCACTTTCATTTCTCCCTTGTCTAAAACTATAATTTTAGATTGAGAAGATCTCGTTACACAGAAAAACTTTTTATAAAACATATTTCTTTTCATTTATTTCAGATAAGAAGGAAAAAGATATATATTTTTTATTTGTTTATAAAGATCCAGTCTATATTGGAAAAAAATGGCCAAGCACAAAAATCTAACAATTACATCATTCTAAGGATGTCTTAGTCTAGACCAATTCTGATGGCAGAAGGAGTGACAGCATCTGTAGTCTGACTAAAATAAAACTGAACAATTAGAAAGTGAATTCTGATGTGGTAAATGAGGCTTCAGCTATTGCAGGCACACATTCCCTTATTTTCTTTATCGGCAGATGCTGATGTTACAAAACCATAACCAGCAATTGAGCACAGATGGTTATCTCTGTTCATCACAAAAGCTCAGAAGGGAATAGGCACTTAAATAGAGAGACCTCAGTCACCTCTCTCAGTAAATTTCCTGCTCTGACTTTCAAACAATATGTCTCTTAACAGTTTCCCAATCACATGCAATCTGCGCATCCAGAGGGGTAACTTCAATTGCACCCAGCACGGAGCAGGCAGCAAATGAAAACTGACCTCACCTGGCTGAAGCACAGATTTATGTCCTCCCACGGCTGGATCTGCCTTGAGCTTGGGTTTTAATGGCCCTTAGCACTCTGGGCACATCTTGCTCCTTCCTGTCTAAAATTCAGACCACAGACAGACAACTACAGTAGATGTTCGATCACAGCAATATATATATATATATATTTTTTTTTCTTTTCACATTGTCCTCATCAATTTCCCAGGTATGTACTGCAGTTCAGGCTGGCTGAAATAAAAAAAAAAAATTCAATGAAGTTTAAAATTCCTCAGCTTGAGATAAATTAAAAATATTTTGTTGTTCTGTGTTTGAATTTACTGAACATGAAGCAATGAGCACAATGGAAGTATGATGGCTGGGTAAAGTTATCTTTCTGGTATTCCAGGAAAGACAATGAGATGAAGAGTAAATGTTGCTCCATTTAAACATGGATTAAGTCTATATACATTTAATTATACCACTGAACAGGTTCTCTCTGATCCTGTCCTTTAATGATAAAAGTAGTTGGAGCTAAAGAAGAAAGTTCAAAGAAGTAAGATTCCCAGAAACCTTTTGTGACCCTGTGACTTCTCTTTGCAAAGCAATATGCTGTAACTCTAGTGGTCATGAGTAGCTGGTGTCAGAGCATGGCCAATCCCTTGTCCTGTTGTGCAGAGCACCTCGTCTGGCATACGAATGCCTCCAAGTCATAGCACAACTCCTGCTCTAAAGAAGGAGTGAATGCAATTTCTCTGTCATGGTGCTTAATTACAGAGAATGTGTTCAGATAAGCTTCATGAAGGCTGAGTGCTTATTCACTTTATAAAAAAAAATTATATATTTAAATATATTATACATATCTGTTTATATAATCTACATAAGTTTTGGTATCTTATGTATCATGTGACATATATCATTAAAATTACATGTAAAATTTTCAGTTTATCCTAAATTAGATGGTATGGAATATACTGGTTTATGATACAGAAATTGAGGGCTCTTAAAGTTGTGCAGTCAGCAACTGCACAACTGTGTGAACATGAAAAGTGTCTACACCTTTTTTGAATAAATATTTGAATAGCTCTGAACAGAAGTAATTTGGTCTCAGTACATTTGCTTAATGGTATTTTTTCCAGCTTGTTTGGTTTTTTTTACTGCCAGTCATTTTCCTTACGTTATCTCTTTAAAATTCTTGGTTACAATGACTTAAGAAAAATCCCTGTATGTGAACAGATTGGTGAGTGTAAAGTACATATTATGCAAAAAGGTAGTGGGCGTGTTGTTGGTGTGGCTGTCTCTGTCTCTCTGCTCGCTTGAGAGCATTAGTCATGCAGAAAAACTGGTACAGTTCTATATGATTGCTATGCATGCAGTCAAACTAATACCAGAAACTGGAATAGGCTGATATGCTGTGGAAGATATTCAAAATGAGAACCAAAGGGGAATTTTCTCCAAAATAATGGTTTCTAGTGTCCATGAGACTGTTGGCAGAATTATCTATGTATGAAAGAAGACCATATGCTCATATTGCTTGATTGACATTTAAATCAGCAAGAGTTGCTTGTTTCTGGAACAAGATGCTTGTAAACTAGTCATGAGGTAGGTAGTCCTGGGTGGTGGCATATATTAATGAAGGGCCTTTGTAGTATCTTTTACGATTAGCATATTAAATACACTATTGCCCTTATGTTTTCCCCTTATTTAAATAGGTCACTGTTTGGTGAAAATTAGAACAGAGAACTATGCAAATCAAAGGCAGCTTTGTGATCCACATCTGAGTGTCCAATTACTGGCCTCAAGCCGCTTGCATCTTTCCTACTCACAGATTCTGTTAGACCTTATACAGTATGGATTTAGGCTACATAAGGGAAAAAATGGCCTAGTTAGATGATCCACATTAGCCAGAGGATATTATGCTATATGTAATAACATTGTAGTATCTGTAGAGGACTGGAGGATAAAGACTAGTACTGAAGGTATCCACCAGATAAGTTCAACATCTTCCTCAGGCTGAGGTATTTTAAATATCTCTACCTTTTTCAAGAAGTTTAACCATCAGGCTCTATGTTTTTTTTTCTGCTGGGGATATTCTAGGAAGTCTGTGATCATTCTATGTAGCATTATTGTCTTTCCAGCACAAACATTCATAAGACAAATACCTGCTGAATTTGTATGTCCCACTATTGCAATACACCATGCCTTGCAAGAGTGTGCTGAGATGCCTTGAAAAAAAGAAGGAATGATCAGTGTAATTTTCTAAAGAGAGTAATAAAGGACTATGTTCTGAAAGACAAACTTTCAGCCTGAGGTATCTGAGAACAGAGATATCTCAATTACCTCTACCACTCTTGAACACAGTGCTGGATTTAAGGCACTTTTAGTGATTTAGTGATCCCAGATGAAATGTGCTAACCTGTATTGCCATGCTTTGTGTGCTTATTTCTTAAAAATTTATTCTAAAACACTTGCTTTTCCACTTAGTGTATGAAAATTTGAAAATTCATGCTTTTTCTTCAGCTTTTGCATGCTTAGAGTATAAATAGCAAAAAGCTCACCTAGTGTTCCAAGAAAATAAATGGTGTCTAAGTAGCTAAGAGTACCTACAGGAGTTTTCAGATCCATCAAGTGAAATTTTGTTTTTAATTCAGTAGAAATAATGTTCAAATTATTTCATGTCATCTGAGCCACAGTATCTGACTATGTGTATCCTTTTAGCCTGTGGCAAAGGATAATGCAATTTGGTTGAATTTTCCTTTTTTTCACGGTTTAAGAACATGTATGCAGACAGGTAGAACATGTCAGCCCAAACTTGATTAGAAATCTGAGTCCATGGAAGTTTGTGAACTGCAGCTCTGACCAACATAAACTTAAGAGAAAGGCAACCATAATGGCTCCAAAAGATAAGAAATGTAAAGTCTCATTTTATGGCGGGGGGGAATAAAAGTGAAAAAAATATTCAGTTCTGTGTGAAAGAAATTAAATGAACAAAAAAGCCCCTAAACTTTAATTTACAATCTAATAGATGCCACTGATTTTTTTATGTCTTAGATTTTTTTTTTTGGCTTTTTTTTAATATCCCCTCCTCATATGTAAGATTTATCTTGTTAGTAGATACTTTTACATTTTGTTGCCTCCAGACCTTATCACATTGAACTTTTCAACAACATTTGGAACTTATTTTATCCTACCATGCAGTTGCTACTGATCTAGTTTTGATTTTTCATTCAGAATTTCTTTAAGGGGGATCATCATTAAAAATATTAGTGGAAATACCTGAAACACATGATTCAGGCAAAGAAAGCAATTTTACTTTACTTCATTGGTCAAAATGAAAAAAAAAAAACAAACTTGTACACTATAAGGTCCCTTCGCTGGATGTAGCTAGAGAAGGTTTTCATTATTTGCAGATAAATAGAAACAGATGTCTGCAATAAATTGTGGCCAATTTTAGAACTTCTCAAATGGGCAAAAAATATTAAATTAAGAGCTGACAAAATGATTTTGAGCTGTAAAATATTAAATTAAGAGTTGACAAAATGTTAAACATTTTTACTGGTGTAGACTTTATTGGTCACCATATATAGCAATGCAGCTATGCAATTTTAAAGCATACTTCTGACCTCAGCTCCACAGACATGTAATGAAAGGTTTCAGTAGAGTCTGAAGGATATTAAATGAACTCTTTAAATTACAAGGTGAGCTGAAATATGCTAGAGAAGACTAACATTGCCTCACTGTCTCAGGGAATGCAACATGCTCTACTCCAAAAAGATTTGCTCATGGATAGCAAGAAGAATCAAGCAAAGAATGTTTCATTTTCACTGGATGAAATGGTTGAGATGGTATCTCAGTGTAGGGAAGGGCTGCACCATGTATGCTTCACCTCTTTTCAAATTAGTGGAGTAGTGTTGCTTTGATAATCTAACAAGAACTTCAATACACAGTAACACAGTGTTTGTTATAACACTATTTAGGAATTGATTATATCAAAGGCTTATCATAAAGACAAAGTCCTGAGATTTCTTTTATTTAATAAATGGAAATGATAAGTATAGAATCATAGAATCAAAGACCTTTAAGATCATTGAGTCCATCTGTTAAAGTATCACAAGTTGCTAGGGTCTTCAGGCTGGGCAACACAGGCTTGATTTCTTGCTTTCTTGAAAGCTTTCATTAAGATTGTTTTCCCCATTCTTCCTCTTAGATAAAACTGTTGCAAAGTCAAGTACAGTAATGAAGACAAGCAGAATGCATCTGGAAAAACAATTATTACTTAAAATACAAAACCATTAAAATATAGAATATATGCTGTTAACTGGAGTCTGACATCTACAGTTACTACCTTTATAATTTTTTTGAGAAATGAAAGCATCCCTCCTAAAGAGAAGTCATCTTGATCATTACTTTCCTGAACTGGCTATGACAAAGGGAACAAAGAGTACATTGAAAAAGCAATGGTTACGATAACAGAATGTGCAAGAAGGAACTGAAAGAACAAAACACAGAATTTGGGGAAATTACAAGAACTGACTCATTTTCCAAAAATATGTGCATGCTATGTGACAAAACCCAATAGATACATCACTACCTAGAATAAGTATAAACAAATATACATACTTCATATGTAGAATTTTTTAGACAATTGAAATCAGATGTTCATGAGTATTACTCCATCAACAGTTAAATCCAACAATTAACTATTAGACTGATGGCCTGCCATACTTTATGAGTAACTAAAAGAAAATAACAGTGCAGTACAAAAACACTGAGTACAGCACTGAGATTTTTGTTTTGTTTTGCACCCATCTTCCTTTCTCCACTTATATCTCATTGTCTCCAATCTTAGCCAGACAACTATATTTCTCCATTACTGAATCTATATTTTGAACTTATAGTGCTGCAGATGACAGTATTATTGATCAAAGGACTGCTCAAGCCTGAAATGATGTCTAGGGGAAAATAAATAAGATTGGCTTTAAGTGTAGACATAAAAGCACAGAGAACAGCAATGAACATTCATATCAAGCAGTAACATCCAAGCTTAAGAATATGTTTCTTACTTAAGTCTGGGGATGAATCAGTGAATAATTTCTGGAGAATTAATAAAACAAGGAAAGAAATTCCATAACTTAACTACTTGATATATTCTGACTTGAGGTTATCGACAAATTGACCAGAACTCACAAATTGGAAAACTCTGATTTATGTTTATCAGAACAAGGTTCCTATCATGGTGTCTTCCTAATAAAGTTTTGAATCTAAATTCCTGTAATTAAGATGAAAAAAAGGTTTTTCTTTGTTTATATATTAGTGGTGCTTAATTGTATCATTAAAGCTTATGGGGTATACTCTTTTTTGTTCTTATTCTAATGTTTTTAGCTTCTGAAATGTGAACTAAGCACTAAAAATTAAAAGACACTATTGATGGACATATTAAGAAATACTCTTATATCATGTTTGACCAACTTGCCAACTTGATGACTTCCTATATTGAAATTATTCCCTTGATAGATGAAGGGAAAGCAAAGGATAGTATCTCCCTTGACTTCACTAAGGTTTTCAACACTGTCTTTCATAAGATCCTCACAGAGGGGTTGATGAGGTATGGGCTAGATGCACAGACAGTGAGATGAAAACTGCTGAATGACCACATCCAGGGGGTGGTAATGAGTAATATAAAGTCTAGCTAGAGGCCAGTAGCTAGCAGTGTGCACCAACGAACAATGCAGGGTCTGGTCCTGTTCAGTTCTTCTTTAGTGGCCTACGTGGTGGGACTGAGAGTACTGTTGGCAAGTGAGCAAGTGACAGAAAACTGAGCAGAGTAGCTGATACACCAGAAGATTGTGCTACCATTCAAAGGTACCCTTGACAAGCTGGAGAAATTGGCTGAAAGGAGTCTCATTATGTTCAACAAGGTGCAAAGCCCTTCATCTGAGGAGGAAAAAGACTGTGCACCAGCAGATGCTGGGGCCACCCCATTGGAAAGCAAGACCTTGAAAAGGAGTGGAAGGGAGTTGAAAAGGAGTGGAAAAGGACTCTGGATTTTCAGCAGAGCCAGGAATGTAAAAAAGGCTAGTGGTATTCCAGGCTGAATTATGGGAAGCATTGTCAGCAAGCCTGGGGAGGTGATCCTTCTCCCTTATTTCAGTACTGTTGAGGCCATATGTGTAATACTGTGTCCTATTCTGGAATCCCCAGTAAAAGAGACATGGATTTACTAGATGGATTTACTAGAAAGAGTCCTGTGAAAAGCCACTAAAAATATTAGGGAAGTGAAGCACTCTTCCTGTGTGGAAAGGCTAAGAGATCTGGGACTGTTCAGCTTGGAGAAAGCTTTGAGAGAGCTCATCTATGTGTACAAATTCCTGAGGGGAGGGTGCAAAGGAGACCAAGTCAGGCTCTTTTCAGTGGTGCCCACTAACAAGCAGAGGCAATGGGCACAAATTGAAATGCAGGGTGTTCTGTCTGAACATCACAAAACACATTTTTACTATAAGGTTGATGGTACACTGGCACAGGCTGCCCAGGGTTGCTGTGGAATCTCCCTCCATGGAGACATTCAAATGCCTGAGCAGTTGGCTACAAGTAACACTGCTTGAGCAGGAAGGTTGGACCTGGTGTCTTCCAGAGGCTGCTTCCAATCTCAAGCATTCTGTGATTGATCCTCATCTCATAGATATGGGATTTTGAACTGGCCTTCAAAAGTACTCTCATTTTTACTAGACCTTTATTCAATTTTTTTAATGAAGTCTTCAACTAGCACTCTCAGGAATGCTGCTAGAATATCCATGTTTCTTTTTCAACTTTTTGTCTCTATTAGGTTTTCAAACCCATATGAACTACCTGGGTTGATGTCTAATCAATATTTTTACTACTTATTACAAGTAACATGCTTAGAAAAAATGTTTAAAAGACAATGTGGAAAATAGAGTAGCATAGATGGCCCATCCTGTCTCACCATTCTTTGTGCCACAGAATTGGTCAGCCTATGATTTATTTTTCTTACAAGAAAAGTGACACAAATGGAAACAATAAATCACTCTAATAATCAGAGTATAATAAAAGTGTGAGATGGAAAAACTATTACCTGCTGGTGGATATAATACTGTGCACTGAGTCAGAGTACCAAGTGTCTTTCTTTCATGAAGAGTCAATTTAAAAATACACGAGAGAAAAATAGACGGTATAGATAGATCTTAAAATCTCCTTATTTTTCAACAGAAGAGCACAGCTTTCCCCTTTTCTTATTTTCTGCTCTTATGTGAACAAATCTCACAATTCTCTTAAAGCCAATTACCTGTACTGTCAGGTCACATCTCACTTATGCTCCATTCCTAGAGTGTGTTTGAACTCCTCTCTTTCAAGAGCTTGTATGAGCCTGCTCATTTTAGCACAATGCAAATATATTGAAAAACAGTACAGATGAATCTGATATTATAAGTCTTGATCACAATGTACAAGCGGAAATGGTAGCTGGTGTAATTTGTTACATCTATAAATTTCAACTTACCATAGGTTAAGACTAACTCTTTTATCAAGACTGTCCTGATGGATTTTATTAAACATGTCATGGTTTAGGAATGATATTCTCCAATTTAGTAACCCCACTAAAATCATGCCACTGCTTGCTCCCTCTCCACCTTCAACTGGAAGCACAAAAGGGAAAGATCACAGGTTGAGATAAGAACAATTTACTGGAAATAACAATGAGATAAGAAAATTAACAGTAACAGCTACAATATTAATAACAAGAAGCATAAGACAAAGAAATTATAGTCATGGAAAGTCAATTAAAATATGACCAGCTCTTTCCCAGCATGTTTTTTCCCCACTGAAGGAACACATTCTCCTCCAAAGGGAGAGCCCCTCACTCCATCCCTGGCAGTTATTTGAGGTGGTACAGAATAACCACTAGTGACACCATGGCCACTGGACTAGTTTGGTACTAGCACACTATTTCTATGGACCTGGATGTTTTCTCTCAGGATATGAAGCTGCTGATTTTCATTTCTTATTTGTTCTTTGATCCACCTTAGGTCCTCTGAAGGACCTGTTCTTACAGCTTTTACTTCCATGCTCTGCTCTTCTTTGTCATAAACTGGCTTATTCATACCCCAGATATCAGGAAGGGGATTCTTCAGGGGTTTGATCAAATGCCCTTTCCAAAAGAATATCTATGAATTACAGGCAAGCATATTTCCTCATCTGAGAAGTGGAAATGAAAATGTGCTTAGATCATTGTTGCTTAATATTTTCCATTAATCTGGGCAATACTAGAACAGTAATATTATCTTCTGATATCTTATGAAAGGAAGAGACAGCCAGACAGGGAACACGTTCATGTGCTAGCAATTGCATTCATTTTCACGGATGTATGTGTGTGAAATATAATCATATTTATGAAAACATGCATTTTGATTAATAAATTTAATATTGCAGTCATCTTTCAGAATGCATATATGTTCACTGGTAACTTTACTAGATTGTAACCTGTTAGATTTCATTACAAATTGCAAAGATGGCATGTATAACTGAGGCGATGCACTGAACACAGTGGGTCCCAAATTCACACTGAAATTTAAAAGATCCAAAATTAATTCAATGCTGAAATTTATGAAAAGAACAGAAGCTGTGACCACTTAAAGTAAGTGCCATGTCACTGTAAAAGTAGTTAGAAGTCCTCTACACACAGGAATACTGACAGTGCTCAAGAGCTATTTATTCCTCTGTCTCTTCAGAGGGCATGCATAGTACACATCAGTCACTTCTAAAATGTCCAGGCTGGGCAGGCACTGAACATATTTTTATTGCTGCCATTCACTTTCATCATTAATCCTCATTTTCTTTTATGTGTTCAGGAGCCTGACACTTAAAAAGTACATGCAATTTGTTTTTTTTTAACTTGCAATATCTTCTGCAGAAACATTTGTTAGGGCGATGTTAGTCACAGTTTACTATTAGCTGTAGCATTTAGCACAATTAGACACCTAATGTAGGTCATTATCTATTCTTTTATGCTAATAAACTTGCCAGACTTGGTGATGACAGTGAGAGGGAGACCCTAGAACAGATAGCAAAACGTCAAATTGTACATAATTTTACAATTTCTGTTATCCCACTTGGCAATCATAAATATAAGACATGGAAAAAAAAATATATTAACTTTTTCCTAAGAAATTTAACATTTCTGCTTTTTAAATTAGAAAATATATATGCTTAACAAAAATACCAGACTGACTAAACTTGTCAGAAGTGTACTTTTTAATGCAAGTTTGATTTTGAAGCTTCCTTAGTTTTATATATGAGAATCTCATTCATTTTAACTAATTAGCATTACTAATTAAACGGTCCTTAAAATAACAAAATCAGAAGTACAAACACAAACCTATTGACAAAATAGGTTGTCACTTTTACACTTAATGCATCCAAGTTTTCTTTTGAGTCTTTAATTCTTCCTTTGGACTGGAGGTTTTTTCATTTCCAACTTGCAAAAGACTCTCAGTTTTTGCCTGCCAGTAAGTATTTTATTTTAATATTTTAGTAGTGCTCAGTAATTCACTTGATAGCTAAACTAGAGAATTTTGAAAAGCAAAACAGATATAAAAAATCAGCTCTGGTTCCCTTCCTGTGATAGTTTCCAAGACAACTAGACAAGATGGGAAAGTTGAATACAGTTTTAAATGCTTCAGATGTGCCAAACTGCAGAAAGAAATTGAATTATTTGTTCACAGTGAAAGGAATGGAATATAACAGAAACAATACTTAATCTCCAGAATCTCCAGTGTTTCCAAGAAAGTTAAAGCAGTAAAATTATTCCACTCTGTTCAGATCAAGCCATAAGAACATGGCTTTCCATGAGAGCACTAGTTTTGGAACAAGCAATTATCTTTCAGCATAATTAAAAAATATCTGGTATTGCACTTAAACTGAAAATAAGAAAGAAGACTTTCACCTTTATATAATTTTATAAATTTATCCATTTAATTTCAGATATTAACTGAATGTTAATGGAAGGTCCCAGGGCACACAAATCAAAACTAAAGCAGGCAAAATGTTTTTTTCTAATGAAAACATAAAAACATAAAAACAAATGCTTATATATAAGTGAAATCTAAGTATTGGAGATAATAAAAATTTTTAAAACTATAATTTATTTCCTTTCTGCAATTTCAGTTACGGATCTGCAGCATAGAAAGATTAGCCTATTCATACAAAAATACTCTGCAATAACTAATGATTTCATTTGTGAACAGCTTCCGAAGTTTAATTTTCTTTTTTCCAACTTCATACTATAATGATAAAAAAATCTTTGTTTGCTTGTTTATTTTTCTTACCTGTACCAACCTTTTGGCAATTTGGAATTTGCTTTATATGCAGAAATAATGAGAGACCAAGCATCACTTCTTTGCTTTCTGGATGAGTTTCAAACCTAGACTTTTCTTATTAAGAACCTGACTGGAACAGATGTATGACTGTAGGTATTTCAGCTCTGATATAATCCTGTTTCAACAAAGTTTTCTTCCAGAAAATGTTCCAAACAGTTTTAATCATATATTACGTTTGGCTTCCCATAGAAAATCATCTTTTTTTTTTCTTCTTCTTCTTCTTTTTTTTTTTTTTTTTTTTCCTTTTTTTTTACTGTGGGGCAATTTCATTGACCTGAAAATGTGAGCTGAATAATGCAGTATCACCTGTAGGTAACAAGTGTAACAAGTGTTAGCAGGTGCCAAAAATCTATTCTAATCGGAAGCAAGTAGGTGTCTCTCGCATTTGGGAAAATGCCCATTTTTTTATTTAAATATTCTTAGCTTTTGAAATATGATCTTAAAAGCCTCCAAAGCAAAGTCTGAAGCAAAACAACCAGCCTCACAAACTATCTTCAAAAATTTTGTAGAGCAGTCAAGTATTCTTGAGTACAATTTTATTTACTTTTCAGTTGAAATGAAGTGATAAGATTCAGCAGACAAAAATATATATTTTAAACTTTTTGTTTTTTTACGGGGTAAATATTGATCTACCTTCCTTGGTGTAGACTTGGAAGCAATAAGAGATAAACTGCAATGGCTGAAACTTTATAAACTATTAATTGTATGCTAGTAATCCAACCAGTCATACTATAATTTGCCTAAATCTGTTACTTAAATCCCTATGTGGATAGGAAACAAAGAATCTTCCAAGTTCATGTTATTTATTTCATGCTCTTTAAAATCCACCCCAGATTGGCCCAGGCCCAAATCCAGCAATTAAGGTAAAAGGAGGGTGTGAACTATGTGAAAGATGGTAGAAATTTTAAATCTGTTTGTTCTTGGTCCATTGTGTGTGTGTCGTTTCCTGTATGCTTTGTTTCAGAAGGTGTGGCTGGGTGGTGGGAAGAAGGGCTGCCAGGTTGTGTGTTCCTGCTGTGGGTGGGCACGGCAGAGTCTCCTGGAGACAAGGAAAAAATACCCTGAGAACAACTGAGTATGCTCATCTAGGAACAATTTCTGCAGCGCTGACTAAAACAACTAAGAGACATAGCAAGGAAGTATTCTCTACCTTGAGAGAAGCCTTCAAAAAGGAGATGCAACAAATAGCAGAAGAAATTAAAAGATTAACTGCAAAAGGGACAGACACATTAGCTGTAGAGGGAGGAGAAGAAAGAAGGAAGTTGGGGGTGCATACTTTAAATTCTTCAATCTTGTCCCATTCAGTTCTTGATTTCTTTTTCTATTTATGTGATGTAGCTTAATTTGTGTTATTTTCTACAGAAAACCAGTCATACAAGCAGGAAACCTTTTGAGTGATAACATGATGGAAACTGAGGGGAAAAGAGAATTCCATCCCAAAGCAATGGCTGGCTCTGGAGCTAACACAGGTGCTTTGTTAGTCGACCATGCACTGTGTAATTAGACCCTCATGTTGTGCCTATTTCCAAAAATCAACAGTAACAGGTCAAGTAAGACCTAGAATCCAAGCTCATGTCCTGAAAACATCTGATCTCCTCTTAATATGTAGCTTTCAGAAAGCATCAATAAAGTTCTGGAAAGTACAGAGCAACCAATGCAGTCTTAAGGACAAATGTGAACGCCTATGCAAAGTTACCTGAAGTGATCCCTGCTGGGTTTTTCTCTGCTTCCTGCTGGTCTCACTGGCTCAGTGAATGCTTTATCCACCTTGGAATGAGGCATAAGTGTTCTGAGAAAAATGTCATTATTCTTTACCAGATCAGTTCGAGGGCATTTCAGAGAATCTCACTGTGAAAGCATTCACATGGCAGTAAGATATTTTTCTCCGGAATAAGCCTATTAAAAAAAAACTCAGAAAGTGTGTAAGGCTGAAATATGTAGTTTTTTCTTGTTGTGATGTTCTCACACTTCAATGCCAAAGTCTTGCAAGGAAATAGGTTGCCATCGTGCAAAATATTTTTCATGGAGCTATAGGAGGCTAATTATTGCTGTAAAGCATTGAAAATGTGGGTAATACACACTTTCTGCTAAATAAGAATGCTTAGGAACTACATTAGTAGAGGGTTACAAATATAGTTACGCTCCACTGATTCTAATTCTTTGCTTCCTGTTCAGTGTTGCATTGTTTATCTGATGAATATTTCAAAGGGACAAATCTTCCTTTTAATTTCCATTCATCAAAAAATGAATGAGGTTAGAAAAACGGTTAGCTTTTTAACATTGTTTACACAAATATTGCATTATTGAAATAAATTAATAAAGAGATAGTTTGAGTTCTACTTTAACATTTTATTACTAATCCATTTTCATTTGTTCAGATTTCTCCTACTGATATCTTATGAAAGGACAGTGTTAATGGACAGTTTAGTGAAAAAACTTATTCTGTGTCATCTGTCCAAACTGCAGTTTTTGCTACTATTTTTCCTCTGAATTTAAAAATTAAAATAGGTATGTAAGTTTCAGGTATTTTCATACTTTGCTAAATCCAGGTGTAGTCTGATCCCGGAAAATTGCTGCACATGTATCAATATCCATATAATAAGGATTAATCAGTAAAGCTAAAATAATTGTGGAATAATATCTAAGAAATTAAAGTAATATGAAAGAGGTCGGTCATAGATGAAAAACTGTAACTAAATCATTAGTAATCCTCTAATTCAGGAGATGTTCTGAGGAAGATGAGTCAAGGGCTTTAAAATTAAAGTAAATAAGGTTTAGCCTTTAAAGCAACTATTTCTTCATCAGTGTTAAGTACTGTTATCAAGCCATAGCATGAAAGAGTGTGGAAAAACATATCAGAGAGCATCTAGAAATCGTGAGAAAAATCTATTGATTCTGAATTTTTAAATTCCACAGAAGTATGCAAATGAGAATGTACTTACTTTATTTCACTCCAACATACCAAGCATCTGTTACTGCTACTTGAAGAAATTACTTATCAAATCTATTTTAACTGAGAGAACATTTGGTATTTCTGATTGTCAGTGAGTCCAAAAGCTTTCAAAGTGACAGTCATGACCCTGAGAGTAACTCAGTTGGTTAGAGCCTGGTGCTAATGATGCCAAGGTTGTGGGTTTGGCCCCTTTATAGGCCCTTCACTTAAGAGCTGGACTTGATGATCCTTGTGGGTCCCTTCAAACTCAGAATATTCTGTGATACTGTGATGGCTTTTTCATCCTTGTTTTCATCCTGTGAAGAATTTTAGAAAATAGTGATAGTTTTAGAAAATAACTTCTCTGTTTCTGTAACGTTCCAAAGTTCTAGATACACCAAACCAGACCTGTAAGTTTGCTTAAACTTTGATTGTTCAAGTTCTGAAGATATATCTTCTCTGCTGTTGGATAATACTTTTTGGAAAGTAATGTAATACACACTGATTATACAAAATAAAATTTTACAGCAAAATGCTTAAAAACTATGAGAAAAAAAAAGGCGTTAATTATGTCTGTGATAATCAATCTGACAGTTTCTTGGAGAAGAAAACAAAATTTGAATATTACAAACACATCTAACAAACCCGTTCACATGCTCTTCATCTTCCTTTTGAAGGTCTTTATTTTGGGTTTGTTTGTTTGAATTGTTTATAGTTTAGAAAAGCAGCTGTAGGATACCATGGCTCTTTTCTCATTTACATGGATTTACCTGGCAGTTTCCATTGGCTAGATTTTCAAATACTGGTACACAAGGAGAGAGAAAAACATGGAGGTCTTATTTAAGAATTGAAAGTGACTGCGTAGAGCCTTGAGATCTAACTGAGGAAAGTGAAGTTCCTGAGATGAACCTGCAATGCAGAAAACTCTGCAATGCAGAGTCCTGTCTCTTAAACACCGGCTTTCTGTAGTAACATCCCAGCCACTCTGGAAAAAGAATTGTTTCACAAAGAATTTTCAGTGCCTCTTTTGATCTGTGTACCGTTTTTTGACAAATAAAAGATTATTTATGAAATCTTCAGACAATGTATTTTTTATCCTCCAAAACACAGCCAAAGCAGAATCTTAGAAACTCTGTGCTATTTCAAAGTATTGGATCCTCAGTGTGAGTTCCAAATGCATTAATAATTTTTAAAAAATTATAATTCTGAATGTTTCCTGATTTGTGTGCAGATATTTGGGATACCAACTTTCATTACAGATTATTTTGATACAAAGAATCCATATGTAATACTACCATTTTAAAATTAAAAGTAGAGAAATGCTTAATGCAACTTAAATAATATTCTTATTTATTACAGGAATATAGTTCAGTATAAATATTCTCTATTATATGATATCAAGACAATATCAAAACCTGCATAAATAATTAGCAGATTCCTTTTACCCTTTGAGCAATGCCCACATCAAGTTTCTCTTCAGCTAGGATTATGGCTCTATTAAAAACTGTCCGCATGAGCGGTTCTATAAAAATGCTGCAGAGATGAATCTGTAACATTATATGATATCAACTACATTATCATAAAGAAGCAGTAAGAAGTAAATAGATAGAATGATAGTCTACCATGTGAACCACACAATCAGCTTAGAAAGGACTAAGAAATGAATACTCATCTGGGTCATTCTTTTCCAGGAGTGGGATTTTTCATGGAAATGAATTTCCAGGTTCTAAATCACTCAAATGAAAGTGCTTTATCCTCTCCAACTGGGACTTCTAGTTATTTCCTCACCATTCATTTGTTGTGATGCTCAGCCTTAATTCATTTTCTTTGTTTTGTACCATTATTCTCAGTTATTCTGACAGTTTATAACAGTGAACTTTATGAAACAGTTCCAAGATTTGTTTAAGAGAAAGAATAAACTTTTTCATATGCCTGTGCTAAAAATGCCAATCTTCAGAAGTTCCCACTATCGCCATATAAAAAAATCTCTGGAATTCTCTTCTTAAATATGTTAAATTGCTTGATAACAAGATATCTGTTTGCAGCTTCACACACGCAAATGCATATGTTTACACACAAAGTGCAATTTTAGAAGTCCAAGTATCCTTATTACCTCATAATTTTAAAAAAAGTACAACTTTTTCAAAGAGCTTCTGAAACTGCACAACTACAAATAGAAAAGAATGAACCAAAGTAATGATATTTTTCTTTGCAATGCAAAAAAATATGTGAAATCCTAGTCCTCCCTTGTTCATATCTAAGCTCATTTGCTGAAATGGATGTGAATGTTGTTTACTGTCTCTTTGTGATTCTTAAGCAGAATACCGAAGTCAGGGAGAATTGTAAAGAATATGCCAGAAAGATCACTGGCATAGAAAAACACAGACAATTATTGAATGTTTGCTCAGTTCAGAAGATAGCTGGGACTATTTTGTCATGCTGTGTCTAGAAATAAAGACAAAGCCAGTTTACTGCTGTTATTTGATGCTTGGTCTTAAAAAAACATGGAATGCTATTTGTAGTTCCTTGGGCCTAATGTGCTTTATTTTTCCTTTTAAGTATCTGTTTACTATAACAAGCTCTTGATATTTATGTTATGCAGAGTGATTTATTTCTCTTGCACTCTTTCCTGTTGTACATATGATTTCAGTTTGGGTGGAATTCTTTAGTGGAATCCCAAACTTTATATTAGCTAAGCCAAACTTCCTATTAATTTGCAAAAACCTGAAGTTTGTTGCATGAAAACACATTTAATCAATTATGCAGTTCTATGTTGTTAATACAATAACATTATAATTGTACAACTAAACTTTAGACAATGAGAGTATTACATATTTGAAGAAGGAATTTTGATGTTCAAGTTTAAATTGGAAGAATATTTTTTGAATCCAAGAGAGTTAAATGTACTTTGTGAGTGGCATACACACTGTCTGAAAAGAGACAGGGTAGACTAAAGTATTTTACATAATTGCCTTTTATTTTTGTGGTAATCTTGTGAGATGAAGACAAGTCATACTTTCTCAAAACTATATTTTAGTTAATAAAGAACAAACAATAAAAGCGTTTTCTTATTTGGAATGAAACAAAAAGTAAAGTTTGCAAGAAATCAATCTCTAAAACAATGAATTAATTAAGAGAATGTGTCAACATAATACATGCTTAACTACAAACTTTGGCATAAATTTGTAATTTTGTAGAGTCTTAGCCTTCAGTCTCCACTGTATCTAAATTTCTTTTAAATTGCTATCAACAGTGGCACAATTATATTAGTCCCCACTAGCTTCTCTCTTTTGACATGGTGCAATATCTTACAAAGCATTTCAGTTCTGCACAAATGTGCATAACCTTGGACAATATTTAAAAGCTATGAAATATCGGAATAGAATATGGGTATGAACCTGCTAATGCCTGCACATTCACTCCTTGAATAATGCTGAAGATAAATTTAAAAAGCAGCAAGTTTTTAGAAGAGCACAACAACACAAAACCGCAAAGACCACACACACTGCTTCCTGAGCCCTCCTATCCTCCTGAAAGAAACCCGAACAAATAACAGCCATTTCTAGTTCCCCCCTGGTAAGCTTGCAATTTAGGAACAGAAAATGTTGACTGCTCATCTTGTGTAATCTTCAGTGTGTTAGAATCAATATAGCTTACAGAATTCTTTACTGAAAAAATAGTTCAGATCAGCTGCCGTTGTCTCTGGAGCACTGAGTTGATCAAGTTACTTCTATCTTGATACACCTTTCTTCTAAATTAACCATTCAGGTCCTGGACTCAAGAATGGGTCAGTTTGATCTTTCATCAGAAGAAAAATTTGAAAATTATGTTAACTGCTTTTTGCTCCTATTTCTTGCAGGCTACATCTTATTACAGCAATGGCAAAAATTGCCATAACAGGTAGAGTTTTGCCCTCACTCATCTTTAATACATCAGCTGTATTAGATGGTTCTACATTTCTGAGGTTTTTTTTGATCACAGGCATGTCATTTCTTACAATGTCAGAATTTCTGGAAGAGCACAGCTCTTTTACGGCACAAAAACTTTTAAAGGGCAAGCTATTTTCACTTCAGTTGAGCAAGAAATCTTTTTGCCCTCAGCAGCAAAGGTGAATCATCAAGCTATCTATTAGATGTTAACATATATGCCTATACAGGTAAAGCAAATTAAAAATAATGCATGCCACAAATCACTCAAGGGCTCTTTTCACTTACAACTTTGCTCTAAAAAAATAGGTGAGAGCTGAAACAAAAGTTGATTAAATTCCAGTTCAACAGCGTTGGTCTGCTCAGCGTTTAGGGAAGTGTGGGGCTGTGAGGGCTAACAGAGAAGGGACAGCTGTGTCTGTTCTAGAGCTACAGTACAATTCAATCCACCAGCCTCTGGTGGCTGTCACAACACACAAGTTATGCACTGGGACTTTTTCTTCTTCTGACCCTTCTTTAGGCAAGGCAAATATTTCTACATTATGCTGTTTCTGCTGTAACAGTGTCAAAAGCTCAGAGCCCTGGAAATGGCTCATGTAGCCAGAGATCAGGACAGCAGGTTTAAACAGCCATAGAATCAATTTAGTATGTCGAATAGTATTAGCAAGAGAGAAGAGCTTTCAAAAACATAATAGAAGAGGTGTATTATGACCTGGAAGTGCCTGTATGTGGGCACTTATGTTTAAGTGGCTGACTGACTTAATTCTTCATTTGCTTTTATGCTGAACATAAGATTAATAGCCAGTAGAACAAAAGAATTTAGTATTGTTCTGAATGAATCTTTACTGTTATAATCACAGAGCTCAAGACTGGAAGGGATTTCTGAATGTGAAATGATCCCATAGCAATTAGACCAGGTCATTCTGGGAATTGTCTTGTTCAACCCTATTTGCATCACCATCTCAGTGGACATGGGGCAAAAGTCAAATAAACTTTATATAATCTCCTGTTTAAAAGATTTTTCTGCCTATGCATTACCCTTGCTTTAGAAGCAGAGTCTGCTAACAGCAAGTGGGTGTACTAAAATATAACAAAACCAATGTTACTGCTTCTGATGTTGGTATTTATGTAGGTGCAGTGCAGATGGTGTAGGCAATGGGATTGTTTTTCAGCTACATTCACATTACATTCTAAGATTTTTATCCTACTAAAATATTTGTTTACTTAAAATGTACCAGATTCAAAATTCACAGGAAGAGACTCTGCTACTTTAAATATAATCTTTTAGTGATGTTTTAGATATCCTATGCAGGGATATTTAAACCCAGATATAGGGTTATTCTCCTTGTCTTTTGCTACAGGTCATATTTCCCTCTGGACTTCCCAAATGTCTTACATTCTCTAGGATAGCCCTAAGTATTTCTGCACTGAATGGCTCCATTCTTTATAAGGATTAACCCACAGTAGGCATTAAAGACCCTCACTCATTCCCCACAAGTGAAATGGGAGAAAGAATTGGAAGGGTAAAGTATGAAAATTTCTGGTTTGAGATAAAAACACCCTATGGGAAACAAATGCTGTGTGCAGAAGCAAGAAAAAGGAATTTATTTACTGCTTCCCATAGTCATACAGGTGTTCAGCCGTCTCTGGGAAAGCAGGGTTCCATCACATGCAACTATTACTTGGGAAGACGAACACCACTGACCCTATGTCCACTCCGTATTTCCCCCACAGGGTATTCCATACCATATGATGATGTGTGATGTGCTTTGTTTTGTTTTTTATTTTTATTTTTTTTTTTACAACATCATATGGTGTGGAGGATATCCTTTTGGTCAGCTGCAGTCAGCTACCTCAGCTGTGTCCTCTCCCAGCTCCTTGTGCATCTCCAGCCCCCTCACTGTGGGGCAGTGTGAGGGGCAGAAAAAGCCTTGACTCTCTATGAGTACCCCTCAGGAGTAGCTAAAACTTCCCTGTGACATCAACACTGTTTTGGTCACAAATCCAAAACAAGCACCATACAAGATACTATGAAGAAAATTAACTCTACCCCAGCCAAAATCAGCACACTTAATAAAAGTTATAACTTATGGCTGTGTAGCCAACTTATACATAATTTAAAAAAGAGTTAACAGCTTCAGAATGGGATTCTTGAGAGTCAACAGACAGAGCAGGGTTGTCCTAAATACAATTATTCCCTCTTTTCTTTGCTGTTCTGTATGTAGTGGAATCCTCCTGGGTTGTCAGAAGTGCATAGGACACTGACATATTCTTTCCAAAGAGGTAAAACAGATACCAAAATTCTTACACAGATTTTCACACTGTTTTCTGTGTGAATTTTCGAAGAATTTTGTGGCTTCCTTTTTGTGCCATGCCTTGTGCTTTCAGAGAAAAGGCAAGCACCATCTTTGCTGCATGTACTTGGTGAAATCTGCAAAACTCAAATGTTTCAACTATTTTTTCCTATATGGAATCATTAGTGAATGATTTGGAAAAGTTTTTATATGAGGTTTTTTTTCTGATCAATCACATAATAGGTGGAGTTTTGTTTGTTGGGCTTGGCTTAATTTGTTTTATTGCTTGAAATTTGAGCTGCCAAAAACAGATATTACCTAAGAAACCTCAGCCTTCATTTATAATCAAAAAAGTTTCTAGCCTTCCAGACTGAATATTAATTGCAAGATAAGCATTCCCAGTGAGGCACAAAACCAAACAAACTCACTAACCCTGACATGTGGTCTGTTCCAAATCTCATCTTTTGGGTGGGGTGGGCACGAGGCGTGGTACTAAAATAACTTGAGTGCCTGTGGCTGGCAATACTGAATTGAAACCTCACAAGAAGAGTTTACCCATACCATGCATTAAAACTTATTTGTGAACAAAAATATTTTATATTAGCATATATGCTTTACAGTAATTATCCCTACTAAGCTGCAGCATGCTCTTTGTTAGTCATCTTTTTAGACAGATCTCTAGCTTCTCTTTTTCTATCTGGCTCATATAGCAAATTCTCAATTTTGCTAATAGGATCATCAGGGACCTCACTCCCACCTTACACTTCACTAATATGACAAGTACTTCTGTTCTTACTAGAATGAATGAATAAAAAAAATGTACAAGTCATTCACAACATTTATATAACTTTGAATAATTATTCTGCTTTCTGAAAACTTAGTCCCAACTCTTGAAAAGTCAAATCAGGCTTCTGGGACATCACATTGTGTTTCATTATGCATTGCCTTCTCTGAGGTAACTTCCTTCCTGTGGGATGGTTATCAGCACTGTGCACACTGTTCCTGATGGGACATTATTATCATTTTAGTACTGTGATACTAATGTTGCTTGTTTTAAAGAGCTATTCCTCTATAATGCAGGCTTTAATGCCATGTTTGGTTACTTATTCGCTGTTAAGATTAGAAACTGGATGGTAATATTAGCTTTATCATACAATTATAAGTACCAACTCAATACTTGAAATGACCAATATAGGATGAGAAGAGAAAATGAAATCCTAATGAAAATTCTTAAGTTGAAACTAAAGAAAAGTGGATATACATAACACAATGAATACAATATACATGCTTCTCTAATTTTTTCAATTTCAAAGTATCCTCAGAATTAGCCGCCTAAATTGTAATGTCATTTTTTGAGGATTATCCAGGCATTCTTGAGCTTCAGAAAGCATACTAAATTTACAGATTTTTCTTTTATTCGCTCTATAAAACATATCATGCAAGTAATGAAAAAAATAGTAATAATTTCTCTCAAAATTAAGGTATGCAGTGAGTTTTCTTTTGCATTGTCTCAATTGCTAAACACTTTTTCTTTGACCAAAAGAAAAGATTCAAGAAAACACGTAAAAGATATTTGTTATTTGGATGAACCTGCCTTCAGGTTCCATTTGGAAATCTGTTAGCTATCTTTGGTTTGAAGTTAAGATCACAGAATTTCCAAAGATTTTTTTAGTCTCCAACTCAGAATACTTGATTTTCAAAATGGACCTTAATTACATTCAATAAAGCTTCATAAAATCTGTGTAAAATTTTCTTCTAGACAAATGATATTTAAATACAAGGAGAAGATAGGAGTTTAACATGAGATCAATTTACAAATACAAATCTGAATCACAAGTTTTTCGTGTTTCAAACAATAAAGACGAATATAAAAGAATAATACAAACAGAAAGAAAAATTCAGTAAGGAGGTAATGGGGAGTAGATAGTGCTGAGGAGGTCAAAGAGTTTTTATGTGTCTGACTAATACCATTAAGGACAAATCCAAAGCATAAAATTCCCACCCAGAAATTTGTTTCCCAGAAAAGGAGAAAATAAAAAAGGCTTTAGAATTCTTTATAATCCAGAACCTAGATAAAATTCATATCAGAGTTATGTCTGAAGCAAGCTCAGAGACAAGAATTGTATTTTTTGAGGAGCAAAGGAGTGAGCAACACTTTTTGGAGGCTGTGGACTTGAAACACTTCCTTCCCTTTAAAAAGTGGGAAAAGGGAGGAGAAGAAAACTGTAAGCTGAATATGGAAAAATACTGAAAAATTGTCAAACTGTAAACTCTTAGAAAAAAAAATATAAGCAAAATAAGAGCCTGCACTGGTTTGGCCCATCTTGTTGCTGGGTAGCTGTTGCCTGACATCTTCAGTGGACAGTGGACAAAGAGTAGCAGAAGTACATCTAAATTCTCACAAAGATATTGACTAAAAAACAAACAAGCAAACAAACAAACAAACACAAAAATCCTGAACTGACACCTAAAAAATCTTCTAATGGTAAGAATAGCCTAAGTAAATTTTTTAGTGGTGGGTCCATAATTAGCTGGATGATGATATCCAGAAGTATTATTAATGATTCAAGAAGAATAATGCTTGCAATGAATCAACCTTACACAGGCATTACTTTGGGAGGTATACTGGCTGATATTTAATTAATGAGAACTACTTTTATTATTCAGATATAGAATTGGGAGCAAATTTACATATAAACACATACTTAGTACAGGCACATGGTGTCCATATATGTGGCAATGTAGACAGGTAATCAGCATCTAATTGGTAGTTCAGACTAAAAGTAGCTTGGGGAGGATGTTAATAGCCTGTAAAAATATGTTTTTTCTTTAAATTTACATGTTACATGTGAATGACCAATTTAATGAGTTAGTAAAAGAGGGAATTATACGTAAGGCATTTGTATAATATATTTTCACTGTCATATGTAAGATATAATTTGTAATCTCTGTGCTGTAACCTTTGTACTTCAAGCATAATGTGGAAAAAGTGGAGAAAATAGTCAAGAATGGTTGAGGGTTTAAAAACCATGATTTTTTAGAAAGGACTGGAATTCTTGGGTTCTTAGAATCTGCAAGCAAAGACAGAAAAGAAACATGGTAATGGCATTCAAGTACATAAAAGCTGCTTGAAAGAGGAAGGGAAAAATCCCTTTCTTATGTTCATGATTAATAGAAAAAATGAAGAGCTTAAATTGCAGCAGGAGAGATTTACATTCCTCGTTGAAAATTTTAATATTAGACAAACAACTTTCAAGCTAACCCCAGACATAATTGCTTGAGAGAGGAAAGGAAGAATGACTAAGCAATATCTTGAAGTCCCTTCCAGCATTTTCTGTATAGATTTGTGTTCCTCCTCTGTGGAGCAGAATCTCTGAGGCTCAAAAGGCATTTCTTTTCTGAGTTCTTTTATCCTGTCCCTAGGCATTATGCACAAAATGGGGCTGTGATGAAGTAGTGAAGTACCACCTTTGAGAAATGCTATATTGCAAGTTATATTCTGCATAGCAATTCAAAGAGTCAGTAGTTGTATGGAAATTTTGATTTATGTAATAAAGAAAACACAGAAATCTATCTTTAAAAACTGGTAATTTTGCCTGATGTATTTTATTACCTTTCTCATGAAAAATAATTCTACAAGTCACAGGTTTAAATGTGAACAGATGGACAACAGGGAGTAGTAAGGAAAACAGTGTAGTTTTTAACAAATTTAGGAATAAATCTTGTAGAAAACAAATAATTAATGTCTTCACCTGGAATTTGATCGCATTTCTCAGCTTTATCAGACAGTTCCAAAAAACATACATGATGACTATGGGGCAGACAACATTAATAATTTTATATGCAGAAAACATAAGCATGAAGGCAGTGAGAACAGGCATTAAGTACCATTTTTTGTGTGCCCACAATGTATACAGTACAATTTTGATGAAGTACTGACTTCTGTCTTATTAGTACCTGCAAATGTAGAGGTAGATTTATAATTTGGAAAGTCCCATTTAGAACAAAGACACAGGGGTTTTTTGTATTAAATGATTCAAGTACATGCAACTCTACAGAAACAAAGGCTAAAGAAAGGAAAAAGGGTATTGGCTAAAATAATTGAAATCTCTTGCTAAAATTTTCGGTGATAGCATTTAATAATAATGAGTTTAAATTACTTTATGATTTAAATTAATTAATGGTTTCTTCTGTCTTTGCTTTTTGTTTTAAAAAATGATGAAGAAATGCAATTTGTCAAATATTTCTGGACAGTAGTGGCTGTTTTGGGAATTTCAGGAGTTGACATACCCTTAAGAAGAATCATTTTTGGAAAATGCATTCTGAAAATCTGGACCCCTTGCTGGAACTAGGACACCTGATAACTGAGAAATCCAAACTCACAATCACTTTTCAAGATTCTAAATTATTGAGCTATGTCCTAGAGATCTCATAAACATGATCAGATGATCAGATGCTAAGTAGTCAACAGAGCATGGAAAGATTAATTTAAAATGGTACAAGACAGATAGGAGGAACAGTCAACACAAGTCTAAGAAACAAATCATATCTCTTTCTCCCATAGGCTGGCCATGAGCGATTATTCATAAATGAAGTTTTGTATACCTCATGCAAAATTGCTAAATGCCTAATGCATATTAATTATGCAATTGTAAATACCTAATTATAAAAAATGGAAATAAGACCGTTTTCTAAAGATACAAATCTTACATCATTTTTCAAAACAACCCATATCAAGTTATTTTATCCACAGTAGTGAAGGTACTGGAAATAGTTAATCTAAAGCAGAACAAAATTTAGGATTATACTTTCACTTGAAAAAAATATAGGATTAGATGTCTGTTGCATCCTCAAAATGGATAGTCCTACATTTAACACTGGCCTAGCCTCCAACAGAATCCTCACTAAAGTGAAGGTTGTTGGTCTGCAACAGGAAAACAAAGAACCACTACAGTCATCTCAGTAGAGCTGCATATCATTTAAAGGGAAATGTCATTCACATAGTATGTTTGTACTTGCCTCAAAGGGATTTTTTATACTACTATATGCTTAAAGAACAGATAAATTCCTCATTTTTCTCCAAAATAATTAATAGGCTGAAAGTACATGACCATACTGAAATAAATCTGTGCAAATAATTGAAAAATTCAGATTTAATAACTCATAGAATGATGACAGATAATAAACAAAATAACCAAAAATTACTTAGAGTAAGTGGATTTTCCTCTAGGAATGAAAATCTGTACCATGGAGGCAGCAGTTTCTCTGCAGGGATCAGTTAGGAACTATTCCATTAAACCCGGAGAACTAAAAACAACCTGATATAAATTAGCACACTATAGAATAAGGGGGTTGTTGGAAATAGAGAACACTGCAGGAGTTCCTTAGTCTGGATTTTAATTATGTGATATTTTTTGTCTGAGAGTATATTTTTCAATATATTCTTTTTTTCTTTGCCTCTGAAGGTAAATGTTTCAGAAGTATGACCTGGTTTCTTGCGTAGCTTGACTCCATGATTGTTTACTCTCTCAGGCAGAAATTATATATAAATAAATAGATCTTATTTATAGTTAAGGAATATTTACACATAGTCGTGGGTACAGAGAAGTAGGAAAGCTCACCTTTTCAAGTGTTCTGCTCTCAAAACTCTGTCTGAGCTGTTCACGCCTGTTTAAGAAAATACTGCACTAATTTAGTCAAGCTGCATATGTCCTTCAGAGCTGAAACAGCAGCTGGCAACAAAGCTTTGTGTTGGCCAGTGCTCTCTGGATTTGCACTGGTCACTCCTTTCATCTTGGCAGCTATAAATGTAATATAAAAATTATCTCAGGCATTAGAGAATTTATTCACACTGGTGGCCCAATCAGGATGTGGTCAGGAAGGCAACAGTATATGCACAACCCATCTGCAGCCTCTGGAATCTGTGGGATGATTTCTACTTATGTACTGCACTGTTGTGCCGATTCCCTGCACAGTATCTCCTTACAGGAAAGTTTTTCAAAACAAATTGTCAGTATTTCTCAAAAGGAAAGCATAATTATTGTCAAGTAACTGTCTAAAAAGACAAGACCATAAGGAGAGAATAATGAAAGCTCATCATTGGCATATGTGAAATTCAAGTTCACGTTGGAAATTATTCCTGCATTACTAATCAACTAATAACATAATGTCTTGCAAGTATGTGTGTTAATAAAGACCCTGGGGAGGTAAACAAAAGAATTATGCCTTTTCTTTTGCCCAAGAGAGCCATGCTTACAGCAGAACATATGCAATTCTGATGCGCTACAGTGGAAGAGGGAAAAGATCCTGAGTGACTGTGTTTTGTATCTTCAAACTATCTGCTTTTACTCTTGGCAGCTGCAGTCTTCAGCAACACCAGAATCTCAGGCATTTAAATAGAGGGCAATGGAGGTTGCACATCACTGTATTTCAGTTGGTATAGCTCTCTGGCATATGCTAAACAAGAGGTCAAGCAGTAGCATTCATAAGGGTCCTTTATATCTCTCTTAATTTAAGAGTTTATGAAATCACAATTTATTGCTTATCCTAGAACTGGGGTCACCAGCAGTTAACTGAAATCTCCTGAATTGGTGAAACCACCCTGGGTTATATCAGCTGGGCTCCTCTTCCATGTTTATTTAGATTCTGTTTATGTATCCTTCCCTCAGTCAGAGCCTCTGCTTAAAATGTTTATTTATTTTTTCCAGCTTCGTTTATTTAATAGGTACTTAACGAATCAAAGGCAACCCCTGACGATGGAGAGGAATAATGAGGAGGACTCCATGGATATCAGAAGTCTAATTAATTACTTTATTATACTATATTTTCTATATTATATTACACTACATTACATTACCTCTAAACTCAATCTGCCAAGCACTCAACTCTGCTCACAACTGCACTCATCTCGTGACTGTCTCGTGACTGTCAGCCGAGAGTCCCAACACACACACTTGGCCCTGATAGACCAAGGAAACAAACCATCATCACTTTGGATAAACAATCTCCATACTGCATTCTACTTTTGCACAAACACAGGCACAGCAAATGAGATAAGCACTGCTTTTCCTTTCTCTGAGGTTCAGAGAATGTGAATTTCAGAAATCCTTGGAAGAATTGTGCCTTTCTTTTCTCTGTGAAGAGAAATGCAGCTACAGGTATTAAAAACAGAACTCCAGTAAGGGGTGCTAGAAGGCTTAAAATAATTATTATTAGGGAAATTCTTAATTCTCTTTAACACTGTTGATTTTACAGCTTGTCTTTATTGCATATATATTTTTTAATGAAATGGCTTTCTACAACTTTTTTTTATCCCATATTTTCATTCAGTTGTGCTGAACACTTTCTCTGAGGTAGATACTCACCAGAGATGTAACCCACCAATGCCAACCATCGTAATGAACCTATTCCATTGCCTATAGAGTTTTTCCATCTCTAGAAATATTGCACTTCATTTAAACTCTGCCCATTGAAAACACAAATTTCAGCTCAAGGACCAGACGCATTATTTTTCACTCTTGAATGTGGATCGTTCCAGTTCTTATAATACAAACAGCTCTCCACCCTTAGAATTTCAGCAGCATTAGTTCTGCAGAGATTCAATTTCAAGCTGTCTGGAGCAGTGCTGTCCAAGATGTGCCTAGAATATTTCAATAACTATTGAAAGAAATGGGCTAGTCAAAATGGACCAAGTCCATGATTAGTTAAATTATTTATGGATTTTCTAGTATTAAAATTCATTAACAACTTTCAATGGTACATATAACTGTGTATCTCACTTTTTGAATTAGAAAATCATGGACTCAACTTCATTTTAGGAGAAAATGTTATAAAAAAGTAAAAAATATCTTTGCTTTTGTTTTGGATTTTAGATTAGAATCTTTCAGGACAAGTAATAGAAGCACTTGGATACACTAGGATTTTATTTTCTTTTATCAGGATGATATTGGAAAGAGGCTATTGCAGATAGCTCTCTGAAACACTTGTCTGTGGCAAACCTAATGGAAAGTGGGAAGTTAGGAAAGATTAGGGAAGAAATGGTATTCAAATCAAATTCGTTTTTATAGTATATAAATCCATAGTTCCTGCCCTTTGAATCATGTATGCAGGAATAACAATCACATCCAAATTTTATGTAAAAAACTGGGAAAGATGTCAGAAAAGTGAATCAAATGAGTTACATATTATGTAGTATATATCTAGAGACTGAACAATCAACACCAATTTAATTAACTGTATCCATTTTTATATATGTTAGGTGTGTTATTTATTTATTTGTGACTAATTACAAGTCTAAAGGCATTGTTTCTTTAGTTATTATTTAATTTATTATGCTTTGTTCAAAACACTGTAAATTTAGTTTCCTAATATGATATTTTGCCTACTTTTTAAGGGAGAAGAGGAAGAAACAGCAACAAAAATTTAATGTAATGTTTAGACAACTGTTAAGATTTTATGAAGTCAGCCTCTGTCATGAGCTAAATGTATAAAAATGTATTTAAAATATAGTCCAGTAATATATTTCTTTTTAATGTAATGATAGTAAATCATCAGAGGAATAGGCACAGTTTATTTTGTCTAATTGTTTTATTTTAAAAACGACAACAAGAAAAACAATTTGGATAACAGGTCAAGATGTGTCACAAATCTTTTGCATAAATGTGGGTATTTGATTTGTGCCTCAAAACTCATCTATTAAGTTAAGCACACAATATATCAATGGTGCTTTTCCTTATTAATTAGATCCAAAAGGGCTCAATCCCTGTGGAAATCTATCCAGGTGTTCCAAAATGCCCACTTCCTTATGTCTGTCCCTGAAGATGAGCCTGAAACCTTACACCAAGTCTTTGTACTGGACTCAGGGATAGTTAAGCACACAGATACGGTGTCCAAAGTCTTCATCTGTGCTAGTTAGTATGGAATACTGGTGGTAGAAATGTGCTTTCAGCCTTGGAAGACATTCAGTCAAAAAGTGGGACTCTGTAGCACAGTGTTTGAATGTATGAGATCATTTTCTGATTCCTGCTTTGACTTGCCTTACACTTAAATGTCACTGAAACTAGATTTCTACCAGAATTGCAAGTTATAATTTTCTCATTTATATGAGAGAGCTTCTGTCTCTATTTCCCTTTCTTTGTTTCTGGCTCATTGTTTCTTCCATGTTTCCTTATGGTTGTTGGGTTTCAGTACAAGCAGAGCTCTGAAGGTAAGGAGCAGTCCATACTGCCCAAAACCTATAAGGTTTTGATGGGAAATTTGCACTGTCTCTTGAACTCTAAAAAACAGGGCATTTCTGGGCATTTAGAGAAAAAAAACTTAAGGAGCCTGAGAAATTTTCAGATAAAAATCCACATCTTCTAAAGAGCTGAGTTTCCTCCAGGGTTCAGTGTCAGAATAACAGGGATTTTCAGGATGTTAGTTTCAACTGTGAGTATTTAAGCTGTGTCCAAACTATACATTTTTATTTATTTAATAAAAAAAGAATTGAATCACACCCTCCAAAGAGCAGAAAACCCACTCCACAGACATTTTCTTGGTATTAGCTCTTCTTTCCTTCCTCTGAAGTAGAAAAATAAAGTGTTTCTATAAACCAATTTGTCAATGTCTTTCTCATTTGAAGGATAACTCTAGAATGATTTATACAATAATCACTGCTTTTATATACTCATCCTCATAGAAAACAGCTTTCTCCATCATCTCAGACATTGATAAGGTTCAGAATATCAGTAATAATACAGTTAGTATGAATATCATTGTGCTAAATAAGCTGATGCATGTTTGCCAGTAGTCTGAACATGAACATGTTCTATGGACATTTCACCATTCTTACTTTTGAGTAAAAGATACATTTTCTTCCTCTAAAGTCTTTTGTTAATGCAGGTATGAGAGAAACAATAATTCAAAATCATACATATGTCTTCACTCTGATCTTTTATATGCTTACTTCTAAATTTATACCTGTATGTATTATGCATGGACATAATCTATGTCAAAATATAGCTCAAGTGATCTTGCCTTTGTGTATATGTGTGTTTTATAGCATATGTCCACCTTTTTTTGTCTATGCAGCTACTAGTTTTGTCAGTTGAGTGTATTTTTGTAAGAATTGATGCTTATGTTGTGATTTACTAGGGGATAAAGCCTCCAAGCAGTTAGTAGATTTTCTTCTTTCCCTTCAGGGCAACTGCCCAGAATGACTGAATGGTACTAATCAAATAATGAACTCTATCCACAATACCCTTCCCTCCATACCCTATTCAAATTAGAGCTACATCCTGCTCTGCATTTTAAATGATGTAATATAATTGCATATTTTAATGCAGCCTTGTGAATGGAATCAGACTTGCCTGTTTGTGTTTGATATGGCCCATCACAGCAAGCATTGCCTTTAAATTTGGATCCAGAGACTCAATACTTGGAAATTCAGGGGTTCACTCTTGTGAAGATCAATCAGTGCAGCAAGCAGAATTTCTGAAGCATATTCTCATGAACTTCTGGGTTTGTTATAAATGTGCACTGTTATAAATGCAGAACTTCTGAATCTATGATTGATTTTATAGATGTTACTTTTAAAAAATCTTACACTGTTATTGGGATTTTGTACTTATGAATAAAAATCTTGGCATTTACTTAAAATAAAGTACTTTTCACAACACGCTCACTTATCTTGCTGATAAAGTTTGCCACATATGTTGATCTTTGGTTTGACTTATATAAGTCTTGGGCACCAATCCAAGTATGGTGAAGGCTTACTGTTTAATTTGTTTTATCTACTCAAGTTTTCTTTCAATCGCTGCTAAGAAGTGAAATATTAATCAGTCAGCAAACATAGTAAAAATAGTTCTGAAAACAACCTTCAGTAAAAGCTGATATAGAATCACTGAAGCATGAATAGCCATTTGCACATTAACTTAAGCAGGCAGCTTAGAGACTGAGTTGCTCAGAAACCAGAAAACATAGCACCTCAAATTAGTTCAAGGAAGAAATAAGCTGACACTATGGCTTGTTCTATGCTATTGTATTATACTTCTAAACATATTTTTAATTGATTGTCATTATTTCTCCTCATTTTTTTGTTGGTATGGGGTTTTTTTAATACCACTGACATATAGGATATATCTTTTGCTCATATGGTCTTTTTGCATGGTATTAGGAAGAGAAAAATAGGACTAATTCTGAATCCAACCAAAAATATGCTGAAAAGTTCAAACTTTATCATCATGTTACTCTTTAAACAACAGATTTTGACAAGCAAATGTCAATCTGGATATCTGAGAACACTGTACAGAGCTATCACAGACACAATAATCACAGAAGGTTAAGGTTGGCTGAGATTTCTTGAGATTGTCTTGTCCAACCCTCCTGCTAAAGAAGGGCTGCCTAGAATAGGCTGCCCTTGAACATGTTCAAATACTTTTGCATGTCTTCAAGAAGGGAGATTCTACAACATCTCTGGGCAGCCTGTGCCAGTTTTGATCAACCTCACAGTAAAATCGTGTCTTCTTGTGTTTCAGGAAGAATTTTATATTTATTTGGTGTTGTTTTGTTAAGGAGGTTTTGTTCTGTTATGTTTTGGTTTTATTTGATTTTGTTTTGATTTGATTTTTTTTCTTGGTGGGTTTTTTTAAATTTAACTTATGCCCATTAATTTTTTCTGTTTAAATGAAAGAAATCTTATCTTTCTTCCCTTATGAAAAAGTCCTGAAACACAATCTCCACTACTGAAAATAGTGGAACAAATATTTTCTTAATTCTTAGCAATTTCTGATGGAGGAATACTAATTTTTGTTATTGTTTTTAAGAAAAAGTTTGAATGTTTTGGAGCTCTTCGGCTTTTTATGAATTTTTAAAAACTGACATAAAAAACTTTCCAAGGGTAGGAGACTATAATTCCTCCAGATTTTGCTCTGTAATAGTGCTGTCCTGACAAAATTTCCTTAGATGTTTTTTTACATATTTCCATTCCCAAAACTGTCTTCATAAGCAATAGCCTAATCAAGTGAACACAGTCACATATGTAATTCATTCACGGATTTGATAGAATTAGTATGCTCTATTTTTCACCAATTAAAAATAGCATTTACTCTTGGGAAGAAACTTCAGGGACCGAGTTTTTTTTCAGTTCTCTCTAATGCCTGACAGTGGTGCTACCTTCAGCTGAGGACATGACCTTTCTTGAGCCAAATTGCCTTCGAGATGACCAGAACTATTAAGACTTCTATGGGACTACATTGTCCTTTTCTATTTTTTCTCTGCAAATAATGCATATGGCAGGTACTTAGGACTTTAAACATGTCAATTTTGTATATAAATTTTATATTAGTATTATGCTGTAGAATTAGCATATACAGAGACTTTCATTGTGTATTAAGACCTTTATATTCTGCTTTCATTATTACTTCCTTTCAGCAGTTTTGCTGAGTTGTATATATTAAATGGGTGACATTCATACAAAATGTGTTTACTGAATCTTGAGGCTGTGTCTGGCAATGGACCATTCAAATTCAAACTGGCCATGAATCATAATCATGCCAGAATATGTTGCTTAGCAGCATTAGGAGAGCAACATCTCAGAAAGCTACAAGAGGTCATTGTGCCTAGCATGCTCTCATGTCAGGGAACCATGTCATAAACACACTGAGCCGCTTCTTAAAAATCAGCTGTTTTCTCCCTGTCTCTTATTCTGCTGGAGAATGTTGTAATACAGCTTTCCAAAATTGGATTCTTCCCTTAATCATTTTGAGATTAATCTTGCTTTTTGTTTTCTCTTAGAAAATACTAAATAGCTTTCTTTTTGTGGCCTTATTTTTTGTAGCTTTTAAGCATGTCTTGCGTATTCATATATGGAATAGACATATTTGTATGTCTATATTGCATATATGTTGCGTATTTTTATATGCATTATACATATGCATTATACATTCTTTTTAAAAAAGTACTGATAAGTTTAGCAAAACAAGCTACCTTGGTTGTCTCCTATAACTATATCCTTTGTTCTGAGGACTTTGAATTTCTCTCTCTCCTATTTTTCTTCTTCCTCTTTCCTATTATTTTTTCATTTGGTCTCCATATTTCCTGAAGCATGCATCACTGATCAACTTTCATCTGTTTATTTTGCAGCATACTTTTCTCTGTTTCTAACCTTCGACCTAGCAAACTGAGAATTTTCACTTCTCCTTTCTTTGGTCTCTTTCAACTGTTGTTCAACCTAGGTGGTTTTTTTGTTGTTGTTTTTTTTTTTTTAAAAAAAAAAAAAAAGTCATACTTGTCTGTCCTTAAATTACTTATATTACTTCATTACTTTGATTTATTTCATCAAATTTTTTCTAGGATTTGAGACTATTACTTGTATACAAATTAATCTCCTGTCCAATGATTATTGCTTCTGGGTTTTTTTCTGCATAGCAATAATCTAAGTATTGCTCATATTAGAAAAATAAACTTATTTCATAAAGAAGTATAGAATATATTTTAATATAACCACTCTGCAAGTCAACAGCTCTCAGGTATAGTATATGTGGATCTAAGAAAATAAGCAAAGAGCTGTATCAGACAACCTACATCAAAATTAGTTTTGAAAGCCTAAATCTTTAAATCATATATATATATTATATATATGTCCTAATTTTTTAATTTTTCATTTTCATACCTTAGCCAAAGATAAAATGTCACGGCAACAGATGTTTATTAATATTAGAGTTATATTGGGATGTTCCCTACTCTGTGGGGAACAATAAGATAAAATTCAGCTCAAAACTGCAACAACACAGGTACAATTCAGCATGAATATAAACTTTTTATCACCTTCAGAGGAGAGGGAAGGTTGCTTGAATCACTTACCTTCCTTCCAGTACTTGGAAAGAATGAAAAGGTAGGAAAGGATTTAAAAGCTTTTGAATACTATGAATAAACATCAACTCTTTAATTTCCTATTCCTGTTTCTTTCAGGAGATGTTCTGAATCAAATCTTCATCCAAACACATTTTCAAAAAACAATTATGAAAGCAAATAAAACTGACTGTTAGAGCTGAATTAAAGAAGAAACAGAAATATTCCTTCTTCATTCATGATAGGTGGCAGATTAGAAGTTCAGTGGACAGGCCACAGTCACAGTAATTGCCCAATATCACCTCCTGAAGTGTTTTTAAAGGTAAGAACAAACATTCTAGTCTACACCTGCCTTGGTCTATGGGTGAGGCAACAAAACCTCAAGGTCACTGTTGACTGATGGTGGGAATTGTGTTGGCTCATCTAAGCTTGATGACAGAAATTAAGAGTAAACAAAAATTGCACTGCATCCCTTAGTCCTTGGGACCACATAACAAAGTGAAAATGAAATTATTATCTAAAATATTGGTTTTAATTCTGTAGTTACTGAAAATAAAGAAGTTTTGTTTTGCATTATGCTACCTAATCCCCTTCTAAATAATTGTTAGATGTTGACTCATGTCTGATTCAGATATACAACAATATTCTCAGTGGGTGGTGCACTAACTTAGGAAATTTTTGCATTGTTCTGGCTTGTCAAGCTTGTATTTTCATGCAAATCTTGATTAAGCTCACTAGAAGAAAAAATATGATTTCATAATTATACCTTGAAATAGCAAACTCAGCCCAAATTTAAGAAAGAGAAGATGTACTTCTTTACAGGAAACAGTCAGTGTAAAAATGGCTGCTTTTATGTCTCAGCTTTCTCTAGCATACCTAGCCTGCTGGTCATGGATTCAAAAATCAAGGTTTATCCTTTGAGTACTTGGTGTCATTTAAATACTGTGATGAGCCAGAAGAGAGGTACAGAGGTATCCCTCTCCTCAGCAGCTGGACTGTTCTTGGAAATTTTTGCATATTTTTAAAGCAATTCAAGTAACACCAGTGACTGCAGTACACATTTGTACTCAGTATATATGTGTGTTTTTCTGATGAGTCGATATTAACATTTAAACATGTTACTGTTACTGCTGAAAAATAATTCAATATTTGTACTTTATTGAACCCAGTATTTCATATTCTGACTTCTGGGTTTCCTCCCCACGCTGCTATTTCTCTTCCCAGTCTATGATCAAGCATCAAAATTCAAAAATCAAAATAGTCTGCAAACTTTTGAATTGAAAGCAACAGCTCTCAGGAGGCATGCACAGCAATATTTTCTTCCTTGCAAAATCACCTTAATGGCACTCACATGAAAATCAATAAGTGTGCTATATTACAAATGTCTTACTGCCTTATTTTTAAAAGATGTCTACTGAAAACAAATTAGATTTTTTTTGGTCTATTTCTTATGGTAGGTAATCATCAAAGTAATTCTTCCCAGTATATTAGTTATCTGTACTAATGACTTTGGATCTTAAATATCAGTGATCCAAAATGAAAAGATAAAGGCTCTAAAAAAAACAATTATGAAAAAAAGTCTACTCCAGTAAAAAGAACACAAAGCTGAAACTGAAGAATTTACCCTTTTGTAAATGAGCATAATTTTTAAAGCATTGTCAGAAGGAATATGTTCTTGCAATGCTTTGGTATTAGGTGGGACATAAAGGTGTAGAAAAAGAATACAGGAGCATAATATTTTCCATGGACAGGACAGTTAATGCCAAAAGTTTCTGTACACGGTACTGCTTTCACTAAGATATTATAGTTTAAAATGAATAATCTCCTTCTAAATAAAAGTTTCAGATAATAAAACCATTTTGTAGAAAAGATGAAGAAATCTTCATGCTTTGGTAAGTAGGATGCTTTGATCTGTTGATTAAGTTCCTGTTTAGAATGTGCATTCCTTGTAGCCTCTATGGGGATCCAGATAGTGGCATTATGTACAGTGCCTAGCCACAGAATTAACCTAATTCTAGTATATTTTCTGCACTTTGGAAGTTATTAAAACAGGTTGCTATGGCAATAGCTGCTGAACTCCAGAATAATCAAGACAGTTATAGACTAAATTTGTTCTAACAATCAGAGCTAGGAACAATCACTCCCTATTTATTTGTGCACTGTGACAGAGTTGCAATTGTCAGAAAGTCAGCCAGCCTTATAATTTTAACAGGACTCCTGGGAGGAATGGAAAGTACAGCTTTGCAGGTGTGGAACAGAAGCACAGAGAAGCCAAGTGATTTGGTTGTCTCACAGAAGGTCTGATGGACTGGGGAATTGTTTAAAAACTTCTAAGCCCAAACATAAGCATGCAATGTAATGAATTATCCTTTCTCTCATTTAATCTTTTTTGTGTGTAAGTACATCTTCTGATTAAGACCAGGTGGAAATGGTCTGGAATTTGTTGCTCTGCTGGTATCTAAAAACAAAACACGCAAACAAGCAAACAATTAAACAGACACCAAAATCTGACTGTGTTGATTATGGGTGCCCTAGTAAGGTAATCAGGGCCAGGAAAGTGCCTTGAACGCTTGCACACAAGTAGCTGTATGCCTTAGCAGCATGGGTGACATCAAACTGTTAGCATAGCGCAAATAACCCACTGTTGTTTGACTGCAGAGTTCCTGCCAATGTTTGGCCCATGGCCGCAAATACTCTCCCAGTCAATGCCAGAGCATGATTCCCAGCCCATCAAGGAGCAGCACTCCCTCCCAGAAGGCAACACAAGGTTCTTACTAGAACCTAGGGCAAAAGAGTAGTTTTTCACTCTCTTTCTTACCCTGAAAAAGAAAAAAAAAACCAAAATAAATGAGAGCTTTGGATGATACAGTAAATTTTATGTGATGTATTGTAGACTGGTTATAGGTGTAAATAGATGTAGGTATAAAAAAACCTAGATTTTATATACTATTGTGATAAAAATTTGGGGAATTTCAGTTCAGGGGTAATTTCAGGCTCCTTCCTTTAAATTATTTACAACCTCTCCAACTTTCCACAGTAACTGCATACCACAAAAATATGCATTGAGCATTGTTTTAATTTAATCTAGTTACAGTATACAGAGCAAATAAATTCTGCTTTCAGTGCATAAGCTAGTTGTGGTGAAGGATGAAGTGCCAGAGAATGAAATTCTCTGACACTTAAGAGCAATGTTTCCTAAGGCCATGAAGCTTATCAGAGTTTTTCACCTATTGGAGATCAGTGTCTTGATCAATGTCTGTCACTCCTCTTCAGGTGGAAGTGTAGCGAAGGACCATTTTATTGTAAGTAATTTCTACCAGAGAAAGAGGTTTCTAGATTATGGAAGAACATAGTACGAACCTTCTTTATCTCTGAGATTGCATAAATTGAGTCATCCATTTGTTCTCCTGAACTCTGCATCTATAAAAGTGTGCTATCATATGATTAACTTAATAAACCTGACTCCATTTCTTAGTATTTTATGAAATACCTATTGAAGTTTAAAGGTAATCCAGATAATGCAACCAATTTTGGGAAGAAGCCATGCTTTTGGAGTGCTTATAGGCAGACAATTTACTAATGAGTCATTGTAGTTGCCAGGAAATGGATTGAATGAGCAAGTTTTGATTACTTCACATAAATTGAGTCAAACACTAGTTACCAATTTATGTACACATGGCTGTCTGAGCATACCAAATGGTAGATAATGCTTTCTGAAATGGTAATCTAATGTTCTGTGTCTCTGGGAACATTAACCTACTGGTTCAATGCTCTTTAGTGCTTGTAAAATCCACCAATGTGTGCTGTAAGGACACACAGTTGAATTGCATGCTACAATTCAAACACAGAGAACAGTCAGACATCTTAAGACAAAATATATTTAACTATATATTGTCAAATGAACTCTTGACAAATGAACTCTTCTCAGTTAATACACTAATTAAAAGATAAAGGAAGGAAGAAAGCAAGAAAAGAAAAAAGAAATCAAGGAAGGACATTTTTCAGCTATTCTATGAAAAGTGAAAAGGAAAATTTGAATGGTGGAAGGACTGAGATATTTGCAGAATCACCTAGTTTGTACCATGGAAATAGTGCTGACTGAAGTTAATGAACTGTCTATAACCCCTTTAGCAATTCTTGAATTACCACTGACCCTACTTACAAGTAAAAACACTAGTGATATGATTTGTAACTCCTCCATTCCTCTAAAGGCACACAAATTTCTTTTTTCTGGTGCTGGTTCTATTTACAGAAAGAACAAAGCATATAGAAACAGAAAACTTACATAATAGAAGTACTTTTTTATTTTAGAAAATCATGTTAAAACTGCAGTAATTTCTAATAAAAAATGTGTGGATTTACCTTTGCTCCCATTATTTAGATGCTAGTATCTGACCAATGCTTTTGGTTCCTAGAGTTGCCAGTCTTCCACTATTTATTACTGTCATTAGTCAGATATGAAAAAGAAATTAGATTGCTTTAGTTAACTACGTGAGAATTAAATTCCACTTTCTTAAATTTGAATAGAACCCTATAAGATTTTTTAGTTCTGTGCTTCTATCAAGGTGCCATTATGATTAAATAATGTTTTCACTATACTTGCATTCTTAGATGCATGAATCCAGGATAAATATGTGCAATATAAAAATGCATAAATATAAAGAAATTAAAAGGTTTTCTTAAAAAAACCAAATAAAACACAAAAAAAGAAAATTAAAACAAAATAAAACAAAACCACCAAAAAATCCAACATATATTTAAATTTGTTATTGATTTGCTACTTCATATAACATGGCTATCTCCTCATTACACACTTTTATATGAACCAATGTCTCTAGAGTTTAAATCTGTCTCATTATGCAGTACAGTCTAACCAGGAGAGGAACTGAGGGGAAAGAATTTTGCTTTTGAAACACTGAATTCATGACACAAGGTTATCTTAAAATTATTTTTCTTATCCTACTTATTTAAGCAGGAGTATTTCCTCTTCTTTTATTTATTTTCTAATTTGGCTTTGTGAATTTTTATCAAAATTGGTACTTTCTGCAAAAGTAACTAAAGTACCTTCTGTCTAGTTCTTTCAATGTACGAAGGATTAGCTTTCATACAACATTGTCTGGAGAACCACATGAAAAATGCTCAGTCCATCTCAAGTCTTCTAATAGAAGCTCAAGGAATAATCCTGAGACTGATTTTGAAAGAAGAGCAGGTATCAATGAAGACAGACGTGAAAGAAATTCCCAGGAAGTATCCAAATGAGGTATCACAAGAGCTGTTAGATATAATGATAGAGAGGGTTAACCAGGAGACCTTATTATGCATAACAATGGTCTTGACACAGGTCACTGGGGCAAATTCAAAGATCATGAATCCTTTGTTCCTCAGTACATACCTAACACATGGATATGTTTTGACATTAAAAATTTAAAAATGGAAGCATTAAGAAATGTTTTTATATATCCAAGGACTGTAAGTATGAGTTAAGGCAATGAAAATCAGCAAGAGAATTGGAAGCAGAACATAATTTTTTGAGATCTTTAAATGACAGACTTTCAGAATTTTAATTAATTTTTAATATTTTTAAGGCCAGCATTAAGCTCCCATGGGTGAAGCCAGAATTTTTTTTCGTGACTATTGCTAGGAATCTGCTTTTTGCATTGTGTCTGATACTGTATCCAGTCTGCATCAGCAGACTTGACTAAATAGACATTGGATGTACTTTAGCAATATCATTCCTGAGATCCCAAGAAACAATAAAAAAAAAAAAGACTAAAAATATAAGACACACCATTCCTTCAAGCTGTGAAGACAGTCCAATGCATAAAACACATAAACAGTTGCCTCTTGGTGATAACAGGAAATTAAAAAATTTGTTTGCAGTACATCGGTCGCAGGGATACAATTCAGGCATACATACTACAGTACATTTAATAATTGACAAAGTACATAAAAGCAGTATAAATAAAAAATAGCTTGAGGACAAGCTAAGAAGCTTATATATATTTTCCATACAAAGATTAGCTGCCTCCATTACTTTAGTAGTGCAAATATCTTTCTTTGAAAACAGTATGAATCAGGTATTCTTCATCAGGTATGACCATTAAATATTTAAAATCTGATGTGTTATAATTATTCTCTGTCATTCTTATTCTACTCCTTGACCAGATAGATAAGACATTATTAATAGTTGAGGACATACATGCTATAAATTTCTTGAAGAGAATGAGTAATTGAATAAAACAGACACATAAAATCATAAAGATTAAATTGTTTAATCTTTATTTCCTTTGCTATGTAGGCAAAAGATTGTGCTTAATTCTTCTTTCACCACAGCCAAAATAATTTTATATGGATGTGCTGTTCTCACTGAGAAGGGTGTGGTCTGACATTTTTTGTCTTAACTACCTCTATACCAGGGCTCTGGCAGCAAACTTTGGGAACGCAGCTTCTCCTTATGTCCCATCACATATGAAATATGCAGACTTCATTGCAATTACTTCTCTTTAATTGTCTGTCATCACTTCAGCCTATGCTGAAAAATAACAAGTTGCAAAGACCTAAACATGAGGACAAGATCAATCTGTGGTTCATTTAAGTGTCTATCTAACAATATGCTAAGTGCTCTGAACTCTTTCCAACAGAGCAACTACTTTTGGACTCAGAGCAAAACATTGGAACTGTCCAGCTGAATCCAAGGAGACATCTCTCTCATCCTTGAGGCTAAACAGTTGTTGTAATTGCTGGGCCTAATTATTTTCTTGGATCAGTGACAGCATGCTCAGCATTTCGTAAGATCAAGATTAGGTCCAGAAAATTTCAGAACTCAGTCCTGTAGTTTGTTTTCTTTTCCAGTTTTCCAGTACAATTCTAGGAAGTAGTCCAACCTTCATGTGAGCAAATAGATATAGTCAAATTTTCCTCAACATGACTGAAACCAGGAACCTTGGACCTTTCTAAAGCAAATTAATGTCTAAGTTTTAATAAATGTTTACATGAAACATTGATTTTTATATCTTTACCTTATCTATATATGTACACATTATATACATGCAAGTACAGTGCCATGTGTGATAATTTTACCTTGGAGTCTAAATGAAAATACATCAAAAGTAGCAGTGTGATGCCAAAGTGAATCCCATTTTGAACCTAATATCTGTTGTCTTGCCTTACAACTTTATAAATACAATGAAAAATTCAGAACTAAATCCTTAGCTCCAAGCAAATCACAGAATAGTGAACATGGAGAAAATGTTTCAAGCAGCCATGGGAAGCATCTGGTCTTTGTGAACTAAAAATTACATGGAAAACACATCTGTCCAAAAATCAGAACACTGGCAGCTGTTGTAGCCAGCTGTTACTTTGTCCATTTAAAAAAAAGAAAAAGGGTATTACTTTTAATTAACCATTTCCTACTCCCACTTCTTTGGTATGTATTTTTTTAAACTAACCATACTTCTTGTAAGGAAAGGTTTCCTTTCACAGCCTTGGTTGTCTTCAACATCAATTTACGAGTGATCTAAGCCATTTTGAATCTCAAAATGAGAAGACTGAAAGAAAACTTGTGTGGAAGGGGTCTTTACCGAATGATAGGCGTAAGTCAAAATACCAAAGTTTGAATTCTCATTGAATATTTATTGCTTTCTTCAAAGCAAAATAGATTAACCTGCTGTAGGATCTTGGTTTCACCTTATTAAAAAAAAAAAAAATGTGCTGCACATTTGGGTTAACCTAAAATTAAATATAGACAAGAAAAGCTTAAACACTTTATCTTTGCCTAAGATATACCTCAGTTGTCTATTTTGTTTGGTATTGCTCAGAACATTGTACCAATTTCTGCTTAGGATGAAGTTCTGTAATTTAGGTGGTAAAATATTTCATACCTAAATACTTCAATGTTAGAATATAGACATTGCCCTTCTCAAAAAAAAAAAAAAAACAAACCAAAAAAACATATGATTTTGCATTGAATTTATTGCAGTAGAATTTCAGCAATCAAAACAACTTGTCTAATCTTACCAGAAGCAATTATTGCATGTAATACACCATTAATATTTTACCAATAAAAAATATTTTTATTGTTTTTCTTTTGATATTTTATTTTAAGAATTTATCTTTTTTTAACCAAGATAGTTAGAAATATTTTTAATAAGTTTAAGTGAAGAATAATATGATCCATATGCTTTTTATGCTCCGTATGTAGCCTTGCGATTTAAGGAGCATTTCAAGATTTATAATATGTATACTTTGTTTATAAAATTCTAGAACAATTCTAGAGTCTTTTCCGTGCTTTATTATAATAAATCTTGATTACTTTCACAATTTTCCTTCTGTGCAATTTTTCATCTAGATATAGTGAATTCACACAAGGTCCTCACTCTTAGAGCTGATGCTATTTTTTCAATCATGCACGGCATAAAAAGAATTATTTATTTCTTTATTTGAAGTGTCATTTACTGAAACTGAGTAGTCAATGAAAGCAAAAAATGTTAGAAAAACTTTTCATGAGACAATAACAACTCATTAAAAAAATAAAATGGAAATAAAATAGTATGCATACTCCATGCAAAATTGTTTCATGTTCCTTTTAGTTGCAGGATAGCATTTTTGTATTTTTAGCAAAAAGTTAATTTTATAAAATTGGGATCTCTAAGTTTCCCTAATAGTCAGCTTTCTGAAGTTGTAAAGACCTGCTTTCCTCCAAATACCTTATTCTGTCTGTCTTACTGTGTAGTAAAATTGATTAACTTTTTCTAATTACGTGGGCAGCACATACTGAATAGACTCCACTTATTTTTCTCAGTAGTATTGGTTAAATTACTTTGGTTGCTGAAAACCTGAGAAACTTCATAGATACTAGGATTATTTTAATAACCCCCCTTTTATTTTGAAACTCGTAATGAAGGCTGAACAGTTTTCTTTCTAGCTCTGAGTTTTCACCTTCCCACTTAGGACTTCTTTTTTTTATTTTTTAATTATGCTTATAAAACTATGGGGTGCTTTTACTCATAATTGCAGGAACTGCAGCCCTGTAGAACTATATATCCTTTCTCCATTATTTTTCCTTCATATTAAAATTTCTTAGAAAAAAATGCGACATTAAACTAGACAATATTTTAAAAATATCTTCTGGAAAAGTACAACACTAGTTATCTACTTTCTCACACTAAAACACATTGAATTCCTCATATCACCTTTGGTATCCTGACTTGAAAATATAAGCTGGTCTGTACAGCGAGCATACTTGTGAATTTATCACAGAAAGGGTCCTTTCAGAGAATACTCGTTTCAGCAGTGACACTCTTCCATCTCTTTCACTCTCTTCCTTGTACTTGAGCAGTTTAAATAGTAAAATGGAGATAATGGTCCCCTCTAAAAGGCTGCATATTTTGCAGCTGGCGACAATAATATAAAGTACTGTTGAAAACATTCCACCTCAGCAGTCTTACACACAGACAGAATCTTTTCCTCAAGTGCTTGATAAGCAAAATTGGTGCATTTTCTGCAACTATAGGTATGTTGTACATTTGTGTCATACTGTCTAAAGGCATTAATTGAAAAAGTCTACAGATATATGCTGTGATGAAGTCTCCAGACCAGACTTTGCTCTGAACGACAGTGGTTTTCTTTTTGCCAAAACAGCAATGGACTGATACATGTATTTGACAGTAGTGAATCAATGGAAACAATGACTAGTGATCATATAAGGATCTTGTGCTCTCAACAGTACTGTGCTAACTCAGGTCTGTAAATTTTCCACTGATGAAATATTTGCTGTTAAAAATGAGACATTGGCTGTCTGAAAGCTAGAGTCCTTTAGTTAACCTGCCTCATTGTTCTCTCTGGATTAACCAAACACGGATCCAAACTTACTCACTTTCATTAGGATGTAGCTTCCAATAGAACGGCAAAAGAAACAAGATAGCTCATGGCAAATCTGTCAGTGAGACAGATTTTGAGATGTTCAGTATAATGGTGATATAGGTAAAGAATGTTATCATTAGATTGTTAGTTTGTTCTTTCGTTATTCCTACTAGCTTCTTGCTTTACCTCTGATCTGTTAGATCATAAACATGACACTAATTATCTTAATTACTTATGTATGAGGTAAAATGTTTATGTATTCATCAGCAGAGGAAAACTGATTTCACCCAAAAGACTCAGTATTCATGAGGTCAGACCTAAAGAGTATTCCTTTGAGTAGCTCTAGCCTACTCAAGAAATCTCAAGCATTTTTAAGACTGGAGTATATTTTCAGAGAAAACCATTTTGAGATTGATAAAGATTGATAAAATTAAGATTACTATTTTCAGACAATATTTCTTATACATAATTCATCTTTTTATTTCTTTGTGTCTCACATGAAAGCAAATGAATCACTAATTTTTTTTAATATACTCTAGAATAATTTGCCTTCATTTTCCATAATATTAAGTATATTCATCGTGTATGTTAACATTTTAGTCTGGATATATAGCAGGGCTACTGTATTGAAATGAGAATTCAGGTGTCCTCTATGATGTCATAATAACAAGGAAAGAGAAACACTTTCATGTATTTGAAAAGCCCTAAATCTGTTTCTACTTTAAAAAAATCCAATTCTCTGTATTGAATTAGGTTTAAAGGAAGTAAATTATTTTTTCCAGTTGTACATTTCCTTTAGGTACAAGAAGGGAAATAATTTATTTACTTGTGTAATACCTCAGGTCTGATCCAGCTCTAGGGGACCTGGAAGTAAACATGAAAGTAATCGCAATTACTTTTAGACTTATATTAATAAAAATAAATAAATAAATAAAGGCTCTAATACAATTAAATTGCTTATAATTGAATAAACTCTTTTGGCTGTGAGATCATTCTAAATGGATAAACAGTAAGATTTATGATGAAACAGGCAACCTGTTAATTCAATCTACCAGCCTTAGCTTGATTTTTTTTTCTTTATAATAAATATTCATTTGTCTAAACCTACTGTAAAAATTATTGACTTCAAATATCACTGATGGTGGGTATGCTTAGAAAATGTACAAGCAGACAGCAACACTTTTTCCTGAGTCCAGTGTAGTGTTTTATCTTACATTGTTTTCTGAAGCAAAGATAATCTAGTGGTTTGGATTGTCTTTGTTTCATTGAGGCTACCTGGCAAATGTGGCAACATCTGGAAATTCTGCTTATAAGACTGCTCAACCAAGGTAGGATTTGGGCCAACATCATCAGATCATCAGTCCCTGAGCAGCCTGACGAAGGAGCCTTACCTGACTATAAAAGTACTATTTGAGTGCCTCAAATAGTATGTGGACAGTTCAGAAAAAAAAAATGATCGTACAGCTCTGCCTTAATAACTGGAAAATAATTTTCACATCAGGAAATTGTGTACCTCTCTAGATAGATGTAACTGCAGAAAGTATGGATGCAAGCTTACTTCAGTGTGTGTTTCCCTAACATTTGTGCATTTGAAACATATTGTCTGCATACATTTTCCACTATGGGAGTGACATTTTTAATGGAAAACTGTCACATTTTTTATATAACATAAAATTGTTCAGCTATCATCTACTTGGCCCTAATCAGTTAACTTTTTCCCCAGTGAATGAATTGTGAACTAGAACAAGACCATGACCATTTGCAAAGATGACTAAATTGAAATGTATGAGTGTGGGTGAAAGTATTCAAGGTGACCTCAGTGTCAGAGAACAATAATAAAGGAGTTTGTTGTACTTAAGCAGATGTAGCCTTGACAGGGAGAAACATCTTTTGTTTCCACTCCTAGCTTTAGCATTATTACAGTTTGGACTCAGATTCTGCTCTCTTTGTTATGCTGCATACTTTTCTGTGAGAAAAGTACAGCCTTAGGTGTAACAAATGCAATGTTTTGTCAGTGTATCAAAAAATCTTGGCAGTAGCAGTTATTATCAAATTTACTTAAATTTTGACACACTACTACCTACATCTTGCCTTCATAGCTTCTACAGGTGCTAAAGAGCTGACTTGAGCAGTCACTCTGTGGGAAATTGTTATGTAAATAGAATGCATACATTTGCTGCCCAACCAATTCACACTCCTTTGACAGAAATACTCTAATACGCCCTCTCTCCCTCACCTCCCACCTCCTCACCAAGACATGGAAGTTGAAACAAGATGATGATTTTCTTCTACAATAGCTATAGTTCCAATGATGGGTGGCAAACCGGCATTTCAGGTTAATTTCATCCTGTTATAATTTGTAATAGCTTTGGCAGACCAGTGTGGTCTTAGAGAAGCATACATGATTCCTTCATTAGATCTAGCATGTGTTTATTCAGTTATTTGGCTATTTAGCATAAATTTGATAATATGTCTGGTAAGAAACCTTTTTGAGGTCATCTAGCCTATTTATAAATGGCTATTTTTCCAGCTAATGTTAGTTTCAGGCTTATCTTCACTAGCCATCCAAAAGAAATTCAAGAAACCCACAGAAACTATTTCAGTTCTTTTTCCTGTTTTAGATGACTTCTTTGCCATAAAGTAGAGGGAATAAATAAGGAAATTGCATGTTGCAAATTTTTTGTCTTCAAATATGCAACTTAAAAATTAAAATACTGTGAAGTTCTATTAACTAAACTGTAGGACTCTTAAAGATATCTCATTCATCAGGAATATTTAATATAACGCTGAACCTTATCTTTGCCTATGTGGTAGGGAGCTTTAATGCTAAAAGTAGTTCTATATTTATATGTTTAGCTCATGTGCACAGGATTATAGCAAGCCCCAGCCAATGAAAATCTCTCTTCTGAGAAGCAGGATAAAGATCTCAAAACCTACTACATGCTGATAGCTTTTCTGTACAGCTTCTGACAAGAAGATATGAGAACTTTTCGAAAATAGGTCCAGAAGTGCATGTTTTCCTTGTTATACTTGGTAATATGCCTTGGTTCTTTCCTCACATTTTATTCTTGGAGATCATCAGTGATGCCTGTGTTTTGAAGAACAGGTTTTGACTCAAGCACTTTAACAATATTTTGCATACATGAAATTGCAGGTTGTCCTGGTCAACCTCTAAGTGTGATGAATGATGCTGAGTCTTTATGTGTTGATTTCTGGATGTATTGGTCTGGTTGAGATGGAGTTAATTTTCTTCATAGCAGCCCTCACAGTGCTGTGCTGTAAAGGTGTTGATAACTGGGTGCTGTAAAGGTGTTGAGAACACACCAATGTTTGGCTACTGCTGAGCCATGCTGGCACAGCACCAATACTGTCTCTCCAACATTGTCCCCTCACCAGCAGGCTGAGGGTGGCCAAGACCTTGGGAGGGGGCACCGGCAAGACTGCTGACCCAAACTGACCCAATGGATATTTCATACCATGTGGTATCTGCTTAACAATGTGAGCTAAGGGAAAGGGGGAATGTGAGCTTGTATGTACTCATTATTATGAAGTTTTCTGAAGAAACAGCTATGTGTTCTAAAGCTCTTTCTCCCAGGAATTGACTGGACATCACCTGCTGATGTGAAGTAGAAAATAATTTTTTCCTTTGTTTCCAAAAAAAATCTTTGCTTTTGATTTATTAAACTGCCCTCATCTTGAACCTTGTGGGGTTTTTTTCCATTTCATTTTGTTTTCATCCTGTTCTGCTGAGTAGGGGAATCATAGAGTGCCTTGGTGGGAACCTGGTGGTCAGCCAATATCAACCCACCACAGTGGAATCGAGTTTCAAAATTAAGTAATTAAGTTTGGTATTTTAAAACTCTCTTTGGAACAGACAAGGGAGGAGAAGAGTTGTCAAAAAACTTGAGGTTGGAATAGACAAACAAAAACAGATTCCTGGAAAAAGGAAGTTTGCTTCATTCATGAGGTTAAATAAGGTAAGTGTTGCTGTTTCCTGAATAGATGCTATGATTTAGCTTTGGATCATATGGTTTTCATGAAAACAAGGAAAGACTGCAGAGCAGTACTAAGGTGAACAGGTGTGGAGATAAATCAGACTGAAACACCTGGTCTTTAGACTCAGAAACATTGTTCTACTATTTTTTAAAAATTTGGGGGTGCAAGCAAAAACTTTTCATCAAGTTTGCAGTGTGTAGTAGTAGTGAAAACAGGCATAAGGGTTATGTCAACCATCAGTAGTCTTAGTGAATAATAATTTGGCAAGTAAAATATCAAAAACTTTGATTGGAAATGTCAGTTGCTATTTTCAACCATATTATTTTTGGTGGCATACTAATGTCATTTATTTCTGGATAGTTTACAAAAAATTTGAAGGTAAATGATCAAATATTTCTTATGGAGAAATGATTCATGAAAAAGTATAAGCGTTTAATTTTATCTGTTTTAACAGTAAGGAAATGCAAAAAACCAAAAAACAGATGTCTTTTCATATATTTCTCTACCTGTGTTACTCATCTCCTTACTTCTTTCCTATATTCAGTTTTTCTTGTTTAAAAGTTAAATGAGAAGTGCTGAATCCATCCTGTTGGAATGATCCATGATTATTAATTTACCATAAGTGTTATAAAGATGACATGTCTGCCTAAGCATGCTCATTTGGAGAGAAGTGAGATTTTGAAGGGAATATTCCAACTGCTCCCACTTGCTGATGTGGTTTGCTTCATGAAGTATTCCCAGACTGCACTGACTTGATTACTTGGGAATGATAGTTAACAGATAAATGCACTCCAATCCCTCATGGACATTCAATACCTATAATGAGATTAAACTCTTAGATAACAGTATGGCATCAGGTCCTCAGCAGCAAATATGCTTCACAAATTATTCTTATGATAAATATACTATATGGTAATGAAAATTTAGTCAGTGACATTTCAGAGTGGAAGGGTGTGAAATAGCAACACCTTGTGTCATTGGCTCAACAAATTCTGATTATGAAGAATTGATTAAATTAATTAAAAGATCAAAGTTCCATTTAAATCTCAGAGAAATATGTTAACATGTATTTGTTCATTATTCTCGTATTTTAAAGGCTACAGGTCATGGCTAAGGAATTCCAAATGCACACACACTTTCCTAAGCTTGGATATTGGTTTTTTTTGGCTGACATAGGTCATGCTAGATGAAAAAATATAGCAAACAAAGGTAAGCAACATGTTCCAAAAAATCCAACCCTTTGTCAATTACAGAAGTAATGATTCTCATCAGATATACAGTAACAATTTTTTATCAGTGATTTCTGCCTGACACCAAAACTGATGCGAAGATGGGAAACTTAGATGGGAAACTTTCCAAAGGTAGGTTTTCAATCAGTCTTGATCTGCAAGTCAGGCAATAAAGGTAATTGTATCTGCTCTAACCTTCAAACTCTTTTATAGAAAACATTGTCTGTCCCTTATTTACCTCTAAGGCACAAAAGAAATCAAGAAAGGAGGATTGCATAAATATTCTGAATATTTTGTTGCCAGATCTAATAGTGACCTTGTGCAATTTTCAAAGGCAATTTACTCTTTTGTCCTAATATTTGATGATTTGGTGGCAGGGTTTCTTAAACCAATATTAAGCTGTCCAGAAAAGAAAATAGCTCTGGAACAGAAAACTGGTAATGAAAATACAGCCATTTACTATTATATACAAATAAAATCATGGAGCAAGTGATGAAAATAAGGCAGGATATGATTTGGTTTGCCAGTTTGTGCTGGTCTTTAAAAAATTTGCAGTGATCACATAGTCTGTACAACCTAGATCTTATTTAGGTTTGGGCTTTAGGCACTTTGGATATTAAAGTATAATTTTCACTCGGCAAACACTCTAATGTGACTATTGTTAACTATCTGCAAAATCATATTGAAATTGCTCAGTGGCGTATATGAATGAGCCATACCACCATGAACCATCTTGCTTCATATAATATCTCTAAATAACACTGAGTATGATTAGAGTGTCTTTTACTAAACTAAAAGCCCGTATCTGTCTGAACTAGTGTTCTTGTGGCAAACTGGTTTACTCAATTACAAGGCTCTGAGTCTTTGTAACTTTTCCAAAGTGTTTCATCTGACTGCTTTCTAGCTTTTTTAAACTGCAGATAGAAATAGTTCATACAAAGTTTGCTTTCAGTTTTATGGCACTTCCAACATCAGAACCTTTACACTGTGTCTATATTCCCTTTGCTATAAAATATATATACAATAAAGTCAACTCTAGTCATTCCTCACTGATTGTTTTGGGCAGAGCCAAAGGTAAGCAGATCATGATGATAAACTCAATTGTAAAAAAAATATGGGTAAATAAGCTCAATGGAATCTTTAAGAGAAAAGAAAATGTGATCTCATATGAAGCACTGTAAAAGAGAGAGCCAAATGAGTAAAATAATGTTTGCATGATGTACTAGAGGAACATCTGTAGTGTTCTTAGAGGTTGAACAAAATGTTGGATTCGATATAAGGTTCTCTTCAGTTACCAAACTGTTCTGTCTGGGGACTAAGCAAGTTGCTACTTGACCTAACACAAGCTATATAAATTAGAAAAGATTTAACAAAAATTACATAGATTTTTTAATTCATATTTCATCTTAATAAAATGTAAGTTCTTATATGAAATTAATACAGTCAATGAAAGTTGAAAAGTTTAAGCATGGAGGAATGAACCTGTGTTTTATTTGGAGATGAAGATTTAAACCAAGGGTGTGTTTTGAAAAAAAAAAAATTAGAGGAGTCACAAGTGACAAAAGGAGAGCCAGTGACTGGTTTTTGAAAATAATGAAATTTTATCTCCTTTCTATGTCTTCATTCTTACTGAGACAATCTAATCAGAAAAATTTTATTTCACTGATGATGCATTTGACTTCAATTCTATTTTCTTATGGGTAATTTAATATATTTTTGAATTACTGTAGCGCCTCTAAAGTCCTGTCAGAAAATTGCCTTTTCTCTTTCTCAAAGTGTTCTGATTCACTTGTTCTAATTCAGCACTAGATATTTATTATATTTTTTGTATTTGTTCCCAGGAATTTTTTATGGCACATTAGGTACACTATAAGATGCAAAAATGATTTAGGGATAAATGTCTAAGAGGATTAAGGAACAACATTATCTCAATGTCGTAAATAAGAAGTTTCAGTATTATTTCAGTATTATTTTTTATTTTGGATCTTGTCCACCTGCTTCATTTCAGAACAGTAACTGATTAACATTTTAATCCTTGTTGTTTACTTTATAATCTCAAGGTGTTTTGGCTTCAAAGTGTTTTCTTCATAAAAAGACAGAGGCAAATTTAAAATTGATACCTTCCTTTTTAGCATTGCATTTTCCTGAGATTTTTTTTCAAAATGTCCTGGGTTTATTTTGATTTTTTTGCATGTTATTATGCCATTAAAAATGCACAACTGTAAACCAAAAAATTCACCCTTCAGAAGCAGGGAACGTTTTAAGGGTTTACCACACAATTTTTTCTGACCTACTGTTTCATTTTCTAGCTTTCTGATGTTGCCAAATTGCCATGTAATTTTAACATACTTGAATAATATGATTTGGAATCACCACTGTGTGCTTGCATTCTCAGCCTTACCCTTATGTGAATTTAGTTTACGAGATGTTTCTTCTACATACAGTTCTTCTGTGCCTATGAACATAGTGCCAATTAGATTTACTTCACAGCACTGCATCATTCTCTAATGAATTCAGTTATCAGCTTAAATAATTTCTGCCTACCTAGCATTTTGTGAAATGTTAGTTCTATAGTAAAGGTTTGAAATAAGTGCTTAATGCGCAGAGCAATTCCAAAATTTTCTGAAAGAAAAAAAAAAAGATGGGATATCTAAGATTTCTAGGAAAACAACTGTAAACTGGAAGCTATACCTTGTTCACACTCACTGATTTTCGAATATGATAGACTTGAATTCAAAGCTTTGAATTTAGGGACGTTGTCATATGCATAGCATTACTTTTAATTTTTTTCCTTCTATTCCTAAAAAACTGACAGTGTCCATAATTTATTTAAAAGTCCTTCTTGGTTAAATTTGATAAACCTATTGAGATATATGACCTTTCCTAAAGGTGTCTTGCTAGAGACCTCAAAGGACTGAAAAAGGGAGCTCCTAACAGGAGCTTCCCTTCTGAGAACATGTGGTTCCCCCTTTACTGGGTACAAAAACATTAGATAGGGTCACTTTAGTTTGCCATGGGTGCAGCTGGTAATTTCACTGACGTGTCTCAAATGCAAATAGTGACAGACTAAATTGACCCTGCAGAGCATTATTTCATCCTGGTGAGAGAAATTAATAGCACCAATTTTGGATTATTTAAAATTATAATATTTAGAGAACTCATTTAAAACACTGGGAAAAATTAATTAAGATAGTAATATATGCAGGTAAAGGAGTGCTTGCCATTCTGAGAAGTATGATTTTTTTCTTAAAGAAATCACCAGGACTGCAGATATTTTGCAATACACTTTGAGAAGTGAAGGTTGAGGGTGCTTAGATCACTGTACTCCCTCAATGTGGATAATCTGTCTTCAATTAACCCTCCTTGAAATGATCAGCAGAATGTTAAGAAAATTTTTTACAAGCTCTTGCAAACAATAAAATGAATTTGTTTCATTCCTGAAGTATGGGATAATATTACATTTTTCCTGTGTCCTTAATATCATGGAGCCAAGTTAGTACGTGCTATTGGGTAATACTTCCAAGTCAACCAAAGAGCTGTTGGTAGAAGAGATTTTGAAGATAGTACTTATTGTCCTCCTAATGAAAGAATAAAAAAAAAAAATAGGATGATTAAACCACATGATTTTGCCAAACTCTCTAAGTCCTATGAAGAGCACATGTACGGATAAGTCTGAGCTACAGCTAATGCACCATTTTGTCATATTTTAGGTTTAGAGAAACCAAGTGTTCGACTGGAAACTTCACAAAGATCACAGACACTGGATGTTTGGAGTTTGGGCAAGCCAGACCTCTGCAGAGTTTCATGCCTTCAATTTGTAAAAGCCAGCCCAGGTGCCTACCCTGGTGTAATACTTCTACAGGAAACCACCAGGAAAAGGAAGTTCATCTACTTCCTATAATAAGGACAGGAAACTGATGCTGTGAACATTTGACCCTTCAAAGGATGGCTGCATAAGCTAATGAAGCATTTGGCACAGAGTGCACACTGATGCCAAGGTGTTTGCAGCTTTCATACCTGTGAAGGAATAGGAGCATGGAAGCTACTCTAGATGAAACTTGCACTATTCCATGTCTGAAAAAGTAAACTTTTACCATTTTTTCTGTCCCTCAAAAACTGAGGAATATTCCTGTTCATGTACATGCATCGATATCTGTATATACTGTCAAAAAAATAATGTGCTTAAAAGGAACGCTCAACACCTCCTAAAAATTAATATCCAAGATGACAGCATCTTAGATAGGTGCAAAAAGTGACCTAGACTGGTCAGTGCTGAGTTGCTTAGTAGCTCTGAAGCTACTTCTCCACACCGTATTCTCTCCTGAAGTGTCCTTCTTCAGGGAACCTGCTGCTATCTTGCTGTGTTTGCACTCTAGCAGAAAGAGTGCATAACTTCAAACCTCAGACACACACAGTCATGAAATAATTTCCTATATGGTACAATAGACTGAGTAGAAACCAAGCAGTAAAGTGATGAGGCTTAAATGAAGTTGTTTTGATACACATCAGTCATTTTGTCTGACATTTCCAAACTAAGGCTGGCTAAAAAAAGTTTGGTAGACTTTCAGACAAAATATTGGTTCAGCTGAACATAAATATTTATTCAACATATTGAGACAGGAATATGTGAAAAATAAAATTTTAATCTGGGAATTAAGGAAGTGCCTTATCTTTTAATTTTCAAATCAAGTTAAACAGAAAATTTACCTATGGCTTGTCTCACATTATTTTCGTTTCTCATTTTTAGGCCTCAAATATTTATGCCAGTGTAGAAAATGTATCAAAAACCACTTGAACTTGTGATAGTATGGATGTGCCACTGTTCCTCTTATTCAGGTACTTGTTGCCTCACTGTTGTGTTCTTGAGCCACCTGGAATAATTTTACAACCACTCATCTTGTGATTACCATCCTTGTTGCAGCTTCGTTGTCCCTCTCTAAAGTGTACAGACTGGCAAAATTGTAATCGGAAATCTATGTCCAGCAGTGCTTCTCCATTTTTCCTTTTCCAATGTGAAGTATTGTAGTGTATCAAAGCTAATTTAGTAGTGAATTAATTATTATCAGACAGGACTACTCACATGCTTAAGGTCTCAGTACTTGCTTAACTTGGCTAACTTAAAATATTACACTGTCTCATCTGGACTGACATATTAAAAAAAAAATAATGAAGTTCCAACTGTTCAAACTTAGACTTCCAGAAATTGTATTTTTAAAAACTTTTAAAATCTTCCTTTTTAAAACCTCAAGCTTAATCCAAACATTTTTGAAGATTAAAAAAAATTAATCTAGTAAATCTTGGTGTAGCTACATCCAGAATCAGATTGTACAAAGACAATTATGAAGGCTGACAATCAGTGGGCTATCTTAGTTATTACAACAATCAGTTGGTTTATTTGCACATTTCTTTTTTTATTACCTTCTGCAACTCATTTTTAAACAAGATTATTAAACATTTATCCTCCAAAATACAAACACTGTTATTCAAGAACTCCATGTACATTGTATGTGCATAATAATGACTAAAGAGGTTTCCACTAATTAAATGCTGGAAAGAGAAGCCATAATTTTGGAGCTGTAAATTCATCTTATTAAAAATGTACAGGAATTTAATTTGTCTAAACTATTACTCATAACTTTACTTACAATAAGAGAAGTTATGAGCAAGAGAGAGTATTACTTAGGCTTTCATCTCTCTTTATTATTTGATTTATGTAACTATCTCTACAATGATATTCAATTGCATTTTTTTAATACTGATAAAATGTATGATATATTAGAATCATCTTAAAATCTAGATGATACTATAAGATTTATTAAGAGAGCTCCAGAATAATAGGCGTCAGATAATGTCTTGTCAGAACTTGAAAGGATTATTTCTAATTTGTATAAGTGTAAATTGAAGATATGCCCCATTATGAGATACAGTCTTGTTGCAAGAAACCACTCCTCAAATTTATCCATCCTGCTTTTTGTAGCTGTATTTTTCAACAATTCTAGTTGAGAGAAAAATATCAGATTAATCTAAATTTAGACAGATTATAATGTGTTTCAAAACACAGAGAAATCACTTGTTAACAATTCTCATCAAAAACTTATGAGCCTCCCCATATCTTTCATCCCTGACTGATTCCTCTAGCCTTGTTTTCACTTGTCTTTTGGCAGCTCTCTCTGTCATTTTCTTGATGAATTAATCTGCTAGTTTCACTTTGCCCTCCACATATCCCATTGAATGTGTTTTTTGGTCCTTTCTCCTCAACTTGTCATATCCTAAGTCTTCCTTTCAAAGTTTCTAGCTACTGAACATATTTTAATTGAATAAACAACATAAACATGGAGTGTGTCTGTGTGTGTGTGTGATGCAGCATCTGATGCTTGCAAAACCATTTCTTAGCTCTTCAACTTAAAAGTTCTGTCTGCAGCTTCTGTAAATCAGTGCTAAGGCTAAGGATCTTCACTGTGATATAATCTTGACCATCAACTCTTGATGCTTCCAAAGCCAAACTTTCTGGCTATAACTCTATTTTTTTTTAATGACATAACTTGACTACATAAAGAACTTCTGCAGTTCTATAAGAAAAATATAAACAGCAGCAGAAAAAAAAATCAAAAAAATAACCAAAACCACAGGGCTATGCAAAAAATAAAAATAATTCTATAATTCATGACTTGTGCATGCCATCTCCAAGAAGATAAACATTCGCACAAAGGGATTTTGTTAGGAGCTGCCAAGAAAGTTTATGTAAGAGCCTTGCAGTCATGTTCACAGTTTGCAAGTCAATCTGATAAGGCAGAAAATAAGGAAAAATTTCAAAACATCAAGAAATAACTCATGGAAAAGTGGATAAAGTTAGGCCATGCTTAATGTATACATTGAGACCAAGCTCATCCTGTATGAACACACCTCAGGCTCAGTAGTGTACAGATTGCTAAAATCGTAGTAGTAGTAACAATAATAATAATTAATAACAATAATTAATAATAATACCACCACCATTTAGAAAGTGTGAAGATTGTCTGTCTATAGCTCCTGAGGATCTTCCTGAAAAACCTGCATTCTCTGTCTGAAAATCAGTCACTACACCATGGTAGTAACAAGATTAAATTCTTAATATGGTTGATAACTACTATTTCAAGTAATCATATATTCAAAATAGATTTAATAATATGGAAAGCACTGAATTAGTGTGGAAGATCATGAAAGCCAGAATAAAACACCAGAAAAAGCCTTCATAATTTTGCCCTTTTGTAAATTCTTTCTGACACTTATTTTTGAACATGGTTTGGAATACCTATTTTGGATGTTGAAATATTGAAGACATAAATTGCTACTATCTAGAACTGTCTAGTTCCAGTGAGGAACTTCTCACTAACTAGAACCACATACCTGATCCTTCAAATCACTTGTTGATGTTTGTCTGTGATTCTTGAGGTAGTGGCTATAGGATTATCCAAATACCTGTGGTTTTAAAGGGAGCCCTGAAGCCTAACTGAAACTTATAAGCTTCTTACAAAAGCAGAAGGAAAAAAAGCTGCTTGAAGTCTAAAGAATTTCCAGGAGCGAGTCATATAATGCAACAGAACAGATAAACCATATTAAAAAAAAAATAGTAATAGTAGAGATAGACAATAGAACAGAGTTTAATGGCTATATTTTTAAACTCTTTTAATATATAGTGATCAACAAAGTGTGCTGTGATAAAGAAATAGCCACTTCAGATGGAAGGATCAGGAAACAATAGGTTAGAGTCAACTATGTCAGCTATGCCTTTTGAAAAAGACCTGGAAGTAGCAGTCTTTTGAGAGTATTCCTGGAACAGCTTTTGTAATTATCTTTTCACTAATCCTGTATGTGTGAATATTTAGAATGTTACACATCATTAGCAATAATGAGAGGATAAGAGAAGTTTTATAAATATGACTAGTCTAACATTCCTGTTCTCTATTGACAGACTTAGATTAAAATTGTTCATCGAAAATTAATTTGAGCATTACATTGTCCAGATTAAGCAGTGGAGCTTGACACAGCACAGAACTTCTACAAACCTGCAATAATTGCAATAGGGAGCACAAATGAGAACTTTTCATGAGTGATAGTCTTCCTCTCCAATAAATTATCAAATCAGATTATCCTACTTCTCCAGAGCTCTCTCAAATGGATTTGTTACCTATGGTTAATAAATCTTGATTAGTTTTCTTATCATTTAAAATAGCTTCAACACTTCCAATTAACTCAATGATCAATTAGTGTCTGTTCAGGATGCCCCTTAACTCTATTTTATCTCCAATTTCAGCCTTGTGAAAATCATCTCTGCAAGGCAGAAAAAGATTTCTCTCAGACTATTCCCCATCACTGTAAGAGCTTGAGACATGACTTGAAATAAAACACCACTACATGATCTCTAAACGTTTCACAGTCTGCCTGGATGCTTTTGAGATTCAAATGTTCATCTAATCAAGCTTCAGTGCTTGATTAATGAGCCCTTGTGCACTCTTAAGTATTCTGCAAATTTAAGGATTACACTTCTTTGTTTTAAGGATCTTTGTCTTTAAAGATTAATTTTTTCTTATGATTAAAATACTAACATTAATTTCTATTAATTTTGCTCATTATTATGCTTCATTTAGCCACAACGGGTAAAAATTTGAAGAGGTAAAAATTCTTTTAAAGGAGGGAGACTTAAATCTATATTTTAAAGTGCTTTGATTCAGCTACAGGAGATTTAATTTCAAAACATCTATTGGAAAAATTCTGTTGCAGTTTTATATTATTTTAGAAAGCTGTTAAAAACTTAAAAATTTTGGCTACGTAACCACATTGGAATAATTTCAGGAATTGATCCCTCCAACCCTCTATTCCTAATTGTTTTATGTCCCATGGAATGACCTGATTCCTCTCTTCTCATTACAAGATAAAAACAGCTGAGAAGCTGAAAGCTAATGTTTTCTTTGTGAGACAAAGAATGCTTTTTAGCTGCTTAGAGAGACACACATTTTGTCAGCTCCTAAGAAGAATTGGTTAAACTGAAGGTAAGTGAGATATATCTTTCTGAGGCAATGTGCCACACCTACCCAAATTGCCTCCTGGCATGCAAAATGGATTTGTATTTCTACCCCATACTGAAATCACATATTGTTTTCTGGAAGTTTTAATTTAAACTCTTAGAAGAAAAATGGGAGGCAGAGTAAGGCCTCTCAAAGTTGGTATTTGGCAAATAATCAGGATGGGAGTCAGTTTGAAATGAAGACATATTAATGTAGATGTTCTCATGTATATTCATATGCCTAAGCTTCCACTAATGGAGATCTAAACAGAAATTACAGAACAAATTAATTCTCAGCCAAGTGAATATGCAGGGATTAGTTACCTAAATTCTTTCAAGACTAGAGTGCCTGTATTGTTCAGGATGTGCATTGTGTAGCCTGAGCCCAGGCTTCCAGCTACAGTACCATCTCGGATGCCCCAGGATGTTGGTTCCCTTGAGGAGGACAACACTGGCAAGTCACAGGACCTGAAGAGGGATGTTCTTCAGGTGGCAGGTGGAACTTCAAACTCTAGTGCACCTCAGACAACATTGAATGCCTATGCCTAGGAAAATGCACCAAGCCCTAGAGTTCTATTAACTTTAAGGTAAATTAGACATCAGCTCATATTGAAGACATCTAATTTTTGGTAAAGTAACCTGGAAGAGAATTCCTAGCCATCTCTGTAAGATTAAGCTTTTCCTAAGAGATAGACTCATCCACTGTGACTGAAAAACTTTTTATTCCATGGGGAAGTGTGTAAAGTAATACTTTAAGAGCTGAAATACTCATGTTAACCTGACATTTTATGGGACAGGCATGCTATTTTCTCCTGAAGACAAAAGAATATGTGAAGCAAGGCTGTGTGTGAGAAACATAAAGTAACTGTAAAAAAAGAAAAGGAAATTTATTGCTCATAAAAGATATGTACATACTTTTTCAGCTTAGTTTTACTTTTTTCAAATCTTAATAGAAAAGAGAAGGGACAAGAGTCATGGAAAGTAAATAAAACCAAAAAAAAATTTCAAAAGCTTTGATTTTTTTTTTTACCATAATATTTTTTTTTCTGTAAAGCTAATGTGAGAAAGAAAAAGAAAAGCAAGATTTTTATTTTTTTTTAATATATGCTCTGAGAGCATACTGCATATGGTTTCATGAGAGCATTCTCACTCTGAAGCTTAAAACCTGCATGTGTCACCTTCCTGTCTGCCCTCTCTCTAGCATCCACAAGCAGGAGCAATGACAAAGATAAGCACATCAGTTTTGATTCTGATATAGGTGGATACCATTATTTTCATGATGCACTTGGATCTTCAAGCCAATTGCCCACTTACGTTATTGGAGTAGTTAAGCGCAAAGAGCTTTTCTTGATATTATTTTCCTTATATTACCTCTGAAACTTGTATGCCTGGAAAATATCAAGAATTTCCCATAATAATCTGCTCTGGATTTAGAAGGAAATAAGCTTTCTCTTCGTACCTGTAACTGCTGTGTCTTACTGACATGGCAAAACTAAGCTGGCAAGAAATATTAAAAAATGTACAGCAAGAAATATCTGGACAAATCAAAATCCCAAGGAGGTTCCCTTTGGAGACAAGTTGTAAACATGAAAGAAGACATCTGACAGATAAACAAATAGTTTTGCAACTGTAATATACATACAGCTTGGAAGAGACATAATGAGCCCCAGTTAAATCTATATTTTTACCTTATGGCAAAGCAAAAAATGAAGTCAGATTTGATTTGGAGAATGTCAAACAAAAACCACTGGAACTGATTAACTACACAAGAACCTACATACTTCTATTTAACCTACCTGATTTTGCTAAATTGCAAAACTTACCTTACAAAACTCTTAATGTAATTCTCATGAGGATTTTTTTTTTCTGAAATGGGATCTTTCAGTTAAATGTTTTTGATATTAAATGCTTTAGTTAAATGCTTTAGATGTTTTTAGAAGATTTTTTGTGTATTTCTTCAAGCAGTTTATGGCTCAATTAATCAGGAAGATAATAATACTCAAGAGTGAAGCATATCACTCAGTCTGTCTATAAAATATAAGTGAACCCATGGGGAAAAAAAAAACCCAAAAGCAGTGAGAAAATAATTCACCGCTATTATTTTAATACATAATTTAATCAGAAATTACTTGTATGCTTGGCTTAGAAAAAGACATTTTATCAATTCCAATTTGGAGAAATTACTTTCTGCTTCTCTTATCCATAGAAACCTACTACTTGGGAAACGAATTCAAATTATCTAGCTAAAAAATTATAACAAATATTCCTCAGATCACTATGACTATGCTTTCAGTCCACTGTTATAATGTATGCCAAGTCATGCATGGAAAAATATTTCATTAAATGCATGAAGAGTATATTTCACCTTTACCTAAGCTGTCTTCAAAAAACAGACACATTTGGTGCAGGCAGTAAAACAGTCCCTTTCAAGCCTTATTGATGTGGCTTGTATTTTATTTGATCAGAACACTTTTTGTATCCACTAAAACATTTTTCCACCCATTGTGTCAGCTTGCTCAATAATCAGACCTCAACAAATTTTGCCATAGACACAACTTATGCAACAGTTCCTTTTACAAAGGGATATGAATGTGAAAGATTCTATTACTCCTTTGAGTTAACTACCCTTCTGTTGAAAGTGATACCTTTCAGCTCACCAGGAAATGTGCGTTTAGATTTCTCACTATTGCGTAATTAGCTCGTCAGTACAAGCAGCAGCCTGTGCAGCTGTGTTCAGGTGCCGCTGCAGAATGACCTGTACTTCCCTTGCCAACCACAACAATGGGGAGAAAAAACAGATAACAGGCAGAATAGTGCAGATAACAGAGGTAAAGAATTGCAGAGAGAATTGATTTTGGCCATGGTAATCTTTTCCCTTGATGCAGCAGCCAAAATATAGCTAAAATTTTCCACCACCTTGTCATAAGTTCCATGGAAAGTGATGTTTGAGCTCTCAGTACAGAGCATAGTTTGAGCCTTTCCAGATTTCTCTGAAACCAACTGAGGCTGTTTCATTTACTTATATTGCAGTCATCTCAGTGAAAATATATTTATAGAATAAATGTAAGCAATGTAGATAATCAATGTAAATATATGAACTTGTTTTTCAAAAGAGAAAAAAAATAGTTGCAAATTCTTCAAAGCATTTTGTGAAATGAAAGCACTCTTTAAAATCAAATATATACATTTCTAAAAGCATTTCAATTTTTCTACTCCTCAGCATCAGTATCTAACACATAAGATAATGATATATGGTAGTGAATTTGAGTAGGTAATGTTTATAGTAGACATGTAATGTCTGTAGCCTTACTTTCCATGAAGTATCACGAAACACTTTCCTCATACTTTACATTTGAATCTGGCTCTATAGAAAGAACAGCATAAATAAGTCTGAAGCCATGCTTCAGAAAAGCAAGTGTGTTCCTGTACTAATATAAATCCCAGAATCCCAGAATCCCAGAAAGTGTAAGGTTGGAAAGGGCCACTGTGGGTCATCCGGTCCAACCTCTCTGCTCAAGCAGGGTCATCACAGAGTGCATGGCACAGGATTGCATCCAGAATCATCTTTAATATTTCCAGTGAGGGAGACTCCACAATCTCTCTGGGCAATCTCTTCCAATGCACTGTGACCTGCAGAGTAAAGCAGTGGTACCTCACCTTCAGGTGGAACTTCTGTTGTGTTTCACCATAAGATCAACATTGAGATTCATGACAGATATCGCTTTTTTGAAGAAACATTCATCATATGCCAAAAGTTGCTTATGTAACATGTCTGGCAAAGGGTTAATCCTTATTACTTGTCAGCTGGCTAAGGACTGGTAAACATGAAAAGTAGATAACAGACATGGAGTAAAAAGATAATATGTCAAGTTTGCACCAGTGAAAACACTTCATTATAAGATCCAACAAAATTCTTATTCTTGTTGGGAAAGCAAAGGAAAAGTAACAAATATGAGAATAAAACTTCATCATCCATCTGTCCTTTCCAACTCAGAATATTCTGTGATTATCTGATTCTGTGAAGATCAGTTAAGGTAAACATGAAGTTTATGCAGTTGTAAAGTTTCAGTTTGTGGAAATCAAACTCAGAAAAGACCTCGACATGTCAGTGCCACTAAAAGAGTAAATTAAGACCTGTAGGGTGTATTTCTGTTTAGAAAAAACTATTATGTTGCTATGTGCTACAGGGACAACACTGATTAGCCTTGATTAGCATCAATGTATGTCAAGGTGGGGTTTAGTTCATTTTTTCTGGCATCAGATTTTCCATAATTATGGGAGGGAAACAAACCTTTTATAGAAGTAATGAGAGATAAAGTAAGCTACTATTCCGCAACACTTTTATTTTTTATTTTTTTATGGAATTGCAAAGAACAGCTAATCTCCTCTAAATAAAATATTAAGTTCCTTCTTTCTTTTTTTTTTTTTTCTTTTTTTTTTTTTTTCTTTAATTCCTAGAATCTGGTGAGTTTAGAGACCCACATGGATCATTGAAATCCAACTCCTGGCACTGCACAGGACACCTGTAAGAATCACACCATGGAGCTGAGAACTTTTTATCCAAACTGTCAGGCTTGGTGGTGTGGGGACACCTGTAAGAATCACACCATGTAGCTGAGAACTTTTTATCCAAACTGTCAGGCTTGGTGGTGTGACCACTTCCCTGGGGAGGCTGTTTCAGCGCCCAACCACCCTCTGAGTGAAGAAACTTTCCTGATGTCCAGACTAAACTTCCCCTGACACAACTTTACACTGTTCCTGCAGGTCCTGTCACTGGGCACCACAGACAGGAGATCAGTGCCTGCCCCTCCTCTCCCCCTCACAAGGAAGCTGCAGACTGCAGTGAGGTCTCCCTCAGTCTCCTCCAGGCTGAACAGACCAAGTGACCTCAGCCACTCCTCATGTGGCTTCCCCTCAAAGCCCTTCACTATCCTCATGGCTCTGCTTTGGACACGCTCAAATAGTTTACACATTCAATCTGTTTTATATTGTGGCACCCAAAACTGCCCTCAGCAATCAAGGTGAGGCTGTCCCAGCTCAGAGCAGAGCAGGAAAAACCCCTCCCTTGCCCAGCTGCCAATGATGCTCCTGAAGCCCCCCAGGACACCATTGGCCTTCCTGGCTGCCAGGGCACTGCTGACTCATATTCAACTTTCCCAGGTCCCTTTCCACAGCTCTGTCTGCCAGCATCTCATTCCCCAGTTGGTCCATACGTCCAAGATTGCCCCATCCCAGGTTCAGGATCCTGCACTGTCTCTTGTTGAATTTCATATGGCTGGTCATTTCCCATCTCTCTAATCGCTGAAGTCTCTCTGCAGGTTCTCTCTGCCTTTGAAGGAGTCAACAGCTCCTCACAATTTAGTTTCATAAGCAAATTTACTTAGTAATCCTACAAGTCCTTTGTCCAAGTAATTTCTGAAGATGTTGAAGAGCGCAGAGCACGAGATAGAGCCCTGGGGAACCCCACCAGTGACAGGCTGTCAGTCTGATGTCACCCCATTCTCTGCAACCCTTTGAGCTCAACATGAGTTGGGCATGAGTGCCTCACCCACCACGTGAGTGATCATTTTTTTGTCCAGCTGTGTGCTGCAGTGAGACTGACAAGCCTGTAGTTTCAAGGGCAATCCTTGCTATTCTTCAAAATTTGGGCAACACTGGCCCACTTTCAGTCAACTGGACCTTTTCCAGATTTCTAGGACATTCCAAATGATTTTCAGATTCCCATTCAAAAATCACTGAGAAAGGCCTTGTATTGACATCAGTAAACTCTTTGAGTACTCTAAGGTCACTTGTATGATTTGATACAAGAAGATTGAGAAGTTTGCATGTCTGGTGTCTGGTTGTGTGCAAATTGCTCAAGAAAAGTTCTATATGAAGCTTTAATAATTTCAGCTTATATATTGCATATTTTTAGTAGTGCCTTAGGTAATATCTACTATATAATTGTAATGTGATAAATACAACTTTGTTTAGCTGACTTCCTTTACAGAAATGTTTCCTAATTTAATAGATAAAGATTCAGTTATTAGCAAGAAGGCATATGATGCAGGAGAAATGTACTGTGTCTGGTCCTACATCTGAGAGTCTGGAAGAGCAGCACAGAGAAAAAAAGGAGAGATTTTACTAAGATAGTAAGTGAAAGAAAGCAATAAAATGCATGGAGATATGCTGAATAATGAGGAGAAGAAAATTCTTATTTATTGTATGAAAAAATAATTCTCTTCAAAACTTTTCTCAAAAAACTATTTTGATGTGTTCCCAATTGAAATATGAATTCTTATTTAATTCCCCTTAGGGCTTCATTAACTTTTTCTTTTTTTAATTCAAGTGACATCTCCTGAACAAATATTGACGTTCATTTAATTTTCTGAAAATACCATTTTATTTTCTGTCCAGTCTGGTTTTGTGCTGCTGAATCATAGTCCACCTGAGAACTGTAACCTTTTCACTTCATCTTCCTCAACCAAACATTGCACATGGTTTGTTCATAAAACACATCATATATTTTCTGACAAAAATAAAAATATCCCTGGAAGATGGTTGGAAGATGACTGAGAAAATGTGGAACCATATTTCTGAAAGAGATCTCAAGACCTTGATTCATATCCTGACTCATTTCAGGATCAACTATCATGTCTCATAAGCATTTGTCTAATCTACTGCTACAGAAATGTCTCCTGATAGTGATTTGAAACGTCCCTGAACTCTGTTAACAGTTTCTTTTTAGCATTTACCCCAAATCTGTAATTTCAGACTTGGTATATTTTCAGAGAATATACTAGGGAGGAGTCAGTCCATCTTAACTTCCTTTCATATAGCCTTTCCCAAGCAGTTTTTATTGGCTACTGGTAAATGCAAAAGGAATGGTAAGTTAGCTGGACCTTTGGACCAAGTAAAAATTGTTTTAGCATTAGCCCTTTCAGTCCTCTGCAGGCTTTTCCTTGTCTTTCCCCTAGATAACACAGTTTTCAAATTTCCCACAGTCATTTTTTTTTCTTGACATCTCATCATTCTCATTTCTTATTTTATTTAATACTTTGAAAGTTGGACAGTGCTTCTGACTTGCTGAATTTTTGTTCCCTGATTTGCTTGCAACACATTTTATACTGACTGTTGAAAATCTGTCAGTCAAAATTTGTTAACAATAATGATACTGGTCCAAGAAAAATCTCTGTGGTCATCATCAGATAACTGACTCCAATTTCATAATGAACTTTAAAAATAATTATTTTGCTATCAAAATACTCCTTTTCAAACCAATTTTTCATCCAGCTCAACATTTTCTTATGAAATCATCATGTAAAATAAAAATATAAATTTATGTATGCATATATATGATCTTATATGTATTACATATATTTCTTCAGCTTTTCATCAAAGATTGTTTTACTGCCATAAAGGAAACAAAATTGTTTTGAATTGGTTCAGTCTTATTGTAAGCCAAAATTGTATGAGTTCTTTCATTGCCCCTGGCCCCTATAACTTAGGTTCTGCATGCGTATCTGAGGAGAGGCTTTTGTTCAGATCTCTAAAAAGCTTCAGTAATTACTCCAAACTAATTTTCATTCTTTTTTTTTTGTTTGTTTCTTTAAATACTTGCATTTAACAGTTAGGGAAATGGCTCATACTACTCATATTTCTTCAGCTGCCTCAATATGACCTCAGCTGCTTCTGACTAAAAAAAAGTCAGCCTTTAATTACTGTAGATAGAGGAAATCACTTGTTCGTTTCCCCAATTTTCCTGTACACATATATTTCCTACCTGAAATGTGTCTTGTTTAACTTCTGTTTTCTGAACACTGGGGGGATGTAGATATGAGCCAGACTCAGCCAAAAGACTCATTAGAAAACATACCAAGACTCAGCAAAAACATATCAAAACCCTGTTTATGCTTCAGATCAGGTTCGAGCCCTACATTTTGAGCCAGCTTCTTATAGAAATGTCCTATATGTGCCCTTTTTCTTTTCTAGTCCAAGTGTTCTGTATAAGGCATTTTAAAAATGGAATAATTTATCAGTAAAGAAAGCATATTGACTTCATAAAAATATAATTCCAGCTTAAAGTCAGATGTAACCAGTACAGATATGTGTCAGCTCCTCATAAAATTAAATTTGAGTAAAAGTTTGACTGAGGTTCTAAAATGTCCTTTTAGGTTCTGTCATTTCAAATGGGTTTTATTTTTCAAATTCTTACACAACTCAGTAGTGTGGATGCTTTAATGATAGAAAATGGCCTCTAACCACATTTAACTGCTTGAAAGGCTCTTGTAGGCAATTGTATGCCAAAATTATCTCCTGGTATTTTGAAGAATTTGGTGCATAGAGGGTCAAGATGTAGCAACATCTTAATCATGTCATTTTTAGCAACTTTGGCCTTAAGATGTTCTGCTTGACTGCTAAGGGAGGACAAGGGTCTGTCCTTCTGCAAGTTCCAATACTTACTGATGACAAAAATAATTCAATGTTCTGTTCCATTTGCATTTACCTTTAAATGTTACCTCTCATTAGGTAGAAGACTTTTCCGGTGGTTCTAATAATTTAGAAACATTGGTTTTCAGGTTATAACTCAAGAAATCTTTTTGTTTGTTGGTTATTTAGGGAAAGAAAAAAAAAAAAAAAAGAAAAGCAAAATCCATCTTCAAGTTCCCAGGCTGGAGCTTAAACTCCATTACTCAGAGAAGCTGAAGACCTTGAAAATGATTTCTGCAAAATACTTTATTACTTCAACCATTGCAAAATTACTTGCTCTGGTAAAATTCATGGTCAAGTCTCATGGATTAAAATGCTTGAAGCTATCCAGTGTCTAGCAACACTGAGATGCTTGTAGGGGTTAACTTATGAAGTTTTCCAGGCTTTCCATCATAATTTGCAGCTGCCTAATTATTGATTTAATTATAGCTGACACCACATCTTTTAAAAACTGCAGCAGTGGAGAAATCTGTGGCTGGAAGTGGGCATTGACTTGCTTTAATTGTCCTGCTCTGTGAACTAAACAGTAGTCTAACTTTTTTTTTTTTTTAATTAGAAGAATACAAAACACAGTGAATCATCTCTAATATTCACTGATGTATTTCCAGTTTGCAAGTTCAGAGTGTTTTGTGGTACAGTTTTTGGTGGGTTTTTTTTTGGTGTGGTTTGTCAGATTTCAGATTGAAGTACTCTCTATTACCTTCAGTTGCCTTTTTATTTTCCAAAGGCAAAGTATAAACTTGGAATTTTCATCATGATTCATTTATTTTAGTTTTTTTCTTGGCAGTTGATTTCCTTTTACTTGTACTCAGTAATACTGAAGTTTTGGCTCAAGGTTCAGTCTCTATATTCAATGTAAATTCATTATAGTTTAAGCATAAATTGATTTTAGATGTCTTTTTCTTAATCAGTTTTTACTCTATTTTACAGTCACTGCTGTCTTTCTGAAGATTAATAGCACAGTATTAGGACTGTTATAACTTATTCTAATACTTTTAAACAGAAGATAAAAGGTAGTTCTTCTCTCAGCCACATTTATTACTTTGACCATTCTTTACCTTTGGATTAGGATTGAGTCAGGAGTGGTTTATTCAGTACCTCACCTATTCAAGAACAAATAAAAAAGTTCAAGGCTTCATAATTTGCATTAACCATATGGTTTTCTTTATTTATTTTAATCTTAAAAAAAATAGTCAAAATATTAAAAGTGAAAAATTATTCATTGTTTATACCAAGTGAACATTTATTTATACCATCAGAAGGAAAGATCTGTGTTCAGTGTCTTGTGTATTCTCCATGTTGTTTACTCCTTTGTCTATGAGTTATGGCCAATGTGCTTGTTGGTATAATTAGTGTTAAATATTTCTCCATTTCTCAGCACAATGGTATCTTCATATTTTTATCCAGATGTTTTAGAATTTGTACATGTTTAGTGAATATTTATTTAACTTTTATTTTTCCTTTTCTTTTTTCTTCTTTCCTTCACTTCAGCCCACTAATAACTGAGGTGATCTTTCCCAAAGAAATAAAACAAGCAAGTGAAAAAAATTCCTCACAATTCTCTCGATATTCTCTTTTTGTTGTGTCTGAACTTCTTACATATCACCAGTGGAATTACACAAGACTGAGTTACTCAACTACAGCCACCTGCAGCTGTATAAATACAGACAGTGAAAAATTTTATCTGCAGACCAGTTATCATCGATTACAACAGGAATAATAGGTTCAACAATCAATAATTCAGACTGGTAGTAATAGCTATCTGATGAACCTGATTTACTCCTTCCATTTCCAGTTCTGTTTTAGGTTATGAAATGCCTTCTTTTGAAATGGATTTTAATCCAGAGACACGTTTATTTGTGTTTCCAAGAGGCTCGATGGGGTAGCTCTTATCAGAAGTCCACTTTGCCCAGCATGGGTTTGCTACTTCCATTGTAACTGATGAGCAGAAGACGCCTGCTCCTGTTTAGGCTGTTTTACCAAGCTTTTAAGAACTCTTGTGTTTACATACTTGCTTTAAGGCAGTTATGGTTTCAGCTAGTGACTTCAGCTTTTGTATAAAGATTATGGTCCAGCACCATTGCCAAGTAATAAGAGTTTCTTCCTGAACATTTTGCTCAAATAAGCCTTTTACAGCCATGGTAATAGCACTAATACACCTGCTGATATTTGCATTGCTTTTATGAAGCCTGGAAATGATTGTTTTCCTAGTGTTTTGCACAGAAGAGTAATAAGCACTGAATTCTGCAGTATAAACAAGGAGGATTGTGCTGTTTATTATCTCATCATACTTTTTAAAGGCTTTTTCGCTATGCTTATGTAAAGTGATGGTTTGCAATGATATGAATTGCAAGGATTGCAATGTACTATTTAGTCATCAAATATATTTAGCGCTGATCCTGTATGCACACCAGTGCTGTATAAAATAATGAGTGAACCATAAGCAACAAAAAAAAACCCCTTAGCTGGTCTGAAGAGTTCCTTATTCACTGGCTGGAGGTAATGCAAAAGAATTTTGCCTAATAATGCCAATTGAGAAGTGCCATTTCTAAGCAGCAGCATGCAATCAAAGTTCTCTTTGCTATTTAAAGTATCACTGACATCCAAGAAAGCCCAGAAGATATTATCTGCCCTTTAAATGGCTGAAGCCACAGGATGTGAATGCCATGCTATTTGAATTTCCTTTGCTTCTAATTTAGTATAAACAGTATTCATTTTATCTCAATCATTGTTATATAGAGATATACAAAAATCAAAAATCCTCCTCTTACCATGTGGAATTAGAAAGCACCTGACTCAAAATGGCATTGACTTACAAATAAATAATTAATGACATGTCTAAAGAAACATAACACAGAAATTAAAACCAGCAACTAAACTAATATGTAATTAAATGGTATTAAAAATAAAAAGAAAATAAAAAGTACAAAAGAATAATAGGTGATTGAATGAATGAAGCTGTTAGGACAAAATATTAAAAAAAAAAAACAACCAAAATCATTAAATTGCTTTTTTTTACATCAATTTTCCTTCATTTTTTCATACTCTTTTCCTATCTAAGGCACAGCTTAAATCACTTCTTCTAACTGCCAATAAAAACCTTCACTTTTGTAAGTGCCAGGATACAGAAACTCCAGCTAAGTTTCCTTTTTTCAATAAACTGTGTAGCTGCAAAGAAAACAACGAATACACCTAATGACTCTACTATGATATTGTTCTAGAACTTATTTAACTGGTTTTACAGAGTAGAAGATTTTTTTGTGGAAGAGAAAATATGTGCCATTGTTTCCTTAGTACAACTACGTGATGAAATGTCATGGTATTCCATTTAAATTTTTCCTATTTCTCATTTGAATAACAAGCATATATTAATAATATGTAGTGCCAGCTGCCATCTTCTGGGCCCATCTCTGCACACAGATAAAAGTTACTTCCTGATTGGAGCTGTTAGTTTTCAGGCAATGAATGGTTTGGTTTTGAGAGTCATAACAAGTAGGAAATATACAGTCGTACAAACACCCATGAGAACAGAAAGGTCACTCACACCCTCACACCTGAGTGCCATTCCCTTATAGAAAATTACAACAATAAGAGAGAAAGTATGACAAAAGTAGCCAACGCAAACACTTTTGCAACAAACTTCTTTAATGTTGCAATATTTTGCATTAATGCAAGCCAGCTTCCCCTTATTCTCAGTTTGAGTTTACATCTCACATTCAGACAGCAGGTTTAAGTCTTTATGCAGATTGCAAACTCATAGGCTTTTAAAGAGCTAATATGCAACATGTGAAAGAGAAAATTACAGTAAATTGACTTATCCACTTTACCTTTAGTGTCTTTATATATCCCAGCAGAGTCTTTAGTGTAACAATAAAGTGAATGCTGGAATATTTATATTGTTAATTATTCTAACAAAAGCAAGTTGCTTAGAAGAGATTCTGTTGGCTGTAATTCCATTTAGTGTAGATATATAGTCCTGTACATAGAAGAAATGCACTAAAATTTCTGCAAACAGTATGTAAATACTTTGCTGTTGGATTTTTTTTGCAGGCATAATTAACCTTTGGGATACTAAATTCCAGATGCATTTGGTGGAGTGTTTATAACCTGATGAGAAATCTCTGAATAGCAGATGATTTGAACAGAAGGGATTCTTCTCAGCCTTTTGTAGCACATAAATTAATAATTTGCTTTATCAAGAAGATTAAGCTTATTTTACAAAGACAGTAACACTTGTCATGTTCTAATCTGATCTGCCACAATTAGCATTTACATATATTTGCAGTGCTTTTAGGATCTAACTATAAATTTGCTTTTTCCAGAAACGAGGAGAAGCATTTCTCTAACATATAGATTGCACTGGGTGACTACATGATGTCTGGAAGAGGCAGAATGAAGGGCATGAGGCATATGTTGAAGAAAAATAGTCCTATGAAACTTTACTATATAAGAAACAGAAATTATTAAATATTGGGTTCTTTGCTTTTCTTAATTATACTCACTTTTCAGAATCACATAGTACTGAAAGGATTTCTGGTTTTGAATGTCTCAATTTTGAGAGTCTTATGCAAAATAAACCACTTTTCTTCAAACTCTTACAAAGCTGAATGTTAAAATAGATTATTTTATCTAAAATATTAATAATCAGAATTATTTTCAAATACAGAGCTATCATTTTTAAGTGCCATAATATAAACATAATATATACTTTTTTATTCTTGCAAAAAGTATATTAAATAAATATACATGATTTTACATGGCTACTCATTGGTATTTGCACCATAGTAATACTTAAGAATTCAGTTCAAACAGGTGTATATATATAGATATATATAGATACACATAGATATATGTATGTATACATACATAACATATAGATAGATATATATATAAGAAACAATGACACAGTCACTGCCTGAAAAAGCATAGAATTGAATATAAGGCAAGACCAGAGGCAGCAGATGAATGCAGACTTGCAGGGCAGTAAAAGGATGCAGTACTGGTCAGCACAATAGGCAATGATCTCAGCAGCCTGACTTAAAAGCTTCACATTGAAGAGATCAAACAAAAGTTGTATGTGATTATTCAGCACCAGGTGAATCTTTGCACTAGAAACTTCAATAGCCTGTGGCTTGGGGACTGTGATAAAGATATTTAAAAAATAAAAAGGAGACAAAAATAAATACATTTTTAAAAGAAAATATTCATTTATCTACTTTCAGATCATTTTGATTTCTCAGCTCTTCATTTCCCCTTCCTAGTGGATGGATGGAAAAAAAGTTTATGTGAATGATCCTAAGGTAACTAACAGTGTGACAAAAAGATTCCAAGAAGAGTTAGCGAGTTTTAAAATATTATACCATTAACTGTAAAAATCACAAATGTCACTGGATGCAAATGAATGTAGCTTAAAGAATGTAATCTAAAGTGAACTGTCCATATGATGCAATCAATTTAATCAACATGTTGTGGATCTAGGACAATTTAGGAACTTGTGTGCTGAGAAAAATACACCATTGGTTTAAACTTTGTTCTAGAGACAAGAACCCAGATATTCAAAGGTGCTTGAACAGTGACCTTATCTCAGACTTTTCTCTACTTAAATGCAATGGATACGTCTTTATTTCCTAGATCAGGAGAGTCTTAAGTACAGAAATGTGACTTAAGGATTTTTGATAGCAGATGAACATTTCACCTGTTTCTAAGGTTTATTCTCTAAAGAAATATGATTCCACAGTTAACGACCAGAAGCAAAGAACCCTGCTAATTCATAGTGATAGATATTGTTTGTTTCATCTAAGATATAGAAGGCATTCAAGGCAGGTTAAAGTACAAGATTTAGGTACTAGAATAAAGCTTAGGCTACAGAGGGGAAATTGTAATTGCAAAGTCCTGACTCACTTTCTGAGCTGGAGACACCTAATCTCTGTAAGCCCTGTAACATTTGATGTTAAATCTCTTCAGTACCTATTAAGTCACTGCACGTGCCCAGAACTGTCCTATGCTTGGCAGGCTTAAGCAGCACAGCACTTAGATCATGTCTGAGCTCAGGCTAGATTGAGAAACTTGGAGGAGTGAAGGCTGAATCACCCCAAAAGCTCAATCCATAAAACATTTCCAGAGGCCATAGAACACAGTAGGACCATGCTCTTCACACACAAATCTAAAATAGGTCAGTTTTAGACCACAGACGAGCAGTCTTTCCCTAGTTTCTCACGCAGAGTGGCACACTACTTAGTGCACTCACTGAGTAGGCTGGATTCCCAAATTCAGTCCCCTCCTATTCCTAAAAGCTCTCAATTGCATTCCACCTTCAATCCTCATGTCCTACTCAGACAATAGTCTATTGAAGTGTAAGAAATCCGAATGTCTCTTTTGAACAAGTCCCCAGGCAGATAAGAATGAAAGCTATACTGGATCAGAGAGAAAGTGCAGAGTAAATTTGACTTTATAGTCTGATGGTTAGACCACCTTGCAAGACTTTGTATCAGACTCATGCTTCCAGGAATACTTCTATATTAAGTATGAAGTGGGTGTTTTACATTAAATATTACTTATATATTTTTTTTATGTTACCTGGGCTTCTAATACTTCACGATCACATGATAGAGTTCTTTCTTTTGTGCCTCTGCTGTAATCAGTAATGTAATACCAGAAAATAATTTTGCAGTTGCTCATAACTCATGAAACGTAAGACAGAATTTAGCTAACCTAAGAATTTCCTAGTACCCAGAATATTATCTGATGTCAAAGGACATCCATTTATTATGTGTTCAATTTGTTCAGCTGAGAATCCGGCCCTTCAGATAGACAATCTGATTACAATGCAATTCAATTAAATACTCAGCAAAGAAGTTCTTTATTTCCTCGGACTCTCTACATAAATCTCTATACATGAAAATAAACCCTAACTTGACTGCAGACAAAAACACAAAGATAAGCAGGTAAAAATATAGAAACTAATACTCTTAGTTCTCTTAGCTATAGGCAAACTAATCTATAATTCACTGGAGCTTAGCTACAACATACTCTAATTATGCGCTTAGCTCTAAAGCCTTTAATAAAGAAAATAATTTCTTTAAATATATCTAATTAGGTAAAGTATCTGTTCTGGTTTAGCTGCATTTGGCACCAAATTTAAAAATACAGAGAAGAACAACTTTCTTCTCATGTATCCCTGAGCTAGGTAGCCCATTGTCCTCCCAACTTTCCAATACAAATGAAAACAATGTTATAACTAGACCAAATTGCACTTAAAAGTTAAGAGCCTTGAAACGATAAGCAAAAATATATGTATATCACAACAGCCACAGAACTTTGACTACCTCTCTATATCCTCAGTCCTGACAACAGTTCTGAAGCCAAAGAAATTCTTTTGCACTCATCTTGGTCCTTTTCTTTCTTCTCTCAATGAAAAATATGTATTGACTCCTTTCAAAGGGTAAATGCTATCATCTGCCCATCTGAAAATCCTGTGCTGCTTTCAGTCAAAACAAGAAGTCTGAGTTGACCTAGAAATGGGAATGACCTATTAAATAAATTAAAATTTATTTCTGACAAAATGGGTTTAGTCCCCAATACATACTAGTGCTGCATAGTCTCTTATATTTTATCATTCTTGTTGTTTAATTCTATAGAGATCATAGAAAACCCATGTATGTGTATGAGATGTTTCATGTTCATTAAAACTGACTTTTTTTGGCAAGTCACTTGTATATGGATAGCTTTCAATTATAAGCTTTTTAGGAAAGTCTTTTATTACTGTACTCTCAGTAGAGGTACAGCACGATTGTGTTCTGATGCACAATTGATATTCACAAAACATTAAACATAAAATTTCGAGGTAGTCTACTGAAGTTACAGGCAGAATTTCTTTCTTTTTAATGAAGTCAGGCCCTTCTCTTTAGTACATTATTACCCAAATTTTAGGTATAAATTAATCTGAGTAAAATATACAGCATGACAGCTGTCTGATCATCAAGTCCAAAAATGGAAACAAGGAAAGTTCACAGTATTTTGAAAGCTATGTTCTATGGCTCTGTTACTTAGGAGATAACACCAGTAGGTGCAGCCTTATGACAAGTACCCCATTTTTTTTTTCCCATGCCATATGTCCACAGTGGAAGTAGCTGAGAAAAAAAAGTCTTGTTGTTGATTGACATGCATTTTAAACTACTTGTCAAAACTGCACAATTATTTAAGTAGAATGAAGGTGCCAATCTCCAGATTTAAAGGAAATTTTGAGCCTAGCAAGTAGTAGTGTTTGTCTACTTCATTATAAGAGATTTTATAGAAGAATCAAAAAATAAAATGAGGGTAAGACTAAAGCTTGTTAAACTGCCCACACTTTGCCTTTACATTACTGTAGGTGATACTGGGAAAGACACTAAAAGAAAAAGTTGTCATATATTTTCTATTTTAAGACTCTATTTTTATTTTTCTAAAGATTTTCTAAATTTATCTGGACCTGTATTTTCAAGAATTTTCAGCAGCAGCAGTTATTTATTTCTAAGAAATAAAATATATTTAAAAAAAAAAAGAGAGAGAGAGAGGAAATAAGAATGTTAGTATGATGTTAAAAAAGTTAAATACCTGAGAAATGTTTCACAGTTTCTCATTCTAGTTTTTGGTGGTCATCCTCAAAGCCAGCACACACTCCTGTTTTAGGAGTCAGATGTGGCTAAATCTTTACATGACTATGAAGGTCCTCTGAGAAATCTCTGGTACATGTTCAGCAGATATATCTTAGTCACTGACAAAAAGTTAGTGTCCTGTCATGTAAAAAGAAGACAGCATTACAGTGCTGAGTCTTCCTCATTGAGGCAAACTGAATTTTTCACATAAATTGCTTTATTCATAAGTACTTTAAAAGGTAAATAAATATAAAATATTAAATATTTAAATTGTATAGGGAAAAAAAATTTTAATAACTAAAATCTGTTCAGTGTTAGCCTGTTATCAGTGCAGTCTTTGCTATAACATCTGTGAGCAAGTGAATATTATTAAAGTCCACAAATGACTTTAATGTTTTCTATTCTTTAGCACTGACAATTAGACCTTAAACTATTAATGTTCTCTATTTTTACACACAATTGTAAAGCTTTTAGTTTTCTTTCTCTGTAGCCTTCAAGTAATGATATCCCTTAATGATATCCCTTAAGATTCCAGATTAGGGTATCTTTTTACAAACGAATATTAATTGATGTGCTAAAATGCAGCATTTCAACAGCTACCACACAGCATTTACTTAGAGAATCTTATCCCACTCACAAAGACCACAAAAGGGAAAAATTATAAAGTTCATACAAAATTGCAGCAGTGTCCTGGTTAAAATTACTTTATAAATCATCTTCTGACGCAACTCATATTCCATTTTTTTAGAAAAGCTGGCAGTCCATGGCTCAGACAGGTGCACTCTTCATTGTGTTAAAACCAGCTGGAGGGGCAGGACCTAGAGACTGATGGTGAATGGTGACACATCCAGCTGGTGGCCAGTCACTAGTGGTGTTCCTCATGGCTCAGTAAAGGGCGCAATCCTGTTTAATATTTTTATTAATGATCTAGAAGAGGGGATCAATTGCACCCTCAGGAAGCTTGCAGATGACATTTAGTTGGCTGGAAATATTGACCTGCTGTAGAGTAGGAAGGCTCTGCAGAGGGACCTGGACAGGCTGGATCAGTGGGTCAAGGCCAATTGTATGAGGATCAACCAGGCCAAAGGTTGAGTCCTGCACATCAGTCACAACAACCTCCTGCAGCACTACAGTCTGGGGAAAGAGTGGCTGGAAAGTGGCTTAGGAGAAAAAGACCTGGAGGTGCTGGTTAACAGCCAGATAAACATGATCCAGTGTGTGCCCAGATAGCCAAAAAGCCAATGGCATCCTGACCTGTATCAGAAATACTGTGGCCAGCTGGACCAGCTGGAGCATTTTTTCCCTGTGCTCAGCACAAGGGAGGCCACAGCTTGAGTCCTGTGACCAGTTCTGGGCCCCTCGTTACAGAATGACATTGAGGTGCTGGAATGTCGAGAGTAGGGAGCTAGTGAAAGGCCTGGAGAAAAAGTCATATGTGGAGCAGCTGAGTGAGCTGGGCTTGTTTATCATGGAGAAAGGGAGGCTCAGGGTGACATTATCATCCTCTACAAGTGCCTGAAAAGGGCTTGTAGCAATGTGGGAGTCAATCTCTTCTCCCAGACAACAAGCAACAGGACAAGAGGAAACTGTCAAACTGCACCAGGAGAAATTCATATTGGATATCAGGGGAATTTTTCTTGGGAAGAACTGTTAAATATTGGAATGGAATGCCCAGGGAGGTGGTGGAATCACCACCCCTGGAGGTGTTCAGGAAACAAAAGGATGTGACACCTTATGCTATGGTCCAGTTGTTATGGTGGTGTTTGGTCAAAGGTTGTAATCAATGGTCTTGGAGATCTTTTCTATCCTAAATGATTCTTTGATTCTGTGATTGTGTGACATCTGTACAGTGTTGAAGAACTGAAATGTGTGTAGATAGCATGCAGATAATGGGTACTCACATGGACACTGTTTTATAGCCTTCAGAATCTACTGATATAATTTTACAGATGTTTTGTCCAATGGCAAAACTCAGTTATCTGGCTAGCTATTGTAATCTTTAGTGCAGCGTGCATCTTTTCAACTGTTCTCTGGGGTAAAAATACTATAAACCAAATGATTTATATGAAAAAGAATACCAAATATATAGCTTAAAAGTACTTTCTAGTTTGAGATATATTGCTTCTTTTGGTAAGGTACCACAATAACTTCAGGATGCCTGAAATCTGGTTGGTTCAAGTTATGCAAGTATTACATCTTAATTGAAACTTGATTAAGGAGCTAAACAATATTAATGAAATTTACATTTTTGCTTTATGTGGGTTCTCAACTGTAGAATGACATCAGCTGCAGAGATCTCTCTTGCCTGAAATAAACCTTCTCTGTTCTGGTTACTTTTGACTATCAATTTCCATTTATCATTATTTCAGAGTTATCAGATCTGAAAAATTTTCTACCACATTACTTCTACTACATATTTTCTACCACATATTTTCTACATATTTAGCAATTTAATTTGTTAATTCAGAGATTTTTATATACTTACAAAGATAAGGAATTCAATATTGACTTATTCTAAATCTAATTCAGTAGTTTACAATCTATGCATCAACATATATCAGACTTTAAGGTTTTTAAGTAACTTTTGCAGAAATCTGCAGTCTATGGCTGGTTCACTCACACTTTTTTTTTTTTACTTCTCATCATAGTTAATTGTAAGGAAAATAGAACCATTTTCTGTTCTAATTATGCTTCTAAATGAAATTTTAAAGAGTTGACAGATAGGAAAATAGTATGTTGATATACCATTCCCAAATCTGAAGAAAAAAACTACCTTGTAAACATAAATTATTTCCTACCTACCAGTGGAACTGAGTACGGTTTAAGAGTTTTAGTTCCAAACTTCTGAAATAGCCATTTGTAGCTTTTATGTTGCAGCTCAAGTGTTCTTCCAGCAGATTCTGCTCTGCAAAAGTGCCTTTAATGGAACAAGACACTTTCCCAGAGACAAGCTGTGAGCAGGTGTTTAGTACTGCACCAGAAAAGACCCAGGGAGAAGGTACTCAGCAAGGAGGCAGAATCCTAAACTTTCCTTCCTGTCATTCCAGTGCAAGGGCTGTTCAAGCTTCTTTGGAAACTTAATTTCAGAAAGAAGCCAAATCAGGGTCTAACAACCCCATGCTTGTCAATCCCCTTGTTCCCTGGGGCAGTAGAATCACAGAGAATATACAAAGAAAAAGCATTCTAGTTTCTTCTCTTTAATAGGATGCCCTGCCCCCTCCTCCATGGTTTGATCTGAAGTATCTGAACTGCTTTTGAAGATGATAAGGACTTAGGTGGGTGTATGATATCAGATCACTGGAATTAAGCTATCATACTCACTCTATTTTCTGATCTGGTCAAGTTATTTATCTGGACATTAACTAAAGTTCAACTTATGCTAATTTCTGAATGTCAGTAATTTTAAGACATCTGAGTGATCCTAGAGATCTGTATCAAGCTGCTGGATGATTGACTATCTATTACTAGAAGTAGGTATGAATAAAAATATGTATCTGAAAAATTCCATTTATCTCAATGAGGAAGTCTCCCCACTGTAAAGCTGTTTCCTTTTGAAATGATAGGCCACTAACTTTTTGTCAGTGACTAGAGTATTCAAGTTCAAAAGGGTTTGATTTTCAAGTTCTAATCCAGTGAGTTAAACACTTCAATATTTGGCACACCATACAGATATTTGGCATACCTGTTAATGTCTATTCACCATACCTATTTATTTATTCATTCATAGAATATAGAGTTAGGTAGCTACAGTTGGATAGACAATCTTGCTTGAGATCACTTCTATATAAAGACCAGAAATTCATTTTCCTTTCTTTATCTACATGTTAAATAACAGACTGTGAGAGGAAATAAACAACTTAAGTCTTCCCAATAGCAATTATAATTCAATAAAGTTAAGTAATCAAAGCTTTGTCTTTTCAAAAAAAGAGGTAAGTATTACATTTAAAGATAGGCAAAAAGGTCAATTGCTTTTATTGACTATTTTAAGTAAACCCTTTCAGGTGTTTACTTTATAGAAAGAATGGCTCAGCAGAACAGTTAAAAGCAATTTCTAGCAGACATAGATAAAGAGCAAGCTTGTAAAGACCAAAGTCCAAAACAATTTGAATTTAATAATATTTGGCTACTGACAGAAATGCTAGTGACCTAACATATAAATCTAGAATACCCATGATGCACAGGAAGCAAGGAAAACATTTTTAAAACAAAAAGAGTAAAAAAAATAGAATGCTGCCTTTGTACAAATAATTTGTTACATATATCCATGGTGTCATAAAAAATAAACCGAAATGCACTGCAGCACTCAGATCTGCAGATATTTCAGGAATCAGGTATTTCAGCAGCCATGCTAAGTCTCTCACTAGCACTGTGTGTCAAAATGTCAATAGCCTCACCTGCAGTTCTGCTTTTCTGCTGGGATTTGTTCTTCCTATCCTTTAAAGTTCATAGAGAACAATTCTGAGGTTTAGTGGCATCAGGAATATCTAGATATTTCCTTAAAAAATAATTATGGCAAAGCCTCTGACTGGAGACAAAACTTCCTGACATGTTTTCCTTTCTAGAAGTAACTTCTCAAGGCGAACATTTTCTTCCCTTTTCGTGTACTTCAAAGTTTTTATTTCTTCAGTCTCAGAATGCTCTGAAAAATTGCTTACGTTGAAATCCAGGTGTGCCTTCCACAAAAATAATTCTGAATTGATAGGATAAGGTAAACTAGATGGATTAAATATATTGTGCTGAAAATTCTTGTCCTATTATTGAAGCCACTGCATGAAAGTTCAGCAAAATATTGGATATATCATAGAGCAGGGATCATATGTAGGTATCAATATTACAAAGTCTTGCTCTGCTATCAGCTAAGTAAACACATTAGTAAAAACACATCCAGAGAAAGGGTGCAATTGATGCAATTCATGTTTTTGCTGAGCTACCTCAGATTCATTTTCTACAAAATCCCTTCCACTTCCAGAGAAATAAGGGTACTTTATTAATCAACAAATTCACCCCTGTTTTCCCCTTGGAAATTTCTGAAGTCAAATTAAAAGTCAAATGTGACAAGACACTAAACAAAACTAAAATTTTTCTGGGAAACAAAAGGTTTTTAACGTCAACATATATTCATCTAGCAGTTGTAAAGCTGTTTACACAGACCGAAACTGAATTAATTCAGGATGTACCGCTCACTCTAGTGAAATTTCAGATTCCCAATGCCTTTGAAAAGTCAGCTATACATGTAATGCTTTTCATCAACTGTAATTGGCTTACACATGGTATCCTTCAGACAAATTTCTTTAATTGTTTGTAACAGTAATTAAATAGCAACTTGAAAATTAAATTACATCTTCAGCTGTAGGAATATTTTAGTTAAAATGATTAGCCTTTTCCTGTTCATGAATGGCTTGAGCACTACCAATTTCTGCATGTGTATCTAATTCAGGAGCACTTATCCCAACATTATGCAGACAAATTCCATCTTAGGGATGGACAAGTCAGTCACAGTTGTCACGTATGTCGTGCTAGCTTCCTAACGATTATTGTCTGGGAGAGGAGATGTGTTGGTGTGAACAAAAACAGAATTTTTTTTTTTTTTCCTATGAGAATTCCGGGGATAAATATTTTTATCAAAAAATTCCATTTGCCAAAATTTTCACAGAAAAAAAATTTACAATCTGGTACATATTTAACTTGAAAAGTCTAAATGTCAGTTATGTGTATGGAAAGAGAACATTAAATGCAAAGACATGACTGAAATCATTGGTGTGCAGTGCAACACGCAGCATACATGGTTATTCGTCTCCTGTTCCCTGCAGATGTTAAGAGCTGAGGCACAGTGTTCACTCAGCTGGGAAGAAAATATTTTCAAATCCTTCTGGGAATAGGAAATTCCATCCAAAGAGAGTATGTTCTGCACAAAAGAGTGATGTGCCTGTATACTGAAAACTTCAGGGTGAAACCACCAAATAGTAACTGTGGTTCTGTCCCTTAATACTTAACATTAACTATTCCAGATGCTGAGTCAAGCTATGTAGATTAATAGACTTGAGAATAAATGGGACCAATTTTTCATGTTTTGCTTGGATTTCTGGGTTGACTTCAAACAATTTATGTAGCATCCCCTACTCATCCAAAAGTTCCATGATTTCCAACACCTTTGTTGAATAAAGATATATCACTCAACCTCTAAAAAATCCTGAAGTAACAACTTTGATTCCACATGAAGGACTAGTTTTACCTTCAGATAGACAAGTTTATACTTAAATTAATCACCAAAGCTGCTGAAAACAACTTTTGGTGCTGCCTAAGAACACCTGAACTCTCATTTATCAGGATATCAGTAAGGAGAGAATTTCAAACTCTCCAGTTCAATCTATCAGTTTTAATAATCAATTTTTTAGAACAGGTTCTGAAATGTAGTCTTTTCTTCATTAAAATATTCCACCTACCCACCCATTCACATGTTTCTCTCCCTCCTTTCCATTTTACTTCTGTACACGAAACACGGAAATAACATGTAATGTAACTACTTAATAAATCATAGTTGAATGTACAGTCCTTATACATCTGACAGCTGATAGTTATGGCACTATCCAGAATGGTGGAGATGTGGGACTGGATTCTCTATTCAAGACATCTCTGGCTCCTCCCTTCTTTAGAGCTCTCTAAACACTGGTTCCTTCACTTGGAGGAGACAGTCTTTTTGTGGACTCTAGAAACACTTCGTCTAATTATAGTTTTGAATCCTGTAGGCACCCAGTTCCATAGGCACTTCTGGTACTCTAGGGAAAGCTGCTTATACTACTGTGATGACATCCTTGGTGTGAATGTAACTCCTAGTCTCACTAACTTTGTTTTGTTCCACCTGAGATGTGTCTTTTCCTCTGAAGAAATGTTTTTCTCTCAGTTCTCTCTCCACTGATTATGAAGGGAGTCAAAATTGGCAAAATTTTAAGTGAGCAGTAGTAGTGGGATTCCAGGAGTTTGGTGGGATGAAACGTGGCCACTGTGGTTTGTTTATCAATTTGTACAAGCACTTTATAACAGGTGGTTATGACAGTTTTAAGTAGGCCTGGAACTGGGTTTATATAATGAATGTCAGATAAACTATCCATTTATTTATTTTGTGAATATAACCCATGCCAAACACAGGTTCAGCTTTGACTTTTAAAAGGTTTTATAAAGAGAAAAAACTGTTAGTTGGAAATTTTAATGAAAACAATCATCTTTCTTTCTGGCATAAGAATAGCTCTGCTTTTCCAGGACATCATTACAAACCAAATAAGCCCAAGATTGCTCACCTGGACTCTGATTAGAAAATCTTCTGCTGACCCAGGTCTTTCAAAATTTTACAGGGAAAGACAAAGGACAGCCTTCAGGCATTCACATTTTGAAACACTGTAAGGAAAAAAGTCTAGGTGGGCCTGTTTATCCCCAGGAGGTGCTGATCCATTGTGATCCGTGTAAAAAAAGGTACTTGTACCATCTCAAGTCTTATTTAAAAGACTTTTCATTAAATTTAATGCTGGAAGAAGAGAATAGCATGGATAATCTTATTTCCTCTTAGAGCTGGGGGCCCCAAGTGGTGTAACATCATATGAAATATGTATATACAGTCAAATATAAAAGATGTCCCCAAAAGAACCTGATGCCCTGTTATATAAAGGCAAGATCATGGAGGAGGTATAATCACTAGGGCTGAGGAGAAGCTGCCTGAGGGCTGTCCTTTTTTGGTGAGCTGGTTGAGCTTGTCCCATGGCACAGTGCTGCACACTATCCGTGCAGCACGACACTGCCTGCCATGGCTCAAGTTGTCTGTGCTCTGGATTGCTCACTCCTCCAGGTACAGGGTTCTGCCAGCCAGGATCACTACAGCCTGTACTCTGAGGATCGAAAACAAGGCAAATAAGGTGATCTCAGAAAGACAGGAATTTGGAAATGAAGGCCTGCTTGTATGTTGCAATGCTGCTGTTCATTCAGTCCTGAAGTGTTACATGACTTACTGGCAAGCAAGTACTTGATGAGTCCTTACAAAAATATGAACTGGCTGCTAAAAATAGCATAAAACTGAACTCTGAAAAGTATTTGTTTTCTCAGTGACAATACTTTTCCGGTGATAATGTTGAAATACATTTGTTGACAATAGATTTAACATTCTGAATAAGTATATAGCCATGTCTGGTTTTTCTCCTACTCATTTGCGTATATTTGTCATCTTCTGGAGAGTTTGTGAATGCATAGTTCTCAAGTAAACAGTTGGTCTGTAAAAGCATAATTTTCCATGGAATTTAACATTAATTTTTAATATAGTTCTATTTCTATAAAAGAGTTCTAAAAAGAACTCATTGAAAACATACATTGTATTCGTCTTTTGGGTGGAATGAAGTTTATCTTGGTTATAATCTTTGCTGTGAGTTCACTTTGCGGAAAGGGATGTGCATTTTTTCACTCTGGTTTCATTTCATAGCACAAAGTTATCACCCTAATGAAGGTTTATCTTCTCTGAATGTGTCCCTGGCTACATGTCTACATGGAAATTTCAGTACTCTATTTGAATATTTCTTCTTCCCCAGGTCTTCCTTGAAATTTTGTGAATTAGCTCAAATTTTCTGCATTCTAAATATAACATATTTATATTATATTCTAAATATAAAATAATATATATATAAAATAATATACAAAATATTCTAAATATAATATATTTAATTACCGGGATTGTAAAATATGTAGCTATATGAAATTATCTTTGAAAAATTAAAAGAACAAATGCAACAAAGATAAAATACAATATAAGTCATAACATCTGAAAGATTAAACTTAGGAAGTAAATCCATGTGCCACCCACCATCAACAAACATAAAGGCACATGGAAAGAAACACTTACATATCTGCCGATTTTCTTTAGTTAATGCTAAATTGCTCTCTTTTATCTAAACATTGCATATTTTGAGCAAAGATTTTATGCTTATTTAATGTTCACATATGAGGTAAAGCTGTTCAAGAACTCAAAGGCAATTATGGTATAATCAAGAATAGATTTTTATAGTTCTTTAGAAATATATGCGAGTGAAATAACAATTGTTGAGCCCTAAATAGTACAGCAGGACCAGTATGCTGATATTTGAAACAAAAACTGCTTTGACACAAAGATATTATTTTAGAGCAATTAAAAAATTGAATGCTTTTCAGTCATATTTTTTCTCTCAATTTATCTGGGGGAATTACCAAGTTCAAATTCAATAGTTTCTTAACAGAACATATCAATTCTAAGAAGCATCACAGGTTCATCCAACATTTGTATGCAATGTATTTTGCAATTAAAGGTTTTCTCATTAATAGCATTACAGACTCAACTGAAATAAGAAAATTGTTGTCTCAAAATACCTGAAAGCAATGCAGGTGTTACAAACATATCGCCCATAACTAAGCTTTAAATAATCAGTAGTTATGAAAATTAAACACATTCACTGCAGATGTATGCTTATATAAGTGAAAGAACTATAACTCAGAGGGGCCAAGAGATTGAGATTTTAAATTATCTTTTCCCTATTTGCATATATCTAAATATATGGTCATGATTAAAATGGAATTTATATGCTTCTCAGAAGAAAATGCACTAAAAGAATGGCTATGAAATAACAGTCTTCTCTGACAGCAGTAACATAATGGTATTACAAATTTTTCTTATTCATTAACTAATTTTTGCACAGAGAAATAACATTTAACATCTCTTATGTTTGTACATGTCCTTCCAACCACTTCTACACTTGATCTATGTGGTGGGTTGACCCCGTCTGGATGTCAGGTGCCCACCAAAGCTGTTATATCCCTCACTTCCTAAGCACGGAATAGAAAAGAAAATATAATCAAAACCTGTTGGGCCACGATAAGGACAGGGGGAGATCACTCACCCATTATCATTACCATCACATGCAAAACAGACTCAGCTCAGGGAAATAAACGTTATTTATTACCAATCAAATCTGAGCAGGGTAATAAGAAATAAAACCAAATTTTCAAGCACTTCTTTCTCATCCCTCCCTTCTTTCCAAACTCAACTTTATTCTCATTTCTCTACCTCCTCCCTCCAGTGGTGCACAGGGACAGAGAATAGAAGTTGAGATCAGTTCATCACACATCATCTGCCACACCTTTCTCCTCATACTCCTTCCCTGTTCGAGCATGGAGTCCCTCCTCTGGGAGACAGTTTTTCACAAGCTGCTCCAGCACAGGTCTTTCCCATGGGCTGCAGTCCTTCAGACACACACTGCTCTAGCACAGGTCCTCCATGGGTTCACAAGTCTTACCAGCCACCCTGCTCCAGTGTGGGCTATGCTCTCCATGGGTCTGCTGGTGTGGGCTTTCCCACAGAGTCACAGCCTTTTCTGGATACATCTTCTTGATCCTGTGCAGGGTGCTCTGAAGACTGCAGATGTACCTCTGCTGCATCATTGACCTCCCTGGGTTTCAGGCTTACGGCTGTCTCACCATGGCCTTCACCACGGGCTGCAGGGGAATCTTTGCCCTGGTACCAGGAGCACCTCCTCCCCCTCCTTCTTCCCTGACCCTGGAGTCTGAAGGGTTGTTTCTTACATATTCTCGCTCCTCTTTCCAACAGCTGTTGCCCAGCAATTTTTATTCCCTTCCCATGTTATCTCAGAGACACTGCTGGTGTCACTGATGTGCTTGGCCTTGACCAATGTTGGGTCTCTCTTGGAGTCAGCTGGCATTGTCTCCATCAGACATGGGGGAGGCTTCTCACAGAAGGTCTGCTCTCCCCCCAGCTCTCACCCCAACATTGCCACACAAACCCAATACAATCTGAAACATTATCTGCTTCTCGGTTTCCTCCAGAGAAAAATTCACACAGTGTAAAGATCAGGGGATGAGGTCAAATGCAAGACTATAGACAGCAAGAGAAGCTGATGCAGAAGTAGAGAATCCTCTTTTCAAAGAATTAATCCTTAATGAATTCAATATTTGGGCACTTGCAGGAAAAAAAAAAAAAAATTGGATTGGTTTTCTTATCCCCGGAACCTCCCCATGTTTCATTTTCAAGATGTTTTGGAGAAACATGAGATGGAGAAAATCTGGTAAAAGGAATATTTGACATAAAATACCAGCCACTAACAGGCAAAAATGCTTTTTAAAACTAATATATAAAACACTACTTAACACTATGATATGAATTCTGATGTCTTATCTCAATTTAATCTTTTTCTCAAAGCAACTGAGTAATTGTTTCTTTTAGAGTTTTATTTACCCCAAAATTACAAATGTCCACCTAAATTTCAGAAGTGTAACCAGAATGATTAACTTGGTCAAATGGAATCTCACTTCAGTAGCTACCTTTTTAATAAAATTCTCTTTACTCAAAATTCTTGGCTCTGACCTGACAAACTGCAAGAACATTTATATCAAGGGACAGTTTACTATCCAATACACTGGCAAAAACATCTGCTACTTAAAAAACAGAGTATCTACTTAGTACTTAAGAGTCAAAATCTCTTTTGTCTGTTAGGGCCTACTCCCACTGGAATCACAAGCAAATCCAGGCTTATGTTAACACACATACCTTTGATCAATATTTGTAAAAGAAATTTAACTATTGATAAAAAAAAAGAAGTCATTACATGAGACCAGTTCATTAAGTCAACAATGGGAATGAAAATAGCATGAAAACTAGGAAGCTTTTTTCATATTTTCAATGCTTTTTCATACTTTAAATAAAACCTCATAGGAGTGAAAATAGTGTCAATGGAAATATGGGAAATTATATTTTTAAACAAGTAAGAGCCAAATTGTTGTCAATTATTCACAGTAGATGATTTTCCAGTTCATACTGCTATTTTTCTGCAACGCTGTTGAAGTTGAATTGCTTTGGACAAGCACTACATTAAATGTCAGGATGGTTATATGTCACAATGAGGAAAAGGTGAGCAGGGAAAATGCTGTGCTAAGCTCCCCCTCTTAAATATCAGTTTATTGTCCTCATAAAAAGTCAATTTACTTTTGCCTTTCCCCACATTCCTAAAATATTCTGTCTCAGTGGAGAAACCATGGTGCTGAAGCATATTGATGAAAATCTAACTAGTGTTCCACTTTGATGGCTCAACACTCTCCCACATGGCAGAGCAATCATTTCCAAGTAATAATGTATGACCATTTATTTATTATTATGGCCTGTATGCATGGTGTTACTGTGCACCTTATTTACAAATACTTCTAAAATGGAAAAAAAAATCTGTAGAATATTTTACTTTTCCTTTTCCCAAGATTTTCTTTCTTTTAAAGCATGTATCTTCATATTTTCTCAGGTCTTTGCAAAAATATTTTAGAAAGTATCAGCAGTTAGAAAGTAAGTAGCAGTGATGAGGTAACTCGTTACAGTGACAGAAATTACAGCATGACCAATTAATTTACTGTTGTAGAATTCAAAAGATCAGTATTAAATTCTACATTGTTCAATACCTGTTTTTTAACTTGCCATAGCCATTAGTATTATAGTATTTTTGTATAATGCCTTTTGATTTCATCTTGTTTTCCTTGCCCCATTGGATCCAGTTCTCCACTATACCAAAACTAAAATTTGTGCAATGAGGCTGGAAATGCAAACTTTTACTATCATTGTTCCTAATTAAAAAATAAATTTTAATATTTATCAAAGGTCTAATTGGTGCTAATAATTCTTCACAATAGAATAATCATCACACCAAGATTATCATGTTATCTAAATAATTGTAAAAATTAATGTCATGAAAGTATGATAAATCACAGCCTTGTAATGAAGATGTGTGCCAGTATGGGCTCTGAAGGATCTGAAAATTTAATCCTTCACGAAGAGGACAATGGATGACAGGAGGTTTCTTTCCAGTTTAGACAAAATATTTCTTTTGTTTACAGTGGGGTCCGCTTGGAGAATTCTGTGATCATTCTTGAACATTTATTAGAACTGACAAAACTCTACCATCACATTACAAATGTACAGCTGTGTTAGTTCAACAATTTTATTCTACATTTACGTGTTGCTGATACAGTAATAACTTTACCATTATCTGTGCAATGTAGCAAAAAAAGAGTGAATATTTAATAGAAAATGTGATGATGAATCTAATGTCATGGTGACAAATTAGATATTTTCCTTTTCAAATTGCAGAAATAAGAGGGGGAGGAGTGACTGTTGAGTAGGAGAGTTATATAAAATTTTGTAAAAGTTATCTAAAAGAATGGTCTGTAACATTCACTGGGGGTTTTTTGAATAATATTCAGCTTTAACTCTTTTTTTTTTCCCATTTTCTTGCCAAGAATAAGCAAATTTGAGGCATTTTTACTTTTTTTCTAATTGTGCTTTGAAGAATGACTTCTGCAGCAACTTTATGTAATATTTTAGAGTTTCCACAGAAACCAGGAGAGTAGATACAAAAGTCTTTGGAAAAATTCAGAACAGGACAGGAGTTGACCACAACCTTGACCCTGAGTGCTGGAAGAGGATCCAAAACCAAGAGAAGATAAAACCTGTGCTAACCACAAAGATTTTTAGTTACCAAACCATAAGAAACATCTATATATAATAGTAAGTTTCTATTGGGTACTGACTTTATTTTCAGCTTTAGAATCCCCTTTAATTTTAACTTCACTCTGTTCAGCTTTCTATACTAGTTACAATACTTAAAAAAATAATGGGGAAGCAAAATCATTGAAATAATTTATTGCCTATAACTGCAGTTTTTCTTTATACCAATATCTAGAAGCCTCCATCTTTAAACATCAGTCATGAGCACATATATTGCTAATCTTGCAATAAGTGGAGCAGCTGGAATGTTTTGTTGCTACATTGGTTTTAAATTGATACCTAATAGCTGTAAAATTACAGGGTTTTTTTCTTTATTTAAGTAAAAGGAAAAGCCATAAATAAAACAAGACACAAATCAGTACCTAACAAATCCTGTCCTGCAGTAATTACATAGGTGTACTAGCAATATTCATCTATTGCATCTACAGGCTGTTTTTTTGCCAAGTATTTTAGTCTTGAATTAATTTGCTCTTTAAGGATGATGGCAGCAGATGGTCGAGAAGGTAACTTATTCACTGTTTAATTTGGTTTGTTTATTCTGCTGGTAATTAATTCCATACCTCTGGGCCCATTGTTCGCTTCTGTTCCCACTGTCCTCCTAGCCATTGGAGACTGTGTACTGCTCAGGAAGATATTCTGGATTTGGAGAGCTGGTGCTTTTGGTTACATTGAGAAATCTCAATTCAATCACGAGATTTTGAGTTATGACATAATATTTCGTCCAACTCATCTTTCTATTTTTCATCCATTTTGAAGGTGATTGGTTTTACTGACTTTGGAAGCATGTAGCAATGTCTACTTCTTGGGTAATATGAGTTCATGTGTATTCTGTTAGTACAAGGACTTTAATCTTTTCTTTTCCTAAAGCTTTGTGGTTTCTCTTGTTCAACTAATATTTTGAAGTTTAAAATACAGTGCTAATATTGTTTGAGATGAGTCATAAATTGACAGAGTTTTCTCTTACATCCATTAAAATTGCTGTCAAAACGCTTAATAACTTTGGTGTTCTGAGACCTGAACAAGCATTCAGGATGTCTTTGAAGAATTTGAGTAAATACTTGAACTCCTGAGATATTAATACTTAGAACTGTCTTTTTAAAGTTTGTTATACAGCTTTGCTGAAAGTTTTGAGTAGTGATTCATCATTGATAATTACTATTAAACTCATGTGAATTCTAGCCTGAAACCTAACATTTTCTTATTTGATTTTTTTTCCTTCCTTTTTGGTTAAATAACTGAAATAAAATATTGAATACTGAAAGAAAATAGTATAAATGGAATAATTTTAATAAACTAAAGGCATGCATCATTTTATATAGTATTAAATCAAATCATCTGTACCTAAATATGACTATATTGGTACAACTGCATATATTCAGCGTAATAAATTTTAAATTAAGTACTCTTGACAAATACTGCATCTGTTAGACCATTTAACAAAAACTAAAGTGGTTATGATATAGGTCAACACTAGTCTCAAAACCACCACATCATGCCTTCTCTAAAATCCACTGTTGTTAGGAATGGGGGTTTTGTTTGGGATTACTTTAGGGAAATTCAGCATATGGAAGCTTCACAGAAGAGTTCTTGAAATATTTTTGATGCAGTAGTTTCCACTCTTGACATAAAGCCTCAAATTAAGATGCTTACAGAATGACATTATAATCTAACCAGTTTGTAAAAGATTTATTGTTTTGTGATAGGTTACCCTAAGGATTAGCTGAAAACTTATTTTACTTTGAAGTAAATAAAGTGTACAAAAGAATTTTTGCTTCTGAAATTGGTAAAAAGAACTATAAATTTTCTTTTTATATTTAGCTCATGTTGTATGGAGTAAGAAAATGCTGAAGAGAAAAATTATATTGTGATGTTACCTGCAAGTGAACTCATAAAACTATATTTCTCCCCTACTAATCCCCCTTTTAGAAATTTTGCATTCTTCAACAGCAAACAATTTTATGGCAGCTAATGACAGAAAACTAAAGCCAAATAATATTAAACACAAGCCAAGACATGAATATGAGAATAATATATCTTTGAAACAATTTAATATGGATTTTGATAGGTTTTCCAATGTTACAAATATTTTACTTGAAATAGTGTGTCCTTCAGAAGGTATGCTCTAACTCAAAACAAGAACTGATCAAAAAACCCTATAGCCTGTATATTGTGTAGGTCAGGCTAAATTCTCACTGTGCATGCATCTTTATTTACATTCTTTGAATTTTGTCTCCAACACAATGTAATCAGAAATGAATTTGCATAGAGGTTGTCGGTTGGTGTTAAGGGAATAACACTTGATGAATTCCTTTTCTTCCATATGTGATTGCTAAATCATGTGCACTAGCATATACAATGCAGTGGCAAGTACTGCTAGCATGATTGTCATATTATTGTTGCTACTGCTCCTGTACTACATTTAAGCACAAACCAAGACTGGGGTTCTACTATCACCCGCTTGATCAGCAGAAAATTATTGAGTGAGCTTCTTGAACCATCTCACTTCATCCCAGATCCTTCTTTCAAATTCCTGTGCTTACTTTCTTTGGTATATTCAGTTTTTCTCTCACTTCTGCTGTTAGCACAGAGAGAAAAAGGTTAAATAGAAGAGATGGTCATGAGTGACTTCAAATAAAAAATAATCCTTGTGTGAAACAAGCTACTAAGAAATAAAATAGAGGACAAAATTATAATGCTGCAATAAAACCATTAATGTCAATTAGAACTACATATATTGGACTTAGCAACCACAAAATGACTCCAAAATATTAAATTTGGAGAGGGGGTGATGGGTGTCAGTCAATGTATATGTAAACCACTTCTGCTTTTTTTTTGTTTTGTTTTGTTTTGTTTTAGGAATTATGAACTATGATAGCTTCAATATTTGCCTATCATCTCCAATAAGCAGTAAAACCAAGCTGGGCTGCTATTCAGAGAATGTTTACACTGCTGTATGACTGCAGCTAACATCCTGCATGAGTCAAGTAAGTATTCATTAGTGTACAAGACTCAGTAATTTAATACCAAGTTTATGCCTGTCTCCTTTTCATATTCCCATTGCTTCAAAAGACTTGAACTGTGACAAATGTAACAGAAATATTAAGAGGCAGTTGCTGAGGAGGGAATCACATCTACTTCTGCTCTTTTAATAAAACATGTTAAAAATCTCAGGTGTACCTGGAAGAAACTATCAAGCCAAATAAACTGTACCCATACTGAAGTTTACCACAATAAAACTTTCTTTATCATAATCAAGTTTTTCTCTTGCCACTTATTTTCTTTTCAAAACTTCTCATGCAGCTTCCAAAGAAGATAAAGTAGGATTTATGATGCATGATAGAAAAGCATTAATATTTTTGCTTTTCGAGAGTGTTCTTAGTATCAGATATCTGAATATTAGTTACACATTTCAATAGTACTGTTAAAGCCAACCAAGGGAAGAGGGCATAAAAACGTCTTAGGAAAAGGTTAGAATTATGAAGTATACAAATTATTACTTCTTGCAGGAGCTCAGGCTTGCACAAGTTATTTAAGAAGGGAATTTTTACTATCCTCTTAATAGTCATAGCTTGAAATTGTGTCAGATTTTGTGGTTCCATTGCTTGAATGCTCACATCCAAAGAGTAGTGGTGAACACCTCAAGGTCCAGATGGAGATTACTGAAAAGTGATGCTCTTCAAGAGCTAGTATGGGGACCAGTAGTTCAATATCTTCATTATTCCCATCTAGTGGGATCAATTTCTCCTTCATCAAGTTTGTACATGACACCAAGCTGAGTTGTGCATCTGAGGAACAGGATGACATCCAAATGAATCTGAACAAGCTCAAGAAGTGGGTCCATGGGAACCTCATGAGATTTAATGAGGCCAAGTATAATGTGCTGCACCTGGGTCAGATCAACCCTCAGCATCACTTCAGGCTGGGGAATGAATAGGTTAAGAACAGCCCTGCAATGAAGGCCTTGGGGGTGCTGGTGGAGGAGAGGCTGGACATGACCCTACAGTGTGAACTTGCAGCCCAAAAAACAGTTGCATGCTGGGCTGCATCGAAAGCAGTGTAGGCACCAGGGCAAGGGAGGAGATTCTACCCCTCTTCTCTCTTGTGAGACCCCACCTGCAGTGCTGCATCCAGCTCTGGGGTCCCCAGCACAGGAAAGACATGGACCTGCTGGAGTGAGTCCAGAGGAGTAAACCAGAACATTCAGAGGGATGGAGCACCCCTACTTTGAGGAAAGGCTTGGAGAATTGGGATTGTTGAGCCTGAGGTAGAGGCTTTGCTGTGACCTAATTGTGGCTTTCTACTTGAACGGAGCCTACAACAAACATGCACAGAGACTTTTTGCAAGGGCATATAATAACAGGACAAGAGCAATCATGGATTTAAGTGGAAAGAGGGTAAATTCAGACAAGATATAAAGAAGAAGTTTTGTGTAATGGTGATGGTGAGGCACTTGAACAGGTTACTCAAAGAGGTGGTAGAAAACATTCAAGTTAAGGTTGGATGTGGCTTTTAGTAGCCTGATGTAGCTGAAGATGTCCCTGTGCATTGCAGGGGTGTTGCACTAGCTGACCTTGAAAAATTCCTTTGAACTTAAACTTTTATGATAGTACGATTCTATGAAAAATAAATGCACTCAAAGTATCAATTTGCCAAACATTCTGCATGTGCATGGTTTCCATATGAAGAATGGAATCATGAAAGCAAATATGAAGTTATACAATCAAATATTTTTGATCTTATTTATTTGGATCATTTTGCTTTTTAACATGAGTAGCAACCTGTATACTTTGCTCAAGCAAGATTATCAGTACACTATAAACACGGCTTTTGAATTAATGCATAAACTGAGAGTGACGGATACAAACTTTTCCTTAAATCATGTTATGCTTTTTTTTCATGTTAAACTGCAGTACATATCTGACAGACTTTTCTAAAAAGTGCTGTAATGTTAGTTATAGTCAAGCTTCAATCTAGTAGAAAAGGAGTAGATTGCTTATTACAGTAGATACAAGTGGCTCAGGACATTACTGAGCAGGAATATCTCCTTTAAGGCAAGGCTCTCAACAACCATCTTACATTGAGAGAACCTACTTATTACATGGTTTGAATTGAAGAATATTTAACTTTTTTTTTTTGAGCTTTTAATGAATATGCTACATGTAAAATAAGTAGTTTTGCACATTCAGTGTAGAGAATGAACATCTGAAGTGATCTGTGACAAGCAGAAAAGAGTAGAGTTCTAGAAGAGGTTTGCACGCAGATGCAAAGCCACATGGACATGCTTGGAGTTCAGCACAAGAACAGGGGAAGACACAAACTGCAGTCTGTCCAAAACAATGTTATAGAGACATACATACCCACTTACACAGTGTTTGGACTGTATCCAGAGCTCATTGTAACAGCAAAGTTTTATCTTTAGCAAGGGTATACTTTATTTTCTTCTTTTCAATACTTTAGCTTACATCCTGAAAATACTCATTAATGAACACATTCTGTGACCCCTGGGAAATCAATGGCTATATTTTGTTCTGATTTCTATAGCATGCTAGACACAGCTCTAAATCTGGGCTATAAACAGTGACACATTACAATAAACATGTTAATTTTCAACTATCAACTCATAATGTCTCTAAATTATAGATAATGATGAGTAGCTTTAAGAATACTCCTAATACTACTCACATTTTTTCTGCTATACTTCATGTAGTACATTAGGCAAAGTCAATTAAAGTGGAAAGAGTAAGGAGCTGAATGAAATACTGAATGTCTGCTTCTTCAATTCTGAAAAAGAAGAGTTATTAGAAAAATTAGGCTCCTCAAAAAAGTATTTCTCCAAACATTAGTTTGGATTTTAAGATAAACAAGATTGTTTTTACTTTCTTCAGATTTGAAGCAGTAAATGTTTAAAAGGTAAGGATTATTGGAAACTTAATTAAGCCTGTTCTTTAATGAAGTTATTTTTTAATTATGATCTTATTTCTCCCATCCTGTTTTTAGATCTTTATTGAAATTATACTATTCAGTTATATGTCAGATATACTAAGATAGAATTCAAATACAATGGAGAAAAAAATTAATTGGCTCCCAAAATGAAAATCTAATTCTAGTCCTGGGCTTAGATCTGATTTAGATTGAGGTCTAACATGTTTAACAGAGTTTCTACAGCTACCAAAAATTAAGTGCTGAACACAAAGGAGTGTTAAAGCCAAGAAAAACAGGAAAGTCCCACTGAGATGAACAGCCATCCTGCTAGCCAAAGTTCTTTGTCTTTAACAGCAAAAAAAGGAGATGGCTCAGAGATGCTCAGATCGGCACAGAGCATGGGTAAGTGATATTTCTGTCTGTGATCTGTGACCATTTTCAGTTCAGAGCTTCTGGTCATCTGCAGCTCGTTATGAATACAGTAGTCCTCACTGAGTTTTTCTGCTGTGAATTTATTCTGCCCCTCTTTGAAGGTATTTATTGGGTCTTATTCATCCCTAACATGTACAAAGCCATAATAACCCTGCAGGACTATTTCCTGGAAGTAAACTCTTATTTTTCTCTTCAAAATAATAAGCATAATTTGCTTTTTGTTGTAAATGTTCCTTGATTAGTGCTGAACACCACACATGACTGGTCTCCACTTCAATATCTAGCCAGAACTGAGTGTGACCACCCAGACAATTTTTTATCCACAAAGGGATTCACCCATCAAAATCATAGTCTCTCCAGCTTAGAGACAAGGATGTTGTGTGAGACAGTGTCAGGTGCTTGGCATAAGCGCAGGTAAATGACATCTGTTGCTTTTCCCTTATCTACCAATGTTATAACCCTGTCACAAAGTGTCACCAGTTTTGTCAGGTACAATTTCCCTGGAATTGGAAGCCATGGAGCTTAATGGAGCCATGTGGGCTGTCACCAACAACCTCTTTATTTTCTGTGTGCCTTAGCCCAGGTTCCAGGAGGGTCTGATCCATGATCTTTCTGGGTAAAGAGGTGGCACTGACTGGCCTGCAGTTCCCTGGGTCTTTCTTTTATTCTTTGTAAAAATCGGTGTTATGTCTCCCTTTTTCCAGTCAGTAGGAACTTTATAAGGCTGGCATGACTTCCCAAATACGATGCATACTGGCTTAGCCACTTCATCTGTCAGTTCCCTCAGGACCTGAAGATGTATCTCATAAGGTCCCATGGAACCATTAAATGTTGGAGTTCAAGATCCTTAAGACAGTGAGGAACTATAAAGTTCTTGCAAGTACCGTGACGGTCACAGACCACTTAAGCATTTGTTTGAATTTTACAAAATAATATATAAAACAAAATATATGCTTTCCTGAAACAGGTACTTGCTCTTTTTTCCTTATGATTTCCTATTGTCATGGTCATATATATTTTCAGAAATAAAATTTTAGAGAAACAAACAAAACCAGAAAAGACTGGATGAAAAAATTGTGCAGACAAAGCAAGTGCCATTCCAAATGTGGGAAACTGGAGTGTTTGGATTTAGCAATCTCCTTTTTCATGCCCATTCCTGCATTTTTCTCCAGGAGGTAACAGTGATATTGATCACATTTGACCTTGAGCATCTCCAGTGTAGCTATTTACATATGAATGAGTCATCATAGGAAACTCTTATGGATACTAAAAAGAGAAAGATTTGCAGGGACTCTTCACCTGACCAGTTTTGTCTGACAAATTGCATGAAATTTTCATGTATGGTGGAAAGGATTTCCCTGAGTAACATTTTTAAATGAAGAACTAAGCCAAAAAAAGACAGGAAATGGAAGAGAACTAGACATGGAAAGCCTTGCCATACTCTCATAACATTTGAATGCAAGCTGTAGGACCAATTTATTGACAGTAGTGAAAATTCAAAGGGAAATGAAATGTTTTCCAGCAACAAAGGCAACAGATTTCCAACAACATTCAGGTGGTTTTGACAAGTAAAGGAGCCTGCAAAAATGGGAAAACATTGAAAAATAGTGCTCAAAACACACTTAGATGGTGTTCAAAACATAGTTACTGAGTTGTCCTGTTAAGGGCTGTGTCTTGGAGCAGGGATTTCCTGATAACTGTTTTGAACTTGTATATATCATATTATGGTGAAAAAGGCAAATCTCACAGTGGATCACTTGAACAAGGTTCGTGTCACGATGACATATGGCATAATCCTTTTCTTCTGGTTAGTGATGGAAAGGTCTCCTCTGGAGCAGTATAGAAAGTTATGGAAACAACAGTTAAGGGAAGGTAAGGTTCAATCTAAAATTCTAATCTAAATAAGGTTCATCCTAAATTCAGACAAGACACCAAGGAATACTGGTGTGATCACAGAACGATTTAAAATCAAGAAAATATGATGAGGGATGGGTTCTTGGACTTACTCACTAAGCAGATGAGGGTACATGTCCTTGCACACATGAAGGGATAGAAAAGATAGATAGAGGATGTTCTATTCTTGTACATAAATGTCATACTGAAAAAAAAGAAGGACCTCTTGGACATAACCAGAAGAAAAAAATCAAAACTTTATGTATTATACTACTACAAGGAACAGTAGGTTTGACTCTCTAAATATTTCCTACTGTCTACAAATTTTCCGTTTTGTGATAGACGATAAACACAGGTGACATCAACTGTTCTCACATTCAGCGCCTGCATCTCTTGCATGACACCAATCTACTTAAAAGAGCTGCCAGAATTTGGCACATTCATCTCATCCTTTCTTTCCTTTTTTAATCTCCTAGACTTTCCACTTTCTGTAAATTGACAGAAATAACTAATGGCAGCAAGTGAAACTTGCTCTAAGTAATGCCTAACTAGCCTATAATAAACCCATCTGGATCATTATTTGAAAACATGTTAGTTATGGAGGTGCATAACCTGCACTTTGCCTGCTCCATTATGGATTTACATAAATTTTAAGGATGTAATAAAAGTTTGATCAGCTTCAATCGCAAATCACTTATTTCAACCATTTCAATCAGCTTCAATCCTCTATTTTCTTATTTGTAAAGCTAGTTTTGTGTCTGGGAACTAAGCAATATCCTCAGCTCCGGGATGAAAAGACCAGTAATTGCTTCTCTTTGTACTGGTATAGCTCTTTAAAAAAAAAAAGTCTGGGAAGCAAAGCAAAAAAGTTTTGAAAGAGTGCTGGAACAGTGAGTATCTGACAGGTCTATCTGGCTTTTGTTCACTTATAGTTCTAGACATTCACAGATATTTGAGAAAATTAAAATTCAGTTCTTGGAAAAAAAATGGGATATAATTTTTTTGGGACCTACTTAGCAGACTAATTCTTTTTTATAAGAAAAGCACAGTATCTCACACTAAATTGTAAAAAACAGTGAAGACAAAAGTTTATTTCTAATACCAAAGAAGATACAGATAATCTAGCAACAATTATGTTGACTTTTTTAAAACTACATTTTTTAAAAAGTGGATGAGAAAAAAAAATTCAAATTCTGTTTCATTCAAGTTGGTAAGGAAAGTACAAAACTAAAAGTTTCAGTGCACCACTGGGAATTCTTTCATATTGCTATGGTATGCTTTGTAAGAGATCTGTAAGGAAATAAGTGGAATAAGCACCGCAGGAAAGGAAATTCATAGAAATGTGCAAGGGAAAAAATCACCTATTTTAAAATAGTGCTAATTATTTTCATGCTGTTTCTCCTTTGCTACCTTCAATATATGCTGTACCTCTCTATCCCATTTAAAGTTAGTAACAGTTACATTACTTCATCTAGTGTCCCCATTTTGTATTTTACTTACACATAAGGTATTATATTTTAAATGTGTAAATCTGTATTGATTACACAAAAATCCTAGCAAATACTCTGAACAGACTTTCACTACAAGACTGATTTATGGTTCTTGAAACAAAGTTTTGGCAAGTAGCACTCATTCATTTCAGTTTTGAATTTGAACCAAAGAAATCTCACCAGTACTCAGATTTTTATCTGGTGCCAGACACTGGGATAACCATGCTGATCTCTGCAACCAATTTAATTTCTGAGTATAAATCTAATGGAACCAAATAAATGGGAATTTTGAGTGAATTGCACCATATTTTAATCATCACTTACTATTTAAATGGTTAATGAAAAATCCGTTCCTCAAGGAGAAGCAGTTTCATGCATGACTTCATTATACTTTCATTTTTTCTCACATACCAGAAATAAGACCGCTCTGCAAATAGGCTGTTAATCACCTAAAACTAAATGTTAATCCTGTTAACCTACTTCCAGTGTTTAAATCTTGTTATGTTAATGTCATAGCAATAAAAAAAAAAAAAAAAAACCAACCTTTTTGCACTCTCAAAAATGTTTTCTCAGGGAGCTATTCATTGCTCTCAGAAAATACTGTGTATTTGCAAAACAGAAGACTGCTTTCATCTGTGTGCTTCCAGTAAAGTTGAGCTTTCCCTAACTGCTTTTCTTTTCTTCCCTTTCAATTTCCAATAGGCTACTTTCCAAGAATCTGCTAACAAGTGCTAACTAAAATCAAGATCTCTCCTGAAACTGAAGCACATAGAACAGTCCCTAAAATCAGTTTATCCTGTTGTTTCAAATCATCTTTAACAACCCAGACAAATGCAAATAAATGCAATCAGTTTATGTATGCAGGACTGTGTCAGTAGCATGCATTATGCTTTCAATAGAACTGTCAGGGGTGTGAACAGTTTTTGATGTTAAGTTTACAAAGTTGTTTAGTAATTTCTATTCATGAGTATTCAAATAAAACAGACTGTATATGAAACACAGAACTCAGGTGATAATTTTTGGTGAAATTAAAATTTGTTCATTGGGTCATTAAAATTCCCTCTCCCTGTGCATTATTAATGAATTTCAACATTTACTTAGAATTTGTTCTGATTTTTCCAACATGACTAGCCATATTGTATTTGGAAGCAAAATGGAGGGCCTTTCTCTGTCTCATACCACCATATGCCAGAGAAGGCAATAGTGTATTCTAGAAACAACTTCATGATTTCCATAGCAATGAAGGCTCTGAATGCTCAAAACAGGTTTCATCAAACTCTGTGGAGTTTTTTCTTTTATAAATATTTTAGCATATTTTGTTTTACTCTAAAGCATAGGAAATTAGGCTCCTTAATCATTGGCTAGAACACTGTATTATGAAGGGCAGCACTGAAAATTTTACAATCTATTCTCTCCGAGCTTTTTCAAAAGCCTAGAGCATATATATAATTGTTAGATATTGATTAGGCAGGGCACAAATGTCTGCTGTTGTTAGCATTGTTATTGTTATTACTTTTAATATTTACTTTCTTCTGTCTGTAGAAGTCAGAATTGTATAAAAGTTGTATTAAATAAAAGATACATATTTTTTACTATAGTGAATAGAAGAAAGACATCTATTCTTAGTCTGTTTTTTACAATAATCTTCATCTAAAATCTATGCTGTTCAGATAAATTAAGCTTTGTTTTGTGCTGTTTTTAGAAGTTTGCACATTGCAGAAATATATTAATATGGATTAAATGGGCTTTTGAGACATGTTCACCAAACCCACCAATTCACCTCTCATCTTTCCTGAGCAGCACTGGTTTAAATGTCTAATAGTCCCGTTGCATGGACCAAGATGCATCATATGCCCATGATGGATTGCCTTCGTAATTAAATTACAAACTGAGGTACTTAGAATAACAGAGTCATAGAATGGTTTGGGTTGGAAGGGACTTTTAAAGATCATCCAGTTCAACCCTGTCATCCCTGTCACCCAGCCTGACATTGACCATTTCCAGTAATGGAGCATCGCAGTTTCCCTGGGCAACCTGTTTCAGTGTCTCATCACTCTCACAGTAAAGAATCTCTTCCCTATATTAAACCTAAATTTACACTCTTTCAGTTTAAAACTGTTTGCCCCTCACCCTCTTGCAACAAACCCTGGTAAAAAGCTTTTTTCCATCTTACTTATATGAACTGCCTTTTACATATTCAAAGGCCAGATCAGTTGTCAGAAATGTCTCTTCTCCAGGCTGAGCAACCCGAGCTTTCTCAGCCTTTCTTCAGAGCAGAGATCTGATCATCTATGTGTCACTCTTCTGAACCAGCTCCAACAGGTCCATATTTTCTTGTACTGTAACTTGACACAGTAGTCCAGGTGATATCTCATGAGAGCAGAGAAGAGAAGAATCATCTCCCTCCACCTGCTGGTCACACTGTCTTTTATGCAGCTTGGGGTATGATAGGATTTTTGGGCTGCAACTGTATATTGCTGGTTTATTTGCAATTTTTCTGGTTACTGGTAGATGAAAAAGTCCTTTCAAGTGCTTCATTTTACTTACACAGTAACCACAAAGATGGAAAATTAAATACAGAGTCATAACTAAATGCTTTCCAATGCAAAATGGATTACTGAGATGGGGAATTTGTGCCCATTTGAAAATAGCACAGTATGGGGAAGATGCACAGGACATGTATTTAGACATTTCTAAAGGGAAAAAACACTCTGCATGAAAATCAGGACACTTCACTACGTGGAACACCTTACTGTTTGACAGTCCAGCCACACACTGGGAACTTTGGAAATCTGCTAGAATGTAAAGAAATGAGCTGCAGATTTCCTTATCTTTTCTCTTTGTTTTGAAAAAGACCTTAGCACTCAGTGTTAGCCAAGAATAGTCTTCCTATTTAGTAGATTTAAAAAGTGGTGATGTGGTACTGGAGAAAGACATCTGGCACAGCTTGTGGAAAGCCTATTTTGGAAGCTCAAAAAAGAAAAAAAAAAGGAGTTGTGTAATCCATGGGAAAGCTAATCTTACTATGCATACTTTCTTTTTTGTTTCTTAGCCAGCTTTCTTATTTCTGTTCTTATGCTTCTAACAATATGCTGTAAAACTGAAACATCCCATGGAAAATTTTGAAATTTTGCATGAGTCTCACTAAAAGTCATACCTTCCAAGGCTCCATAATTCACAGAACTTGTTTTGAACCTTATTACAAAGAATTCTTCTTAATTATTTTTGATTAACACAATTTAGTAACCTCTTGCAAGAAAAGTCCCATTCAAAAATACTCACAGATTTTGATTCTAATTGGAAGCAGATTTTGGTTCTGTGTTTACACATCCAATGTTCTGAAAACAACCTATCTTTGACTGAGTGCATGGAGAAGGGTTAGATACTGAGTTGTTAACTTCCAAGGAGCAGTAGCTTCAGGATGGAAGCACATATGTCAAAATACGAATTTTAAAAAATCTAGTTGCTTTACCCCTATGGTGAGCAGAGAAATGATAGCAGTATTGATAGCAGTATGTATAGCTACTGCAGTATTTGTAACAAAACAACTGGCTGTTAATTAATCTCATTTTACTTAGGCTACCAAAGCTTCTTCAGACCTTAAGTTCTCAGTAGTATTTAATAAAAATTACAAGTGTGGAAAAAGCTTTCAGTGTGTTAAAAAATATTTTAATTTTAAATTAATCTGGACTCATTTTTATAATGATTTAAATAATTATATTACTTCTTTAGCTTCATCTCTTGATTTTTTTTCTCTCTTTATTCTTTCCCCCTTTTTTTTTTCTTTCTCGCTTATATGTTAATTTGCAGTACAAGACACATGGAAGAGAAGTTTAATTGCCAACAGAGTTGACTCATTTCAAAGAGATAGCTCCACCTAGTGCCACAGTCACACAGCATTTTAAATCTATCTTTTCTTGTACAAAGTAGAACTAAACAATTTTCACGGCCAAAATAATAAGACTTATTGTCTCCTGATGAAAAAATTAAAATTTGAACAAACAGGTGAGTATGGCAACTTAGATATTATACAAAAACAATTTTAAATATACATTCTCCTTGAAGGAGCTGAATTTGCATTATAGCTTTTTTTGTCTGCATTTATTTCTAGGATTCTCTGATTCCTGATGCTCTTACTATGAACAATTGCTTGGAAAAATCTGCTGGAGGAAAACATTCATCATCAACTCTCTAAGCCATCATATTCCATTTTGTTTAGGAATGTTTGAAGACTTTGAACATATACCATGCAAGAAATCGCTCTGAGATGTCCAGCAAACACTGTTCAGTAGTTCAGTAGCTATGTGTAAAGGAAAAACATACTTAGCAAACTTGGGTTGTGGAAATCGAATATATTTTAGCAATGGCAATTCAAATGTTGTTGGTTTCAAGTATTCATTGGTTTTAAAGTGCTTATCTATGAATTAAGTAATGGTAAAGCAAATATTTTCCCTTACCTGCTTGTAAATAAACTAATGGTAGAACCATTTGTTTCCTCATCCCAGATTTTACCATGACATTTGATAGTTTGTCAAAAAACTTTATCAGTATGATTAATCATATTCACTTGCATATAAAAACACTTGCCTGAAAACCAAAACATTCAAAAAGGAACAAAGAGAAAAATTGCAATACCTATATTTTATGAGCTACTAGACCTGAGATCTGCAATAAAGTATGCAAGAAGAGCGCAACAAACTCCGTATTATTTAGCATACTCTTTAATTGTCTGGGGAAAGAGATAAAGAACACTTTAATTAGGTTTACAAATAATGTTAAAGAGAGTGTGGAGCAGAACTTGGAACAGGAAACAGCAAAGGGAACTAGGAAATATTAGCGATATGAAAGCATAAAGTACTGGGACTGAGTAACAAATAAGATTCAAAATGTTGGGTAAATAATTTAAATGGGGGACTACGATCTTAAAATAGCTAACAAACAACATTGCTGTCAGGCTTAGTGACAGCACTAACAGTAGATAAGTTACAGACAGATTTTGAAACAAGAGCAGAGAAGTTTTATGTTAGGTCTCAGCCATAAAATAAAGTACCAAGCCATGAGAAATGGACTTATTATCTTCTACAAACCTGTGATGATCTTGGATGACTCACTTACTTTACAGTATGTAAGCTTTGACCTTCCCCAGTAAGGGCAACATCATATTTTCAGAGACCTTCAAAGGTCATTGAATAAAACATATGAAAAAATAGCATATTGAAAACTAACCTTTTTCTCCAACTAATTTCGTAGATTGCAATCAGTAAGCTTTTCACAGCTTTGGAAGAGTGCCATAAATCAGAATTTTCATTTTCTTTGAACTCAGACTTCATTTGTAATTTATTTTTTCCAGAAATTATTTTTGTGATATTCTTTAAGAGGTTTGTAAGTGAGGCATTATATAGCCCAAATTGTAAGTTTCCATGAAAATTGGCCTAAAAATTTTAGAAAGAATGAATATCCAGAAAATCTTTTGAAATTAGAAAAGCACTACAGAATTTATCAGTGTCGATAGTTAGTTTCTTAATTGGACAAATCTTGGCAGCTAAATAGAATATTCAGTCCTGGGGTATTTCCTCAAACATCTGGATATATGTGTCCATTGGCCTCAACAGAAGTCAGACTCTTGGTTGTTTTCAAAACTCATTCCACCAACCAACAGGTTTATGTATTGAAATAATAAATGATTGCTACCGGATTATAACTGCATCTTCATTATATTAACCTTTATAAGAAATATGCCTTTCTCATATAATGCATAAATTATAAAATTATATCCATGCCAAATAACATGGCATATTTTTTCCCCAGTTATTGAAAATTTTCTTGCAATAGAGTTTCAAAACTAGCAAAGAATAAGAACAACTTGTAACTGACTTTTATGGAAAGACTATTGATGAAGTATATTTTAAATATTCATTATATTCATATTCATGCTCATATTCATATGAGTAGATTTTAAGTGCACATATTATGCATATAAATTTACATATATACATCACCTCATCATTCTCTACAACTACCTGAAAGGAGGACTTAATGAGATGGATGTTAGTGTTTTATCCCTGGTAACAAGTCACAGGACAAGAGGAAATAGCCTGAAGTTGTCCCTGGGGAGATTTTTATATTACTTATTGGGAAAAATTTCTACATCAAAAGGGTTTTCAAGCTCTGGAACGCACACTCCAGGGAAATGGCGGAGTCACTGCCCTTGGAGGTGTTTAAAAGATGTGTAAGTATAGTGTTTAGGTACATTGTTTAGTGGTTAATTTGGCTAGGTTTGTGACTGGATTCAATGCTCTTAAGGATTTTTTTCTGCCTAAATGGTGAGGTGCCTTAGGTTTTAATTAGGCAAACAATGCTATTTCTATACTTGAATAGTTTACTGGCATGTAGACAAAAGCTACAGGCAAAAACATAACAAAACATTTTGTTCACTTAGAGGAAGAAAACAAGTATTTCAAAACCTGCAGTGAAAGATGTCTAAAGGAATGACTTTTCCTTTCCAAAGGAAGACCAGACAGAAATCTTAGAATATATACCAGAAACCTTCACCAGCCAGTCAGGAACTTTAAATCATGTATGTTGATGGCTGGTTTTGTATTAGTAGAATTTCAGCCAGAGTGAAAATGTAGTGTTTATCTTCATTCCAGAGAACTTTGATTTAAAGCTGAAATGCCAGGAAATATAGAATTCACTTCTACCTTTCCTAACCTATTTAGTGGTAACAACATTCTTGATAGATGTTCATACATACATATGTGCATTTCTGAATTTAATTTCCCTACTCTTAGGTCCCAGACAATGATACTAGGATATTTTTCTTATATAGATTAATATATTTTCTATATTTTTTTCTCTGATGACCACATTATCCAATGCAATCAGCTCAGCTCTGTATTATCTTAAAAATATATATTTAAATATATTGACTGATCTAATCAGTCCCTTATCTCCCTAAAGTCTGCCTTTTCATTTTTTTGCTATAGTTTTGATGTCACTTAACATCAAATCACTTCAATAGATCTTAACACTTCTTTCTTGTTTTTTTATATTCTATTAAAAATGTAAGCATATTTCTGCTCATAATTGTGGTGGCAAAAATGAACTGAAAATAAACAAAATATTGAAATAGCAGTGGAGTAAATATGTGTTGTGTGAATGCAACTGTGTGCTAATGTATTTGGGAAAGGAAGTTTTCCTTTTTATCAGAGTCCTTAGGGATGGCTCTGAACACATCTGTTATTTCTTTCTCTTCTGGGAAAATTTACAAAACTTCTATTATAGTTGTGTAGTCTCTAAGCAAAAATCGACTTCTCCTTCTTTGGGTCATGAGCTGGTCAAAAAGGTTTTTTTAGAAATGCTTCAAAAAAACTTTACTTTTTGTAAACAGCTCTAAATAATTTCATTACAGAAGAGTGATGAAAACTAGTTTCATATTTTTAAAATTACTTTTAGTAATAATTGGATTAAGAGGAAAAAGTGTACCTGAATAGTTTCATAGAATCTGAAATGCTATATACATATTTTACATATTGCATTTGCTATAGTAAACGCCACTTTTAAAGTCAGTCAATTCAAATTTGGAATATCCTTATATAGAAATTCTGTACTGGTAAATTGAACTAACTTTAAAGTACACTAAGATAATTAATGTTTGAAAAACTGATTCTAAAAAAAGTCTACAAATAATATTTTAAAAACTAGATAGAATATTCATGAACATCTATATAAAGTGCTTATACTTTTTTACAGAATTCCAAAAGCTACTGTCCATCTTATTTTTCACTTTCAATTGAGTGTCTGAATAATACCCTCTTTATAATGATACTTTAGGGGGCAAAAAAGTGAAAATATTTGTCATTTATAAAAGAGAATCTTACATTTACTGGCAAAGTTTCTTTATTGGACTAAGCATTAGGAAGTAAAGAAAGAAATTACAAAAAAAAAAAAAAAAAAAAAAACTCAGAGCAAAGCTTTAAAAAGGTAGTTTCAGACCTGACACAATCAGATATCAGTTGTTTTGTGTTAGGAAGTAAGGTAGAAGGAGTTGTCCTCAGCACTTATACCAGTTAAAACTACAACTTTGTGAAATATTTATCCATGGACACAACTTCGGACATATGGACTTTAGTGCATTCCAAATTAATGGAGACACAAAATCAGGTTGTCAATGCAGAGAAATATAAATATAAAACGTGATAAAAACACATGGTATAAAACTGAAAGAGAAACAGTAAATTATCTTATTGCATAAGAAGTCTATAGTAGAGGAAGTATTCAGATCTGAACTAAAAATTATCTGTGACAGACTTTCAACATCTCAAGCTATAAATCATATATTAAACATTGAAAAGTGTAAGTTTTCAGAAAACTATGAAAAAGAAGAAAGTTGCCTATCTGGACTCCAATTCAGGTCAAAGCCATTGCTCATCGATATAGAATGGCCCCCTGGTCATCACTTCCCAACACTTCAAAGGCACAGGAATATCAAAGATGTTCTGAGACCTGCATCCTTTGAGTCTCAGAGGGCCTGTGCCTTGAGGATGAGTATCTTGAGGAAACTGTGCTGGTTTTACCTTTTTACCTTCTGATTTTCATGAGCCAGTCATTGAGGGGAAAAGATGCTGGTGTACAGTATGTTTTATGCGTACAGTAACCAAAACCATGTTTAAATTTCCCACTTTATGCAAGTAAAGAGATATGTAGGGAAAACCTCATCTTGCTTACACAGTCTTTCTTTCACTGCTCAACAGACAACCTTATTTGGGAAAAGTATATGTATTTTTGTATTTGTGTAATGTTTATCAACATGGATTTCCAATATTGATTTCATAATTTGAATAACAGGTCTAAAGATGTGTAAACTGATCTTGCAATTAGATGATTTCTTTTTTTCAGCCATCAAACTCAATTTTTCTGCTTAACAATTGGATACAAGAGGAGAGAGGGAAGGCAGCAAGGGGAGGAAAGGAAAAAGACAAAACTTTTGGTGAAATGCCCCTTCTACTACTGGATGAAATTTTGAATGGTACTTTTGTCATATAGAGACCCCTGAATTTATTCTGAGATACTGACTATAGAAATAGGACAATTCCAACTTGTGCCAAGAGTGGTTGCACTTTAGTGGCAAAAAAAATAACTGTGCACAAAATTTTCATGTCTGATTTTGAAGTAAACTCTTCAATTAGCAAGTGTAATGAACCATACAGATTCCAGTCCTTAATCTGTATTTAAACTAAATGGGACATAGTAGAGGCCAGAACACTTTTTTACTGTGGTAGCTAGGGAGTTTGCTCAAGAAAAGAAATATGCAGACTTACTCCATAAAATAATGAGTGAGCATGGTATTATTTCTTGCATGCTGGGTAAATATTTTAATGTTTGTTTGGTTTGTTTTTTGGTTTTTTTTTTTTTAAGGGAAAACTGCAGTTCTTGTACTACTTCTTCAGCCAAAACACTTCAACGAAACTGGGTCAAATAGAAAAAAATTTTAAGAAGTGTTTTTGAATGACAAGAATAAACTTAATATCCTTAAGCTATTTTTCTAACATTTCATTCTGAATCATAAGCTCCTCAATCAGGAATGCCTAAGAGAGTATTAGAAAACTTCAGAGGGCTTAAATAAATAAAATTATTTCTAGCCATTATTTCTTCTGAAAAATCAGAATTTGCTTTATTTTGTGGGAATAATGGTATCCATGCTTCAAAGCTCTGCAAAGCTGAGTAACCTACACAGTGTCTGGGCCTGATCAAAATCCACCAAAATTGCCACATTGTGCCTTGGGAGATGCTACAGTTTCTGACCACAGAGGAGTGGGGGATTCAGAACAGAGCTAACAAGCACTGCACATACCGCCTGGCCTTCAGGCCCATCTTCTGCTGCACAGGTGCCTTAGACAACAGGGTAAACTGAGACAGAAACTTTGACAGCAGAGGCTGTGGCACCCTCTTGGTACTGGCAATTACACCTCCCTACATCTCCCTTATTTTCACTTATTTAAGATAAAATTCCCTCTGTTTTAGACTGTAGAAATGTGTCGGTGTAAGGAGATTGAAAGACAGGAAGGTGAGAATCTCTGCTATGGATACAATCTGCACTTGATTTGAAGTCAGCTCTTGAATTGATGCCTTTCTCTGGTAGAAGTGTTTTCTTTTATCTGGATGTTGATCTACAAACATGAATGAATCACACAGTACTGTAGTATCATAGAAACCCTGGAATTTTGACACAGCTGAACTTTTCTATCGTTGGCAGAATATCTTTCAAGAAAAAGCACCATCAGTTTGGATTGTTGCCTTTCTAATAATTTTGTTTATTTATCACTAAAAGCTATAAGTAATGAAAGTAAAATTTAAAATATTGAAATTAAGCTATATAATATTTTGTTATATTCTTAATCATTGTTATATTGCTTATATACTGCAATGTATAGCAGTATGTTGCCTGTTATTTTATTGAATAAATACAAAATGTAGTCTACTATACTGCAACAAAACTTTGAAGAAATAACAAATGACAGAAAAATATGGTAGAGAGGAAAGATAATGGCTATCAAGGCTGTGATACTTCTGTTACTCTGTACATTCTACAGGAGAATGGTCTTTCTATGAAGATTTTTTTAGGGTTCTGAGAAATATTACCAAAAGAAATTATTTCCACATATACATAGAAAGATGCAAAGAATAATTTTTTAAAAAATCTTATTTTTCTTTATTATCTCTCATGCTAGAAATCCAGTAATCTACTAGAACTTTAATTGACTTGGTAATTGGTAATACACAAATTGGTATATATTGGTAATATACAAATGTTAAAACTGCTTTGGACATATTTTTCTCAAGTGCATACAAAAATGGATAAAAGGTCAAATGTGCAAATTACTTAAGAAAAAGAAATTCCTTCACTAAGAGAGGTGTTATTAGTAAGTGAGAAGGATAAGAACATACTTCTGATCATAGTTTAGAGTGTCTTTTCAAGTGCCATTGCCAAGATTCAAGTTTTATAATTAAATTCCTATTTTAAAATATGTCACCTAGTTTACTTAGTGGTTATTATTTAATTGATGACTAAGACAACAGCTTTTTTAAAGCCTCAGTCTTTTTTTATATCAAGGTATAGTTTAGATTACTAACTTTTCATCCCACTAGGATCACCCTTTTGCAAAAGGGCAACTCGCTGTATGTTTAAACCTGTTTTCCCGTCATATTTTCTGTTTTATAACTCAGTGATGTGGTTACCACACAACATTTTTTAAATTCGCTCTTTTTTTTTTCTCCACCCTATTTCTTCAGTTTTGAGCTCCCCATAGTTGTGGTCAAGCCTTCACCATGAACACACCTCCCCTCAAAGCAAAATTTCCCAACATATATTCATGTCAGAAGAGAGTAATAACTTTCTGCCTTCATAAAAAGTCCTTGAAAAATGCCACTTCAATGCAACATATAAAAACACAGACAAATAAGGACTTAATAAGCAGTCAACTCAAGACATATTATTCTTCTTCATGCAGTCAAGTGGTAGAGTTTTTCTCTTTCTGTTTTTCTCTTTATGTGAGTAAGAAACCTGCCAAGGAGATACTCATATGAACAAAGGAAGGTTATAGAAAGATGATTTTTTTTTCCCCAAAAGAGAGCTGTAGCTACAGATTTAATTTTTAATAATTTTTGAGACATGTTTCACATCTTCTGATGAACAAAGGGTTTGTAGCTGAGGGTCACAGACCACAAGGCTATGGTCCATGTAGCTCAGCATCTTCTGAAGCAGTGGCACTTCAGAAAGAGTGCAAGATTCTCCCTCAAACTGCCATTTTATAGCCATTAATGAAGTTCTGTCTTATGTCCAGCTTTAAGAACAGCAGTTTGTGGAAATACCCTCAGTAATCCTGTGAACTATGGCAGCATCTCTGCTCTACTCTGAGGCTGATGTCTCTGGCTTTCATCAAGTAGAATCCAGAAAGCAACTCAAAGAGAAAGAAATAGATTTATTTTCCTTCAGTTTGTGGCCATCATGACTAGTTTACCACTCTGTTTCACTTCAGGGCAGCAATGAACAGCAGGAAAGAATGACAAGATAGATATCTAGAGGCTGCATGTATTTCTTTTTCTCAATAAGATTTGTTTTGGAACACATCGTGATCTGAAACTCCCTTGCAGTAACTTGAAGTTTGGGTTATATATGTTCAGAAATACATATTAGTTTCAACAAGATTCATACTTCCAATATTTTAGCTACCAAAACTGAATTATCAGAATTCCTGCAGTCAGCTGCAAACATGTTCTATTTGATTTCAAAAATCTCAGTATTCTTTATAAAGGTGATTTTTAAATTCTTTTTCCTATATCCAAATTATCTGCAAAAGTCTCATAATTTTGTAAATTAAATTATTATCAGCAACTTTGTGAACTTCTTATGACCATTACTTGGGGTTTATTTGTATTTTCTTTGTCTTTCCTGTTCAACTACTTTAAATGAGGAATGAGGGAAAGGAAGAAATCAGAGTATGCAAAAACTGAAAATGCTTCAGGGGTCATAAAATATTTTCATGTTGTTTAGTTCAGTGTCTGAGATTTTCTCTGTAAAATTAAGACAAATTTCTAAATAGTCAACCTAACCTAGGCAGATTACTATGTTCAATATATGTATGAAAGGAATGTAACAGAAATATTTTATTTTCATAGGCACCATATATTTGCCAAGACACATAATCCTACATTTTGAAGTGAAAGTTGTGGGAATGGACATGTAAGTGATGATGATATTTTTGCTTTTTCATTCAGAACATCACAATTCTGCTCTATATGACTCCAGTAACATTTTAAGCAGATGAATAGAACTGTGAATTAATGATCAAATGCTTAGTTATAGGAGGGTTGTTTTTTTTTTTTTTTTTTATTTCTGTGATTTAAAATTCAATCTCTTTAACTGAGTCCCTCAGCTAAACCTTGCAGACTTTCTGAGATAATAGAAGTGCTTTGGAATAAAGAGCAAAATCTTCTGAGTAAATCCACCCATATGAAAGAAGATCTCTGTTCTGAGCCTCTTGAAACCTGTTTGGATTACTGAGAGCTGGTGGCATGAAAGAGATACCAGGATTTTTTGTGTTGGGAGAAACAGCCTACAATGTCTTCAACAGTAAGCCTTTTGTTTCTCATTAAGCCTATTCCCATTCTCATGTGACAGGTAAAGAAATTGCTGCCTTGCACATTTTTAATTTTCATGTAAAAACTTTTGTTCAGAAGTGCTACATTGTCTACCTCTGACTTTAAAACTGCATAACACACTGGTACTAATAACTGAACCTGACACCAGAAATATAATTGTTGATTGTTGATAAACAGAAGATTTAATTAAATACTCTTATCTGAAGTGCTACAGCATTGCAGAAATAGGAAATAAAGTAGATTTTCTTTGTAAATGGAACCTCTAATTTTTAGATACATTCTCTAGGTTTTTCATAATCCTCAAATGAATATTAGAGATCTGCTCTGTGACTAGGGAGTTTCTTTCTTTCATACAGATGATTTTTCTCAGGTTAAGGTTGTTTTGCTTACTGAGGAGTAAGATACAGAAATCTTACAGCTCCAGAATTTTGCTCTATGTATGAATTTATGCAAGGTGTGAGAAAATCCTCCCATTAACTCTTCACAAAAATCTAGACTATAAAGACATTATGTGAGTTTGCTTTGGACATAGCCTACAAGTGAAAGAGAAGAGAAATATGCACATTCTTCAGGAATTTGCTATTGATAGGAAATTGCTGTAGATAAAGAGCCAAAACAGAACCTTAGTCCAAATCACAAGCACAAGTTTAAAAGTAATTTTTTTGGTCTATTTTATGTTCTGTTGCTGGAGGAAAAAAAAAAAAAAAAAAAAATCTTCGCCGAACTCAAAGCCATCAAAAGGCATGGGATGCCGTACAGTGCAGAGACATGGGAACCTTAGTCCAAATCACAAGCACAAGTTTAAAAGTAATTTTTTTGGTATATTTTATGTTCTGTTGCTGGAGAAAAAAAACCAAAAAAAAACCCTTATCCAAGAAAGGTCCAAAATATGTGTAGAAATAAGTCCCAATGTGAAGACTGAGATATGGCAGCCACTTTTAACTTTACTTGAGAACTGGGAATTTTGGTTTAAACATTCCAGTGTAGATACCTGGGTGTTTAAGACAAATTAAGTGCTTAAGACATAATTATCATCAATTGAAACCCTCTGTTCCATTGATAGTGCCAAGGGGGTGTCAACTTGGATAAGTGTCTAATTTTGGTCAATTTAATATTTCTTTTAAAAGTTGAATTGTTTTGTGCTCCAAGTTCTAGATACATCAGTAATAAAATTTAAAAATTTATTATTCTGTTTCTAGAAATTACTGTATTACTATGACTTTTAAAGGACTTTTACTATTTTCCTCAGCCTTACTTATCCATCTTTGTTTTGCTGTGGGATGGACCTCATTCTTGTAAGGTGTGGTACTCTTGTGAGAGAATACTTACATGTCGCTGTGGCTTCTGCCCTCCTCAAGTCACAGTGATGACTTTGCTGTTTCTCTTAGGTTTGCATATGGAACAGAAATCCCCAAACTTCCTTTGTATCCTCCATCTGTGAAGGCAAACCACAAAGTTTTTTGTGAGCCTACACTAAAATGATTATGTGTAATTAAACTCTTCTAATGAAGTCATATATCATGGTTAGCTCTGATGTATTTTCCAATAATATCCAAAACACTCTTTTTTTATCCACCCATTCTAGCAGAATAAATAGAAACTTTTCAAGTCATTCTACAGTAAATGCCTGTCAGAGCCCTAAAAGCACACAGATGTTCAGCTCCCTACATGGAGGAACCTCAAAACTCCACAATTTCTTTGGTCCAGGAGGTCTATCAACACTCAGGGCTGGGCTGGCCTGAGGTGCATTGCCAGTGTAACTGGATCCAGTCTTGTCATCTGCTGTTAAACTTCCATTTGTCTTTCCTGAACTGATCTTGAAGCTTTCTCTGAGGTTACCTTGCCTCTGTCTGATGAGGTGTCAATGGGACTGGTTGCCTCCACTGCCTTGCTCTGCTTCCCTGTGCTCTGATTACGGGCATTACTGCCCTGCTGTTCTGGGGGCACCCTTAGCTCCCTGCTCAGCTTCCCTCTGGAGCAGCCTCCCTCTTGCAGCCATGGACAGTCCCCAGGTAAGTGAGTCCACATCTACCAGTACGTGTTCATAAGCATGAGAACTAATCTTGAAATTTACAGAAAAATACGCATATTTTATGTACAGAAGTAGGTTAACACTATGTCAGTGAATTGGGAATCTCTCTCCTTACTTCACTTTCCGACGGCACCCACTTCAGTGTCTTCACAATTCCACACCAACAATCACTTTGAAACATTCAGTTTAAGACTTTAAATACTCCTAGCTGTAATAGCAGGACTCTGTGCCTGACTTTTAAGCATGAAGCTGTACAGAGACTATTATCAACCATCAGACATGGTTGGCTGAATGTAAGTTTGTAAGGTGACAATGATGCTTTTACTATTTCTCTCGCCTAGATTCATACAAGTGTCTTAGAGATTTTTCCTTTTTTTTTTTTTTTCCTTAAGAGGCTGTATGCCACTACTGTATTTCAGTCAACCATTTTGCCACTTGGGGTTTCCTTCAGTTTGCTAATATAACTTATTTGACAGGTTTTCATGTGTCACCCAGCTTTCTGCCAAATGTGGTGTTTGGTGTATCCTGCTTGTCACTCACTTCATTTGTAGCAGAGTTTAAGTTATTTGCAAGGAAAAGTGCTGGAAAAGGAAACAGCTGAGGCATTGTAAGTCAGCCAGGAAGAGCAGATAGAAGAGTTACTTATCTGTCTCATTCTCTCTACATGGTTTTTTGACACACATGGCAGAAATGAAGTAAGAAAAAATTGCATCTGCATAAAAGCCAACAAAATGTTGATTTATGATAATAAATACACATAATTACTACGTTCTCATTGAATACCCCATATGACAGAGTATCAGGTAAATTATGTGATGGGAGCGGTAGAAGAAATTATTCTATTGCAAATAAGTCTACCATTTTGAGACTGATAGAAGTATGGAAGCACAACAACATCTTTACCCTCAGATGTTGTACTCAGACTACATGGTTTCACCTTTCCCTCTTCTTTTTTTTTTTTTTTTTTTTTTTTTTTTTTTTTTTCCCCAGAGGGAGGGGGAAGTGGCCCAGGCAGGGGCGAGGATCTGGGGCTTTCTTGCGTGGAGATTTCTGTTCTTTGGCTTTCAGCTGTAGCCTTATTGGAGCCTTAAATACTTGCCTGTACACAGAGCACCGTAACTGACCCACGCAGAAACAAGGCTTAATTCAATTCAATAAGCAATACCTCTGTATTAACTTTCAGCTACTTTTGTTGATCTTTTCCTCATTATTTATCTCAGTAGTTTTTTGCCCCCCTTCATGCCATTTCACAATGCTGCCTCTGTCTGGGCTCACAGGAAAGTAAGATAGACCTGCTGGATGCATTGATGCAAAGGAAATGGTTACCTTAGCAACAAAAACAAGGTGAAAGCTCTCAGAATTATTTTGCTAATCAATGTAATTTCTATTCCCAGCCTTAGACAAAGAGAAAGTAAAGGCATGAATCCACAAATTATTGCATTACCACATCCTCTCACATACATGGAAAAGCTACATATCAATGTTACCGGTACAAATTTCAGTATTTTAAAAGTATTTTGAACAAGAATTATCATGTCTGAAAAGAGTTTTTGAATTAATTTTTACTGCTTTGCTAATGAAAAAACTTTGTAACAAGTACATTTGTGCAACACTCTGATTGCATTCTATGCAAATTACAATGAAAAAGAAGATCATCACAGATAAGGAATGTTTTGTGTTCTATGACTAGGAGCTAACACACTTTCTGGTGTCAGGTTACTGCATAATTTTCAGCACTAAGTATAATGTGTACAATTGTTTGTCTAAGGGCAAAATTTTAAAAATAAATAAATAAGTTATTTTTCCATTTTACAAGTTTTGCGTGTGGCTATATTTTAAGAAATTGTGGGGGAGGTATTCCCATCCTAAGCCTTTCACAAACATCATTTATGACAGGTATGAGTTCTAAATATGTTTCCAAAAGGAGAAAAACTAAGGAAAAAATATTTTGTCAGAGAAACCATAAGAGTTAAGCATAAAATTAGGGGGTTTTCCCCTAGAATTTTTACTTATTATATGTGTTTTATAACAGGAGAATGATCTCTAAGAATAACATCTTGTAAACTCAATTACACAAGATGCATTAGATTATAGCTTCTTGCTCTGCTGCCAAAGATGAATTTGAGAGCAATACTCATTTACTTCTTCCCTCAAGCTCTGTCAGCATATTTCCTCAACTTATTGCTGGATGTACCAGAGGAAAAGCAGCCTGCTTTCAAGGCAGCAGGCTGAAACATTCCTATGCATCTTGCCAATTGAATAACAGATGCAAAATGCATAGATTGTTTCTGCATTTCCTTTAAAGAATTTAATCCTCTGATAAAAAGGCTGCTGATCTGATATATTCTCTAACTGCAGTGTTTTATGTGCTGTAATAAGGAATGTAGAGATGCCATGTGTGGGTTCGAAGGAAAAGATACAAAAACACCTTTGAAAAGGGAAAAAGAAAAGTATCATTTGCATGCTTCAAAATAAAAAATAAAATCTCAGAACTGAACATTTTAAAAATGAAGATGTAAATGTTATTGAAGTCTAGGCTTTTCTGCTTATTTAAAACTTTGTAAAAATTTAAATAGAACCAAAAATTTTTACATTATTGAGTAGACTCAAAAAGTATACTTCCAAATAGCCTCCTTAGGTCCTGTTTACTGCACCTGGTTGACATAGAAGAGTTTATTAAGGATTGTAATGAATCTGTACTAGATAAAACACAAGTCATGTATTTTTGGAAGTTATACAATGATAATATGCCTAAAAATATTTAATGTTTGAGTAGCACTTGGAGAATTCCCTCTTTGCTGCAAAATTTTATTTCTTCCCTAATTTGCATTACAATTCTGTTGTTTGGGTCCCACTCAATCTTTCTGGGAATGTTAGTTTCATCACCTGCATACTGTAGCATAGAAATCAAGAATCTTCTATTAAGAAGTTAGGCACAGACTAACACTGCATAACAGTATCAGTATTTGCCATTGCAAGTAGTTATGAAATCAGTACACATTACTAATACACTCAGGATTTAAACTAACTGGAGGGTCTTGGGATATTTCTGAGGATATTAGTATTCTTGTTAAGATCACTGTTTTGGGAAAGAGAATCTCCTGGATTTTGCTGCCTGATGTGCCTTGGGCTCACATCTTGAAGAGTTCTCAATGTGATCAGTAGATTCTTACATATTAAATTAGATACCCTTTAATACCACATCTAATGGGTTTCAATTATTAATAACTTTATTGTCTACTGGTCTAGGGTTAATTTAGAGCTAATCTGAAATATATACTGCTGAAATAGATCTCAGACTCACTCCTACTGTACTGCATTCCTTCCTATGCATACACAACTTCCTTACAATTCCACATGAGAGGGCACAGGTCGACCCCAATGGGAAAAGGTGTTCATCTCATGAAAGAGCAAAGTATAATCTCTCCTCCTTTTATTGACCTCATCAGACTGTACAAGAGAAACTAAAAGAAAAATTAAGCACGCCACACTAAAATTGCCCAGGACACTGTTTATTGCAGTCTTTCATTTTCTGTTGATTGATTTAGATTAATTTCAGTGATCAGGATTGAGAATCTGATCTCAGACTCTAAATTTTGAAAAACTGTTCTAAATATTTTAATTAACTTGTCTGTTTTTTATCACTCTTAGATTTGTATCTGGCTTTAATAGGAGTATCCTCTGTCCTTTTTATATTGCTATACTAACATCCAGAAGCCCTTAAAGCTTCAAGAGGTATGAGATCTAGTAAGTACAAAATATGACCAGAAGAGGTTAAAAAAAAGAGAACAGTTGTAAGGACACATAGTCTTAAGAGAATGGGTATCAATGAACCAGTGAATCAATGTCTAGTCACATTAAAAGAATGTGTGAGGGAATGCATTTAGGTCTGGTGAAAGTACATTAAAAGTCCAACAACACCTTTACTTAGCTGTCTCTGTGTGATTCTCTGAGAGTTAGAGCAGCTAAATTGGATCAAAGTGCAGCCAAGCCATGCTTTGTTTGTCCAGGTCTCAAAAAGAAATTCTTCAATTTCCTTTACTATAACTATATGGCCTGGTATTATGAAGCCATTACCCTTACAGAACTCTGATAACATTACATTTACTAGTCCACTTTCAAGGACACAAAAGAAATGCTAACTAAAATAAGATGCTCCAAATTATGTATAAAGTTTTTTGGGTTTTTTTCCTAGCAACTTACAAGATTAGTAGTCTTTCTATTTTACAAAGAATTTTTGCTTTCTGCCTTTCATTTTTGTGACTAAAACATGCCTGAATACTACATAGGCCCATCCATCAAACAGCACAGCTGATACAATCTGATACATCCAGAGGTCTAAAATGTCTTCAGATATTCAGAGAAAAAGACAAATAGCCAAAATTTTCTACAGGTGTATAAGAATATATTTACAGAAAATTCAGTCATATAATAATTCTGTATGACCCACATAGATTGTATTCTATGGTGAACATGAATTTATTGTTTGGAGGTTAATATGCATCATTAGAAGTTAGAAATGTCTTTTTCTCAACAATATGGTTTTAAAAAGTTTCCTAGTGAAAGGTTGCATTGTTTGTTGCACCTCATACATTAGCATAATTTCTTTTTTATAAAGGTGTAGAAATTGTAGGGAGTTTGCCTATAATAAGAGCATGATTGTCAAGAGCTGAGCTCCTGTCCTAATCCTTGGTTCCTTCAAGGGCATAGACACCCAGACCAACTGTGACTCTGCCAAGGTACAGCCAGATCCCTGAGAGGATCAAAGTCTATTTTCAGCAGAAAGAGTACCTCCAAAGCTACGTAAATTCTGAAACTAAGGTTTCAGTACAAATGTGATTCCTCAAGTTCATTTGTTTTAAATTAAAACCTCCACTAAGAAAATCTACTGTGTTTTATCTTTTGCACTAATAGAGGGACTTGAAAATTATACTGGAAGCACTCATCCAAATCCTTTCATGCAAATTCTCTAATTTTTCTCTAAAATCTCTAATTCTCTAATTCTCTACCTGTACATACTGTATCTGTGGCAATCAGGCTATGTTTGTTTATCAGGTACTCCTAAATTCACATCATGAAGTGTTGTCTACAAATCTTTCTCATTTGTAATGCTTCATATGAAGCATTGTCAACAACAAGGCTCTCCACAGGTGTGTGTTTTAAAAAGATTTGGGGTTGTCCTACATAATTTCTCATACAAAAAATGGAACAAACAAACAAAAATCTAAATGAAAGCAAAATAAACAAAAACCATAAATTAATCTGAGGCTATATTTTTCCCTGCTTGTGTTTGTTTGGTTTTTTTGGGGTTTTTTTGGTTTTGGTTTCTTAGTGGGTTTTGTTGTTGTTGTTGTTAGTTTTTTTTGTTTTTATCGGCTTGGTTTATTTTGGTTTGGGGGACTTTTTACATTTAGAAAACTGCCTACTTTTGAAAGTAATACATGTTTTTTGAGAGATAATACTGAGTGAAGCAGTAATTGCAGTTGGGCAGTCTCAAGGCTGATTGGCATTGCCTTGTTTCAAATAATTGATTCCTTATTTGAGAGCACTCCCAAAGGGATATTGTTTTAACTGGTATAGATTTTCAAGGAGTGATAAGGGTGACATGGAAGAGGGCATACATACAAGAGTAAGAAAAAGATTCAGAGAACTTACTAAGGGAAATGTCATAAGAGCAACGCAGATAACGGGAGAGGAAAAGCAGAGAGATGGATTGAGATACCATCTTGCAGATAGCACCCAGTACAGCAAAGCACCCTACACAGGAAAATTGGAGCTTATGTTGCCATAGTGAAAGTGAGCCGTGATCACATTAAACATACAGGACATTATTTTAATCTACCTTGTTGCTTTCATGGAAATAGATCACTGGATCAGGTCAGATACAGCAGAGGTGGCTTTTCTGAAAATAAAATCCACTCTTGTTCTCTTCAAAACAGATAACTCTTTAGGAGGACACAATTAGCCTTTGAAATAGTACTTTTAATTTTTGTAGCACATGATTATATGTATAATAGCACTCTGCTAAGCCTTTGTTGAAATTGAACTGTGCCAATTGATCACTATATTCAGTAACTTTAAGACATTAGGAACTTTTTATTAGCAGAAATAAAAATAAGGATTAACTTTCCATAAACAAGCTTTCTTTTTCTGCAGAAAAGAGACGATTTCCTTAGAGGTGTTTAAAAGGTTTAGAATTTTTTTAGACCACGGTCTGTGCGAACCCTCTCTTGGTGGCTCGCTAGATGGCGAGCACAGCCCGGCGGAGCCAGCCCAGCCCAGCCCAGCCCCGCCGGGACAGACCGGGTCACACCGGTGGGCACGGCCTGCCGGGGCCGTGACAGCAGCCTCTGCTCTGAGGAGGGCATCAGGTCCTCTATGAGTCAACATTTATGTGACAGCTTTAAAAACAGTGGCCTGAAATTGGAGCATGAATTTTACAGACAGTAACTCAAAGTAATCTTTGAGTGGATAGTTTTTCGAGCATGGGGAGCCCTTTTGTTTTACCAGACCAGTTCTGAGTTTTTACTTAGCTGTAAAAGCTGCTTAGACTCCTAGCACTTTGACTGTAAACTCACGTGCATACAAAATTATTATTTTCTTCTTGGTCTCATGATGACAGTGATTGTAAATGTAATAACTAACTAATAATCTTGGAGAGAAACTGTGCAGCTACCCTCAGAGCCAGAGTCCAGATAGTACATGAAACTACTTTGCTTTGCAGGACATTTCATTCTGAAGTATATTGTCATTTTAAGTATAGGTTTCAGCTCAGCAAAACACTGACCCATGGACATAAATATCTTGCAAAATCAAAAACATTAGAGAAAAAAAGGAGTGAGTGAACAGCTGAACAAGGTGTTCTGTTACCCCTCATTGAGTGCGCTTTTATCTCTTTCCAATCATGTGGCAAACAGCTACTAAGAAATTTATAGCTAAACAAAGTTTTCATTTTCTCACTGAAAACTCTTTGACCAGTTTGCTTTCAGCCTAACAGCATGGTACAAATATTTGGGATATGACCTCTCTTGGAGCCTTTTATATCACAGTCAATTGTTTTCATTGTATTTTATCTGAAAGTATTTTTGACAGGGCTCACATGAAGGAAACTTGCTGAAGATATGTGGTTTGGCAGGTCTATGAAGGCCACATCTACATTATTCTGTTAAAAGGCCCCAAACACCTGATACTCATTTCCTTAGCTATCCACACCATCTAAATTTTGGCAGCTGTTACACTGAAGACAAAACCTTGGAGTTGCTTGGCTCCAAAGCATTATAGCCATCTTTCTTTGAGGATTATCGATCAGAGTATTCACTGTCTGTGCAATATGGTTAGCCTTGAAGAGCAGTGAAAGGTTATGGTGAAAAAGATAAAAGACATGTATGCTCAGGACAAGGTGGAAACAACTGCTTTCATGAGACAGAGGAGAAAACTTCTGAGGGTGGAAACAAAAATGCTGCAAGTGGTGCTCAGAAAATAAATTACTGTATAACATATGCCTCTATGTGACCACTAGGAACTATGGCTTACAAGGAAGAGCAAGGAAAGTGAAAAGCAGCAGTGAAAAAGCTGGCAAATACGCTCACCTGTGGCTGGACATCCTCTTATCACTGTTACATGACCAGACTGCAGAAAATTTTCTGTGACTACATCACACTATCCAACTACGATCAAGAAAAGATCAATACCCAAAGTCAGGGAGCTAGGGTTACAAAATTTAGCAAGACTGAACTTGTATCTTCAGAGGGGACTCCCTTGACTCCTATCATCAGACAGCCATAGGATGAGAAACCAGAAGTAAGGTGTAGGCAGACTTATTTCACCTAGGGCCGTGAACCATAAGTCTTACCTGAAGAGCATACTTTCTCGTTAACTAGATGAGGAAGAAGAAATTGCATCTCTCTCCCGTTCAGAAATGCATCCTTGAGAGAATGAGCACAGATGTTGCCTTTGCCAAAGGCAAGAATCCTGTGGAATTGTTGGGCACTTGGACAAAAGCCAGATAATTCACAAGATATCTTCGCAGAAATGCCAAGAACATTCCCATTGACTACACTTGTATAAAATGTCTGATCATTCTATAAATTCTGTCCGCCTCCTAGCATCAGACATAATTACTGATAAGTGCATCTCATTACTACCAAAAAGAACATATTACTCTGTTGTGTGATATTGCCTTCTGATTTTGGCATCAAGGAATTTGCAGGAAATAATAAACCTTAAGCTTCATTGTCTACTATGAAACTTAAGACGTTTCTGCTCTAGCAGCAAAACTTTCTATATTTGTTTTCAAACAAATTTATATATGATATATTAAGCAACCTAAATTCTACAACCGCTGACTACTAGAAGCTAGAATTTTCTCTTATATCAAGAATGCTTAGTAGTCTTATTTGTTCTTACAAACTGGCAGAAGCTTTCAAGCTGAATAGTCTTACAAAAAGCAGTTTTCGGCTTTTGCTCAGAGATATTAAGATTAAAATATTCCAGACTGATGCTAAGCTGTTTGCACAGAGCACATGCATTGGTGTCTATACGACACTGAGGGCTGATGGAGATTTCTCTTGTACGATACACCTGTTAACCTAAATCAGTAAATTTGTAACTTGCATAAAGCATTATATATAAGGGTAAGGGATAAAGGCCTTGAATGTTTCTTTCTTTCCTTTTAGTATATTAGCAGGAATGTTCAATGCTCAGAGGGAGGATTACTGAGGAATACATCTGGTGCCAGAGTAGTGGTGCACCTATTTGCGAGCTGTAGATTGAGATGCAGATGAGCTCGGGGTGGGAGCAGTGAGTTCTCACACTTTGGTTAACAAAGGGCATGAAGAGGACGGTGCCCCCCAGGTGGATGGACACTGGGAGGCACAGCAGGAGGCGAGGACTCAAGAGGAAAATCGAGAATTTTGCCTGGGTAGACTGTGAAGATATAAAAGCCCAGGGGATCCTTTGTTGGGGGTTTCTCCTTGGAGGCACCAGCCCAGGCTGTGTTTGTGTTCCTGTGCTGTGAATAAATGTTTTTATGGGATGAGACGTCTCAGATTTTGCTGTGGGAAACCTGGGGTTAAACTGCTCAGGAAACCTGGTCTGACTGTGAGTGGGGTGTGCAGGGCACCTGTGGGCTCACTGGAGCTGTGGAGCGGCTTTGGTCTAGCAGTGAAAGTCTCTGGTGCTGGGAGTGTGACTGACAGAGAATCTCGTGAATGCTCTGGGAAGTTTCCTTACCACTTCTATCCCCTTACTCTGAAGAGCAAGTTCTCACTGAAGTCTGACAAAAACTCAGATGTGACTTGCACCCTGTATTTATTTCTTTTCTGGTAGCAGTATACATATTTTTGTTGGAGGGAAAAGCATCAGAATAACTTAAAAAAATGAAAAATGAAATGGTCTATTTTATTGTTTGAACAAGTAGCCTGGTATTGCTCTGTAGGAGCCTAACTTTTAACTTTTTTTGCAACATCTAGCATAATTTACATAAAATTCATGGTCAGCCTTCATGTCAAGAAAATTGTCACAACGCCTTTTTAGTCTAGGGTTATTTGTAGCTTTGTGTTCCCATTTCCTTGTCATTAGTATGGATTGCATGGTATTTTTAAGGTCGCTGGATTTTCAAATAACTGAAACATCAGACTCGTAACTTTGTAAGTCCTAATGCTTACAAATTTCCAGCAGTGATCTACCTTCTAAGCTGAAAGTCTAGCTGATTATATCCCTAACAGTGCATTTAATCTAAAGTATTTGGATCTCAAATCCAGCCAAAATCATGCTGGGTTCTTTTCAGAGGAACTGTTCAAGTACAGTTTGTGCTGATTGTGTTTCCCTTGATCTTGGTCAACCCCGACTGTAATGTCTGTTTAGCAGAGTAATCTGATACCCTCCTATGAGTTAAGTACATGCAGAGGGTTAGCATCCTTTCAAAGAAATTATAAGGATCACCTCAAGCTGGTAACACTTGCTCTTCATCAGTAGAGAAAAAAAAAAAAAAAGAAAAAAAAAGAGCTAACTTACAGTTTTAATTAAAATAAGAGGAATTGTATTTATTCCAGTAAATGACTAATGAACAAATTCTCAGCCCAAAAGCTGAAGATTTCACCAGGAAGGTGGAATCTTTTCTGCATCGTGTTACTGATGCTCAGGACCAGAACTTCTGCTTGGCCGCCCCCTATGAGAGATAACCACAACAGCTTCTGAAAGCCTCAGTATGTAGGTCCAGAGTATATACAAAACCTCAACAGAGCAGGCTGTGATCTTTTTTGGGATGATTGGAGAGGAAGGGGACCAATTTCAGAACAGATATTCAGTCTCAGATATTCCAGATAGTAATCCTGACCCATTGGGTGTTAGCAGCATTTCCAGCGTAATCTTTTTCTTTCTTTACCTTTTTTTCCTTTCTTTTTTTTTTTTCTTTCTCTTTTCCAAGTCTGGTTTGGTCATACCAAGGTGAAAATTCACCAGCTTTTACAAAATATTTACTCCTGTTCCCAGAAATAACACATTCTACCTGGGCCCCATAGAAAAAGGATTCATCAGTCCTTGAAGGAAATATGAAGTTGCACTGAAAGTGTTACATTTCCATTCAAAGGTTGGTAACTAGCAAATAAATGTTGTCTACTTTACTATCAGTCTATCTGAACACATCTGGAGTGTTCAAATACATTTTAGTTTTGTAGCCTTAATCTTTTACACTTTATCCACCTTGAATATAAACAGCCAAAAAAAGTGATTGAGACTGTGGGATGGAAGAGCCAGGCTTATGTTTTCTTTTTTTTTTTCTCTCTCTTTCTGAATTTTATAATTTACCCAAAATTGCTCAGCAAAGAATCAAACCACAAACATTTTCTTTGTGTTTTGTAATTACAATCTAGCCAGGATTTGAATGTAGAGAAAGTTTTCCAAAATTCTCAGGGCTTTTTTTGGTATTACACACTGGAGAAATTATTGATAGGATCCAGAATAGCAAAAAAAAATTAAATAATTGAACCAACAAGTGTCTAGACTTCTGATTATGCCATTAGGCATTATTGTGTGGGGGAAAATTAACAAAAACAGAAGAAAGGAGTAAGAATAAAAACTAATTAAATACTTCAGGAATGGCGGGGAGGCAGGAATTGGTTTTAAATTTTTCTTAAGTATACAGTTTGTGAAAAATACATTATTTTAAAAATAAAATAGATGGTTATTTGCTGCGTTCTTTTCTTTCCCCCCTCCCCCCCTTTTATTTTTTTCCCTCCCCTTTCAGGTGACAATGAGATCCAGGTGTAACTGTTCCAGGTAAAAGGAGTAATGCTGTAAATTCTGTCTATGAGTCACCTAGGACTCCTATAAGTTTTTGCTCCATGTCAGATGGCTCTCACCTTGGGTGTATATATTTTAATGGAAAGTTTGATACTATGTAGGTGAAATTGTGATTAATTATGAGTTTGAATTAGGTAAAATGAGTCAGGTGAAATGCCCTTCCCTATAGCAACTGTTCTAGCAATTTTTGAATCCCATCCTCTGTTCCCAAATAAAATACTTCAATGAAGACTTCAGTCTTTCAGAGAGTTTCTTCCATTTAACTTCATTCATGACCACTTGAAAGAAATCTTAAAATCCACTTACATAATTTCTTAGAAACAGGTTGTTGGGCTTTTTGTTCATTTTGGTTGGGGTTTTATTTGGTAAGCCCCTTCAGTTCTGTTCTGATATTCACTGGTGCACAGGCATCCATCTGAGGACCTTAGGGCTAGGTGGGGCTTTAATCAGTGACCAAATAGCAAATATGATTATTCCATTGCATTCTTCTGGAATAAATACAGAATCTCTGATCCAAGAAACCTCTTACTGAGATTTCCAAGCCCAGTGTTGTTGCCTTATGGTGACACCCAGTGGAGGAAAGGAACACTCCAGCTTTAAAAATTATTTATTATGCCTATATCTGAGTTTTTTAATTCAAAATGCATTAAAGTTGTGTGAACTGTTTTATATAAAATACATATCCACAAGATACTCATGTTCTCTGGGATTTCTATTGGAAGCAAAAATATGACTAGTGTCAGCCCAAGGTATTTTATGGTTTCCACTTTTGGTAGTAAAAGAGTTAGAGCACAGATCAAACCGAAAAATAGCTGCGTCCTCCTCCAAAGACCCGGGGAAAGAATAATAGTTTTGTCTAAAACTGTTGTAAACCTAGCAATTATATTTGGGTTCTACCTGGAAAAGAAGCATACTCAATTCCAGTAATTGGAATTACTGGCAACTTAAATCTCTGCAGAAACCTGAATCTCCGGCACAAAAAAAAAAAAAGTCCTGCTTTCTACTTTCCCTGGTAATTTGACCTATAGATATAATCCTCTTCAGATGAGACTAGCCAGAAAATTTTCAAATGCCTCTTTTTCTTTTCAAAGTCTTCTATTTTCAAGGTGCTTTAGTAAGTCTTCTATTGAAAAATTATATCCATCTAATTTAATGTTCATATAATGATAATTTTCCAGTTCTTTATAGGAAACTGTGCTGTCTTTTGTTTAACAAGACCAACAAAATGTGTGAAATCAATGTGATCATATTGTGCCATTCAGTGGCAGTGAGGGAGAGGCACAACTGCATAACTGCTATAGATGTCTTTTCTGTTTGTAATTTTAATTGACTGAGTTATACATCTTTTTTAGGGTACACTGAAGTTTAATTAAACATCCACTTTCACAAAGCAAGCCCGGTAATGCCAGCAAAGAATTTCCATTACAGCTTACTGTAGTAGTTCCAATGCCTCTGCTCATTAATCTGTGTTATAATGAAGCTTTTTTTTTTTACTTAGGTTAAGCCAGGAATAATTTAATTTTAATTTTAGCAGGGTACATAAAAGCACAATAAACAGTGCTTAAGGTGCTTAAGATGCAAAAGGTGAGGAGCTGATAAAGATTCTGGTTAGAAGTGATGCCTCAAGTTATTTTGCTGCTTTGCTGATTTGCTTCTCTGATCTCATGATTTCTTTGTCTTGGCAACATTTCTCCTGAATACTGTTGTGAAAATTATTTTTAACTTAACTACCACATTCCAAAAATTCTTCTGTGAGGAATAATGGTTGGTATGACTGTGTAGTCACAAGGGAATTTAACTGCTAAGAGGTTATCTAAGACTTACAAGAACAATTACATTGCTTTTGTTGGCTGTGCATTAACTATGGTACATAGCTCACACAAACTGGTTTTATACTGCTAAGGCAGTCAGGATTTGAGTACATTAAATAACATGAAGCAGATCTAAGCATTAACATAAATGCCTGAAACTATCCCCTTGGAGAAGCTGCTGGCTCTGAGGGTGAGCTGACTTGCACGACGTGGGGGACACTGAGATGTTTGGCTTGAGAACTGAAGAGGTATAACATACATTAGAGGGAATGCTTAATTTCTTTTGTGCAGCACTAGCACCCTCTCATCATTGCAAAGAAACTTTCTGTCAGAGAAACTAAGTACTTGATCTTGGGGAAAATATATTTCCACCATAAGAGAATCTGTTAAAAGGGAGAGAAATATTTTTTTCCTTGAAAGACATGGAAGAGAAAAGGGATAGGACTGGAGATCAGGGATGTAGTGTCTACTGTCAGAAGGCAGAGCTCCTAGTCTTGTTAGTCCTTCAGGACACACCACATGTCCAGAGTCTTCAATAGCTCCTTTGTAGTGGTTTCCTCACAGGCTGAGGAGAGAAAGAAAGATGCTATAGAATTCATCCCTTTCCAAGCCTGGCCTTGTATTTGGTTCTGGGATCACCATCCCTAGATCCTACAGCAATATATTTACCTTTTGAGGAGTTTTTTGAAGACAGGTGCTAAGTAAGGTCTATTTTCTGACTGTTGCATAGTCTTAACTCAGTGGGACCCTGAGGGTTCAGCATGTCTGTAAATCAGGCCATTCTGTTTTTAAATTGCAATTCTGTCAGAAAGCTCTTTGCACATTCGTAATTCAAAAACTTCTTTCCCAAACCAAAATTATGCTGGGGAACTGGATGAGTCATGGGACTGGAAATTGAATATGAAGCCTTTCATCTCTAGATCACAAGTTCAAATATGCCCTGGGTCACTAAAACTTTGCCATGTACTGGCTTTTCAGCGCTGTAAGATTCAATGCATACACGAATGACAGATTTCCATTCTTGAGGACTGTGGTGAAATTGCACCAGGAGGGGAAAAAACCCACACTAAAAGAAAGTCCAATTGCTTTGCTGAAAAAATGCACATGCATGTATGTGTTATTTACCTTTTTTTTTCTTTATTTTCTCTTTTGTTTCTTTTTGCCAGCAAAGATAAATGAAGCTGTCTTGTGAATCATAAAAATGTGTATATCCCTATCTGAGTTATAACAAAAGATACAGCATGAAGTTTCCTCAGTTTTGTAGACAGTGGGGTGAAAAAGCATCAGAGAGAGTCTGACCAAAAGAGACCTGACAAACCACAGCAGTTAAATTCAGTTAAGGCTGCGTTATTTTTTGCTTATGTATGAGAACTTTTCTGTGGTTGGGGTATTTTTTAATCCTGTATAAAAATGAAACCTGGAAGTGGATTAGTAGAGGCATTTATTGCAGTTTTTTATAATTTAAGATTTTTAAACATTTATTTGCACATTATCAATCCTTGCAGACTATTTTTGTGAAGGTTAATCATTAGAGATGCATTTCTTTCAGTTCCCCTTTTCTAAAAGACTGGAAAAGGGAATGGAGATCTAAGATGGAGAACAAGAAGTCAGGACACAAAATTTATGATCTCATTCAACTTCAAGACGTTATCAGTCTGGAGGAGAAATTTAATCTTGAACATAAATTGCATTTCCTAAAAAAACATAATCTTGCCTTAAGACACCAAATGCACTGATTACAGAGAATGTCTGTGTTTACACATTTGTACAGACCATGCTGACTGTATTAGTGTCCTAGGAAACAAACTATGTGCAGCATACAGACCTGCTCCAAGCACTAAGCAGAAAAAGAAAAAGAAATTTTGAAATCAGACCCTCTGATCTCTAAATCCTTTCAAATTCCTGAAGCACATTAGCTTTACTACTGCATGATGTGTGCGGTAGTATTTCCCCTAATGAAATCTGACTAAAAGTTTAAATGAGTTTAATGCATGAAATATATAAATAAAATGTGGCCTTGATTAAATTTAGACTTGATACATAACTTAAATGGGTAGCACAAGAGCAGCTTCAGTATCATGTGTCCAGGCTATTTTTGGCCACACTTTATTAAAAAAAAGAATGAATTTTAACATTCCACATACCTTACAAAGAAAAGCCAGTATAGAAGAGCATATTAAAAGAAGCTGCTTATAAACAATAAGCTACAATTCAGTTAAAAAAACAGATCATTTTTTCCCTCTTGTTTTAACATGCTCTAGAAGGGATTCCTGTGTCAAAGTGGATGATGTAATGTTTCTCCACCCACTTTAAAATAAAGTCTATCTAGGGCTGTCTATGACATCCAGATGACAAACTTTGTCCAAACATCCCTAGAAGTAGTATCAGTATAAGCTTTGTCATATTACCTCGCTAATGTGTCTGAACCATGACCTGTAGGAGTACATTCATGGGGAAGAAGGTATTTCAACTTCTGTATCCACTACATCTTTGTCTTCTTTCCAACATCAAAATCAGATTATCCATGCAGTCTTCTGTCACAGACTCTGAGAAGCTGACTGTCAACTCATGCAATTTTGCAATGGTTACAAAGAAGGTGCTGCTTCACTGTTATGCCTGAAGCCTAAGTGGTATCACCACTGCTGATTTATACCCAGCCGAGATACTGCACCCAAAATTCCTTCAACTTTGTGCCTTAAGAAAGGCTGTATTGCCAATTTAACTTAACAATTCCCATCTCACTTATTAGCTTTATATTAAGGTTATAATCAGCAAGAAATTTCCATGAAAGAAAATATCTCAAGGGAAGGGGAACAGGATTTTCTACGAAGGGAAAGAAGGTATCCAACACTAATGTATATTTTCTGTTAGTCATGCAGATATTTGGTGATCACAGCTTTGTATTTGGGAGTCATTTACTACTCTTGTGAAAGCCTTTTTGTCAGCAATTTTTTCTCAACAAGTTCCTTATTGGTCTCCATCAATTGTAAGCTCTGTGTGGACACAGAGCAAAATTATTGCTCATTCCAGTTCTCTGTCCTGTAGACAAACACTGGTTTTCAGTAAGAGACTCACTTCTGAAATCAGTAGAATTGAACCTGTGAATAGCACTTGTTACTCACTGAGGAGCATGGAAAGATTTACAAAGCAAATTTGCAAATTTTTGCCTAATGAGTTCTTAAGGGTATTCTTTACTTTGCTTAGGATTTTTGCTGGAGGGCTTGCACCCTACAGATAGTGGAAATTCAGAGAGCAATCCTCTAATGATGGTGGACTTCACCAGCAGGAAAGTGAACTGGTGTGCAGATGGCAGGGGTTGTTCCCAGGCACATGTCATAAAGGCAGCAGATAAAAGGGATGATCCTGTATCCTACAATAGTGTCAAGCCACAACTGTTCAGACAATTCCTTGAGGAGGAAGAATCATATTTACCAGCTTCTGCATTCTTGCATTCAGCAGCAATGGAATAATTATGTATTGAAAATGATTTGGATTTTTTTTCCCTTAAAACCTGAAGTAGTCCTCCTATGCAGTAGTTTCACTAGGACACATTAGAAGAAGTACACAAAAAATTGCATATACACAGAAGGCTGCCTTTCAAAATTCTGCTCCTTTTCAATAAGAAACAGTTCTTAAAACTGGAAATATTCCTAACTAACACCTTTAGAAAAATTCTTCAGGTTATAACTTCATAGTAAAACTTTACCTTATAAAAGTACATGCCCTAAACAGCTTGATCTTTTCTTTTCTTTTTTTTTTTCTTTTCTTTTTTTTTTTTTTTTTTTTTTTTTTTCTTTTTTCTTTTTTTTTTCTTTAAAGCTCACTTTGGATTCTGCCACTTCTGAAACGATGAACACTGTAAAATTGGATTTGAAACCACAGCATTAAATGCTTAAAATCTGATCCTTCTGTTGGGACCTGGGATAAATTAAGCTGATGTACATTATTTTTAAAGAAAGGAAAAAATATGGGAAGCGGATTTTGAAGCCTGAAGGCAGAGAACAAAACAAGTTATGCAGGTGATATAAACCATCTTATTTTCATTTTTTAAATAGTTTTCTGCTTCCCTATGGATACTTAGACTGGAAATAATTGTCTAGAAAATACTTTTCAATGTGGTATCTAAAATGCCCTATATATATGTGATATGAAATGACAACTTAGCTACTGACTAAAATGCACCTTTATTTCCTTCTATATTTGTTTGATTTCTAGAACACTGTGACTTGTAAAGTATGCATGTCCTATGGAGATGAATCTGGTGCAAGTAGGTTGGTAAATTAATTAGGTGAGGTATTTAAAAATAATTATCATGCAACTAAATTAAACACAGGATAAAATTAGCTGGGATTTAAATAAAATTTTAAAAAATTCAACCAAAGTGTTTTAAAAAATCCCATATGACACTAGCTGTAAAAATTGTCTTGATGAAATATTTGAATATAAATTTTTGATTATCAGCAACTGGGTCTATGAAAAAACTTATTAAATTAGTTTCATAAATTAGTATTTAGAACTGTTAAAATAGTGAAGAGTAAGGCAGAACTAGTTTGTTTTGGGCTCTTCATCCCTTATTCCAAATTAACCATCTAATCTACTAAAATTAAGTTAATTCAAGAAGAAAACCCACTTTCTTTACAGATTCTACTCAGATATTCAGGGTAATTGTAGAACGTTTAATAAATCCAACATCACAATAAGAGTACTTTTCATTCTTAGAACAGGAGACAGAAAAATAGATTGTCAAATCTGATGCCTTGCAAAAGGGCTGTAAAAAAGCATATTCCTCTGTCTATATCCTCTTGCAACTATGAATAGCTTCATATTTCCTGGTTATTCCAAATCTCTTCAATGTGCAGGATGCACTGACTGTAGCAAATCCATAAGCACGGAAGATGCCCATCTCAGACATTCCACCATGCTCTTTAGGTGACATTTTGTTCATGTTTTGAAGACTCATGCATGCCCTAGCCAATGGAAATTGTTCATAACCAAAAAGTCTTGAGAAGAGCAAAAGATAGAACACTCAGTGAGGTTGTTAATGTTCAGAGCTATGTTAGCAACTGAGAAAAATCAAAAGCTTTTATGTATGTAAAAAGCCAAAAAATAGATAGGAGAACATGTAAGACTAGCTAAAGACTGCAAATCTTTATGACCCTGTAGGGCAATAGGTGAAACAGATCAGTATTCAGAGGGTGAATGTCAAAGGATTATGTCTAAGTGGGACATAAAGCATCAGTTTTGTACAAAGATAACAGAGTCAAAGATGTTGTTCTAGTTCTCACTGATCCATATAAAATGGTTTGTGCCCCTAGTCTGGTCTCAGTTCCACAGTCAACAGGTTTAATGGTTTCAGCACAATTTTTCTGCCCCAGACTTACCAGAACTGAATGAGATGAAGGCAATCTTGGAAAGAAGAGGGAGGAGAGAGAGGAAGGTAAGTGAATGGTCAAGGTCAGTAACCTAGCAAATAGCTGAGCAAGTGGGACAGTCACTTTCTCTGGCTGGAGTTGTTAGTCAATTTTTAAAAAAAATTTCTATTTCAATAATATGACATCCAATGAAAATTCATATTTATCATATTTATGCATTAAGCTTTATCTCTTCCATCACATGTTTTTATAAAATCCAAACCTACTTTATACAACAGAAGTCAGAAAATAAATTTAGCAAAAAGTTTTCATTTCTTTCTTTTAAAAACTATGTTAAAAAAAAGCTTCCCCAAATAATTACCAGTTTTCTTGTTTTATATTCCTGTATTTAAACACCAGAATATAACTGAATCGCGTGTGGTTTTTAACATTTAGTCCACACTTCAAATAATCACTGAAGTCATTTTTGCCTGCAGATATTTCTGGTAGTTCTCTAATCTGTGGGAAGACAAACAGCTGTGAAAGGCCTTTTGAAATGTTTCTAACTTTCTATCATTAAGAAGTGCTGTGTATTTTCCTTTCTTACTGAAGAAAATTATCATTCCCCCCAACCGCCTCTTTTTGTTCAAAAGCCCTTTGGAGTAACAGCAATTTAAAAGTCAGTTAATAAAATCTAAGGTCATCAAAAAATCAAAACAAAAAAGCCCACACTCTGTCTGTGCTGGAAAAAAAAATGTAGGAGACTTGACATTTCCTATTTTGTCAATCTTCTTTTTCAAGGTCAAAACTGCAAAGCAATAGAGTCATCTTCCTGCTCTTGGCTTTGCACATGCCCAACAGCAAAATCTTACCTCATGGGCAACAGTACCCTATCCTAGAGTTTCATGGACCTAAAGAGAAAAACTAGGGTTTGATTAAAAAAAAAAAAAAAAAAATTTTAAAGTCTATTTTTGAAGTAATTTTTATCCAAATAAATGACCCAAGATGTATTTGCATTCTGCAGCATCTCACTCTGCCTTGCTTTGCCATTTATCCCTATCAGATTTCTTGCTGTTCCCTAGGATTTTCCCTTGCCTCTTTGTAGATCAGTGCAGCTCAAATTCAAGTTAATCATGGTTCACTACATCCATGAGCAAATGGATAGTGAAAGTCAGAGTAAGCCTCTCTTTAGTTTTTATATTCCAAAGGAAACTCCACAAAATGACTTGCCGTGCTGCCATTTGTCACATCCTATTACCTTGGCTACACTGTGGTAACTTACAGCAAGGATGTGGCTAACAGCAACCACATGTATTGCTACACAGTACCATCTTGTCTGCTAAGGAAATTTAACAAGGCATGGTTTCCAGAGATCAAGATCTTTTTTGTAATTGCAGATTTTAATGGCTAGAAGACAGAACTGGGGAGCCTTTAACCCATTAACAATCATCTTGTGTGCTTCAAAAGATTTGCTGCTACTAAGTCTCATGTCCATATATGCAATCTGTTTGATATGACAAATTAACAGTTAAAAGTGGAAGGAAATCTGAAGCCTGATCTTGCTCTTCTGCTCATTGAAATCAATGGGCGAACCTGTGCATGTCACTGAAAACCAAGGTCTCATCAATCTTAAATCTAGCTGATCTGTAAACTTGAAGTAGCCATTGTTGCTTCAGGTCTTGGAATCCTGGAAGTTATATGATATGAACCCTCTACAAACAATACATGATTCCAAAGTGAGAAGGATCCTCATATTAATTAAATTTACATTAGCACTAAGGATCATCCGATCCTTATGTCAGCTATTGTTCCACGAATATGTAGCAAAGATGTGATATTAAGCATCGCAAATAATTAAAGTCCCCCCAACCTCTGTCTTCTAAGGTTGTTAATTAATAATAAACTAGGTTGTTAGAACCTAAATAAAATTGGGAGGATTATAATTTTTTTAAACACTGTAAAATTTGCCATGCTATTGCTATTGATGTGTAGAGAGTGTCAAAAAGACAGCTCCTTGAGCATGGAAAGACACACATTGTGGCTGATTGGCAGCTTGAGAAGGAAATTACATGAAAACAGTTACTGCTAACTGCTATTCACAATTTCCTGTTGTGCATATAATTTTTCTTGAATATAAAAGTAGATTAGTTTTTTTATAAACCATATCTTTTTTTGCAAAGTGTGAAGTAATGAGTTTCACTGCAAACAAGTTTAGTTTTACGCATATAATCTATGGAAAGTCTGTCACCAGTAACTCGTCATTTTTTCAGGCTTTACAGTAACTCAGATTCCTAGACTTTTCTATTATTTGTCTCACCAAAAGCATCACAAAGTAAACAACAATACTGCAGATGAGACTTCAAACATATAGGGATAATTAATACAATTCTTAAAGCTTTTCTGTGCTGCTCTTTTTATAATTTCATTTGGTATTACAGGAAATCTCAGAGTCAGCACTTAGAAAATGAAATTTTGAAACTAAATCCACAAATCAGGTATTTGAGTTTTCAGAACATAAAAGAATTCAGTTAGTATGTTCTTATGTCACCATGATTGTACATCTCAGCCAGTGCAGCATTTCCAGAACATGAGTGACTCAATTTCATTCATGCTTTCTCATGGAAATTTAGCAGTTTTCTGATTTGCAAGAGAACTTTTCTTTTTCCTTTCTTCCTGCTCAGCTAATCCATATAAATATTGACTACATTAATAACATAGACATAATTCTCACTTTCGAAAATTGCTCCCCTACTCTGCCTTAGGCAATTCAGAACATTATCAACATTTTTGAGTACCTCTTATCCCTCAGCTAATCAGTTTTCAGTTTATTTAAATAACTCATACAAAGAAGGAGAAACTAAAATAGATCAAAGCTGTACTATGAGAAGGGATATGTTGGTAGGTGAGTAAATGGTGTGACCGACTTAATGTGCCCAAAATTCCCTTTCTACATATTTAGAAAATTATTTTTTCCTCTCTGGGACATCAGCTTCCCTTTTGAAGTCATGCTTTATTTGCTTTTTCTTCCCAAGCTCCTATAATTTAATAGAGGACAGCAGAGAATACTTTAATCTTTGGATTATGTTCCATAATTTATGTTGCATGAGGAGCATATTAACTTATGTTGTCGTCACTATTTGGTACACTGAGTCTGCTTCTGCCTGATGCGGATTAAAGTTTAGTTTTGAAGTATTTTAGAGAACTCTTCACAGACCTCTGGAAGTTTTTCTGGTTTTTATCCTAACTTTGCAAGAATTCTTAGTTCTTTTGCCCAGAGAACTATCTCATGTGATGCCGTTTTGTTATTGTACCAGTTACATCTGGGAGAGAGTTAATTTTCTTCATAGCAGCACGCACACATAGTGTATGTTCCTGACTTTTTGCAAACAGAGTTGACAACGCACCACTGTTTCAGGCACTGCTGAGCAGTGCTCACACAGCATCAAGGCCTTTCCTGCCCCTCACACCACCCCACCAGTGAGGAGGCTGGGTGTGTACAATCCACATGATGTTGTGCCTAGCAATAAAAGGTGAGAGAAAGAGGAAGGAATGAAAGAATTACAGCATTTGTTTTCCCAGGAAAGCATTAGGCATGATGGAACCTTGTTTTCCTGGAGGTGGCTGAACATGTCCCTGTTGATGAAGGTGGTGGGTAAATTCTTTATTTTGTTTTACTTTTGGATTAAGCTTTTGCTTTATCTATTAAACTATCTTTGTCTCAATTAATGAATTTTCTCCTTCTGCCCTTCCAAATCTCTCCTCCATACCACTGTGGTGAACATGAGGAGGTGGCTGCATGGAGCTTGTCTGCCTAACAGTGATGATCCACAGCAGTTACTCACACTTGATGGTCATGCAAGTAAGATAAAAATAAAATAGCTCATGAATGGTATAAGTGCATCTATCTGAAGCTGATACTTCTCCCAAGTATAGTAAAAGATCCCCATCTTAACCTTTATTGCTTTACTGAAATAGCATTTTTCCAAAGTGAGAAAACTTGCAAAGTGAAGAAACACAACGAGTTAGCTGAGGGCACAGTCTCTGTTGTGAAAGATTCATGAAAGATTCATCCTATCATGAAAGATCCAAATTGATGTACCAGGTATTATTCAAATACTTTGAACTGAGTCCTCTAAGATCCTCAATGTAAGGATTCTACATGCTTTAATGAAGGCAATCCATTGTTTCTCCTACATCACAAAAGGATGTCACCACCACTTTGGAACACATGAAATTCCAGATGGATGCCAGTCAATGGCTTGACTCGTAAGAAAAATGTAACTGTTAATTCAGTAAGGTCTTCAAAAAACTAATCCTAACTCCACCCTGTCAGTGTGCAATAGGTGAGCAGTAGTCCTCTTTCTTTATTTCATTCATCAGCATGTTAACCATTGCAGTATTTACAATACAGAGGGATTGCTTTACAAATCATGTCACTCTGCATTACATTCTAGAGTCATACTTTAATTATATTCAGATTCAGATTTCCAGAGAAGATAATGCAAATGAATGGAAATTTTAGAATTTTTTTTAAGGTCACCAGAGTGTTGATTTGAGCAGAAAGCACTTTACCTTTCTATAACTTATATATATTTCATTATTGTTGGGTAAATATAATTTAAAATATTAGACTGTTAATAATTTATTTAACCTATTTAGATTTCATGGAAGTAAATTTTCAGTAATTCAAAATAGAAGATATATCTGTCAGATGCCATTTCTCTATTAATTAAGGCTTTTCATTGTATTTTTAGTGCAGAATAATTGATGGAAATTGAGGAACTGACAAAACAACAGAGAGAACTCTGATAACATGAGAACATTTTTGTACTCTCGAATCTTATTCCTATGTAAGTTTTAGTGATCTGTTGAAAAAGAATTTTGTGTGTGAGTAAATTTGGAGATTAATTGCTTATTCTGACAGAAGTACAAGTTTAGGACTCTATTGGACATACTAAATATTATATTTTAATAATGACATACTACATTATGAATAATGAAGACCACGTCACAAGCTGTTGCTTAAATAATAAGAGCTTGGAAAGACATTTCTGAGATGGAAGATCTCTGGGACTTCATGTTTCTTATTATCTGCTAAGGCTGGATATCTGGAGTAGCTAATCTAAGGTCAGATTTCTTTGGGTTACTTGTCTTGCTTTTATCTAATGTAGGGTGAATTAAGTTCATTAGTAAAATGAATGGATTTTTAAATCCTCCTAGTTGTGTAGAGTCAAAACTGAAAATTCCCAATATATGCTGGAATTTTTAGTCGGTATAGCTATTTGAGTTATTGAGAAGAATCCTTTGAATTATGCTATGCTAACAACTTTCCACACAGTATAAACTTCATTCTACACAGTAAAAAATTGTTTTCATATACAAATCATTTCTATCAAGGTGACCAACCTAAGCAACAAGTAAGGAAAAAATATTGCACGTTTTCATTTGTGTTTTTCTGTGGCATAAATCATAACAGTAGAAAGCTCTTCTTGCATGTAAAACTGGACATGGTTTGTTCAGTAAGGCAAAAAGCAAGTTAAGCCCTTCTTAAATGCTGTTAATTAGAAACAGGACATTACAAGAGAGGACAATTTAAGAATTCAAATGAGTGAGAAATCCCAAACAACCCTACGCAGTTTTTGTTTATCCAGCAATATTGTAAGTAGGAATCTGACACCATCAGTGTTACATTTCACCAGTTATCTGATAAACCAAAACAAGAGACACATTGACACGCTGGGTAGTCCTGTCAGTCACTGCTAACAAGTACACAAATAGCTCCACAGGATATCCAGACTATGCAGATATATGGTTTAATCTGGTGGGAAGGAAGCTTTTTCTTAATTAATCTTCTAAATAAGTATTTTTAAAGAAACATTTCAGTCCATTAAGCTAGGCCTTAAATTTAAGTCAGAGTAGATTACTGAATTTTTTCTAACCAAATTTTAATAATATACAGACATCCACACAACTTTCTTGGGAGAAAAGAAAAAAAAAAAAAAGAATGAAAGAAAAATGTGAGTTCTTTAGTGGTCTGAATGTATCTCAAGTACTGTTATCAAATGGGATTGAAGGGGAAATGTCCATAGTGTCAGGAAAATAATTAAATTTATTAAATTCTTTTCAAAAGAACCTTGAACTTTCATGGTTCCCTTTTTGCTCTGTATTGTATTTGCTTTGGTTTTTTGGTTGTTCTTACATCTATTGTCCTTCATCCAATAAACATTTTCTTTGGTTTTTGCTGTTTAATCTTAATAGCTGTATAAATTATTTAGGGTTTGGCCCTCAGTGTTTCTGGATAGTAACAAAGGTCTTTAAAAAGGATTTCTGGGTGTGGATTGTGTTTTTCAAGGAAAGCTTGGAACTCTTAGCAAGCAACTATTGCTTAATCTAAATTAAAAACCAAAATTAGCCTTAATAATAACTGAATGGTATCCAGAAATCAATGTGTTTCAGACTCTATAGTTAAGTAAATGCTAGGGAAGAAAATGAGTAGATTAATTTCAAAACTACACCCTTAATTTACATTTGTCATATTTAGTCACCAAATTGAAAATAAGGCACTTCCCGCTGAGATTAACATTTTGTTTTTTCGCTATTTTTGTTGTTGGTTTGTTTTGTTCTGGGTTGTTGGGTTTTTTTAGGTTTTTTTTTTTTTTTTAATATGTCTTGACACAACATTCTGTTCACAAAAATTTCCCATTCATGTAATTCAGGTCATAGAAAGAAGAACACAGGCTGGTTTATGATGGATATTTTCAGCTTTTTACAGATATATATATATATATATATATATATATATGTCATCATTAACCTTTCAGAGAGCCCTTCCACATGACACAAAGCACCAGTTGAGGTTATTCCATTTACCATTTTTAGCATCTATGCCTCTATACTTCAGCAATGGGGGATTCTAACTATAACTAAATGAAGGAAAGCAATGATCTGAAGTAAAAATCCTAATAAATAGAGCAGAAAGATATGAACATTTCTGTGAGATTTGTGTATTTAATCCATAAAATTTTATTTAAAGCAGAAATTGTATAAAATTTTTTTAAAAACTTTAAGCTAGCTTTTCTATGATCTCTGAAGACATAAACTTTGCATAAATTAAGAAATTTTGCTAGATCAACTTTCCTTATCCTGTAATATCTGAATATAATAAAGCTAATGAGTGGTTTTGAGATATAAGTGGTCATTCATTAAGTATATGTGTTTTATCATATTTTAATTTCATTGAAACTAAAAAAATGTTAGAACATGATTCTGTTTTTCCATATCTTCCCAGTAAAATTTTAGAAATAATGTTGTCATTTTAGCAATTTGTATATCCTGAATATTAAAATATACAATACTTAGTTTATTCCTTTACACCAACAGAAATACAAAATTTAGCACTTTATAATTACCAAAAGCTTACTCCATTTTCTTTGTAATACAGGATATTGAGTATACTGAGGATAATAAAATCTTCTTCAAATTGCATTTCCACAGGTTTATTTCCCCAGGTGAAACAAAATTATTTTTCTTTTATTTTTTTGAAATGAAGCAATATTGTGACTCTTTCTTGAGAAATGGTTAGATAAACTGAAGTAATTAAAATCTCTTCTCTGAGCAACCTTTACTTTCACATTAGATGAAAATACAATCAATAATTAGAATTCTATATCTGAATTAGATTGCAGTACTTCAAATCCTGTCATCCATTGCTTCATTCTCCTCCATAATGCTGTTAAGTAGTAATAATTATACTAAAAGTCTGCTTGCAAATTCCACAGGGCATTAGCCATAGCATATGGTTTTGAGTTTGGGTAGACTATTCCCTCATTTCAAATTGAAGTGCTATATGGTATGCATTTAGAGCAAATATTACTGCCTCAAGTACAAAACTTATCTATCATTTATAGCTAGAAATTGCATAAAGACCCTTTCCATAATACATTTTTTATTGTTCTGTAAGAGTGTGTAGTAATTTCACAGTCTAATAAAACAGCAGTGATATTCCTCACATATGTATGACTCAACAATGCTGAACATGTTCTTTCCCTGGCATCAGCTGAAATTAATTTGGATCTCTCATTAACAAGAACACCACCACAAACCAAATCCATAATGTTAAAAATTGGTTTTCTAGCAAAAAAATTAGATCTCTTCCCAAGTCATGATTAATATTCCTGGTATGGGTTTGAGTTTTTTTTCATCTGAATGAATTTAATAACTAACCAGTGCTCTGGAACTTATTGATTATGTAGGTTCTTCACAAGCAAACTATAAAAACCTAACAAATATTGGTTTTAATCGAAGCCATATTTTATCTACTTTTCTATTCTTCAAATTTCAGTAACGCATACATTGGAAAGGAATGTGGATGTTTATTGAAACAAGAAGTTTTGTTGCTTTAGTGTTTTCCCTTTGAGTCATTTTGATTGTTTTTGCATTACAAGCTAAAATAGGACATAGGACAGTGTTGGTTGCCCAAGTGAACATGAGAACAAAGAGGGAAATCACTGATTCTGCACTGTGATCTGACTATGGATGATCACTGAGGTCACAGTCAGTGCTGGCCCATGAATCTGTAGAGCACAGCATCAATATTGTTTTCAGTCTGATCAGTTAAATGTCATACAAGCTGATATGTGAGAAAGTGTGAAGGTCAGCGCTGTTTCAGAAGCCAATGAACTAGATAATAGCTGGGGAGAAAAAAAAATCCTAGTGAAATTTTACTAGGAAAGGCCTGGAGACTTGTAGCACAACCACAGACAGTAAATCCTTCAATCTATTTGGGTCACAGTAGTACCCTACATTCTGTACAGAAACCATATGCAAAGAGTTGTGTATCTTTATAAGTGTTACCTCACACCTTATCTTCCCAACCCAGCTCTTTTAAAACTAACCAGTCAACTGTTGAGTAGATGAATCCTAATTTTGCTTGAGGGGGTAAGAAGGAAAAGATCAGAAAAGTGTATTGTGAAGTCTTGCATCAGAGTTGAAGAGAAGGAGTGCTGACATTTTAACAAAAATATCTTTTGTCCAGAGTCCTTAAAAGCTGGAGAGCAGTCATCAGGAAAAAATTGACCTAATTGCTTTATCACCCTCTGAAGACTGAGATGACCTCAGTGAAGTCAATTCATTGGAATGGTGGAAAACCATGAAGAACAAACCTTGAAAAAGCTTTTTTTTCTTCAAATTTTCCTGTGTAACACTATAATTTGGGCAGAGATGTTAATAACAATAACGTAAAAAGAGCTGCTGCCATATTATCTGCTGTCCTCTCAAAAGCTAGATTATGCCATTTCTCTAGGAACTTGATTCATCTCACTGAGATGTATTTCATTTGCAAATCAGTGAGGACAGGCAGGAACAGGTAGGCCAAATTCATTCTATCATAAAGTAGAGGTGTAGTCTCAAATAGGTCAGGCAAACCCTGCCTTACAAGTTCTGGTTTTAATCTGCTTATTAATGAGGTGCTTCATATTATTAACTCAGCTATAGAAGTCAACTGTGTTGGTCCACAGCCACCAACACGGTCACTTTTAGGAGGCCACAATATATTTTGATGATTCGCATGCATGTAAAGGAAATCCTTCTTGTTTCTTTTTCCTCTTTAGCCTGCAGTCCATGCCCAAGAAAGGAGCAGGAGAGACACCAAGGATGACACCTTCTCTCAAAGCTGCTAAAGGAATGGAGAATCCATTCTAGTTTTTCTGATTAAGTTTTCTAGGTAAATCATTTTTGTTGACAATATCTATTGTCAACATTGTAAACCTCTATCACTTTGCTATAGTTTTGCTAGTAATTCTCTTTAAATGCTCATAGGAGAACATTTCTGTTACTCTTGCCAAGTGGCTTTGGGCTGAAATAGGTAGTCTCCTGCCATGCTTCTCCATAAATTTCAAAGGAATTTTTAATGCATCAGCGATCCAGCAGTGAATATTTTGTCTGCTGTTAATTGTCCACATTTTTATAAATACCACATGACTTATTTGACAGATCATTTGCCTCATTGAGGGCTTAAAAGAAATGTGTTATTTAATAAGTTTGTTGCATTCCTTTCTGATGTGTAAAATTTGCTTACAAAAGAGAAAGAAAAATATGAACTGAGAATTGAGAAGTCTCATTTTTAAAGTCACATGTTGTTTAATTCTACACATGCCAGTATGAGTAAATATACTTACTGGTACTCAAATATTTTAAAAACCTAAAGTGATGGGGCATAAGACCATGGGTTTGAAATATTGTACGAACTTTAATTCAAAGTGCTTGGTATTTATAAACTAGATTTACCTTAGCCCTACAAAAAAAATCTTAATTAAATTAACTTAATCAACCAAATTCAAGCTATGGAGCTCTTTTGGACAGTTGTGCTACTTAATTACATTCTGATTTACTATTTTAACTTGATGTCACATACTGTAACAAAGGTCTTAAGCCATTTTTTTAATTAAAGGGAAAAATATGCAGACATGAAATTGGTTGTGTAGATCAGATCTGTTTAATTTAACTTCATGGCTTTGTCACATCATTTTCCTTCTTTGAAGCATGCTGAGTATGTGTAGTTTTCCTTCTATAACAGGGGTGATTCGTAATAATAGAGTGAGGGAGATGGCTTTTGGACTGTTTCTTCCCTCAGCTCTGTCTGTCTTCACATCATCACATTTCCAGGAAGAAGAATTGGCTGAAAAATGACTCTGAGTAAGCCCCGCTTAGTGCTTTTTCAGTGTAAAACTTAAAAGTGACATTATGGTATCAGGCAGCTGCCTTTTTTTTTCCCCTTTTTTTCCCTCCCCGCCAGATGCAAGGGCAATGATATGAAACTGAAAGAAACCACAGCTCAATCGTCTGCCTTCCACTTAATTTTTCATACAAATTTAAGGTCAGGTTGTGGCCTGGTAACCAGCGAGGTGTATGTAACATTAGAACAGTAATACTCTGAAACTGATTATGAAGAGAAACCAGGAAGAATGGACAGGAGCCTGCTCTTGGTTAAACTAAAAGTAGATCAACTCTATTACTGTATGAAGTAATGGATCTCTTCAGACTTATACTATTGATAAGACAATGAAGAATACATCAGAGGATAACAATGACACATTTATGTTAAACTTTCAATAAAATGATCTTTTATGTTCATGTATATGTGTTTCATCTAATTTACATCTTACATAAAAGTTGTGTGTAAAAAGACATACCTTCATGTATCGGGCATCCCAATATGACATTGGCTTCTGCATAGTTCTGACTAGATAATAAAATCATTGCTTTTAGTAGAAAACTTGTTATTTACACAAACAAAACTATCAGTAGAGCAACGTTTTAAAAGCTGCTATTGCTTTTTACCTTTATTTGGTAATTAGAACACCTTCTTGTGCTTATTCTTTGTGAAAACATTTACATCTCTCCTAATTAAGAGAATACATATACATGTCAGGGCAAAATATTCTTGTGAGTGTTTTTTTTCAGATTTTTTTCTATATTGTTAGGAAAATGTAACAGAATTTACTAAATCTATCTTCTTTTAGTTTTATTGCTGTGCAATAGATCAGTTCTGAGCTAAAGTTGTAGGGAGGTTTACAGGCTGGTGGGGAACCCTCCGTGGTTATATTAAGATCCATGGTGCACATTCCAGTGTGAAATTAAATGCAGTGAAATTATTTTCTTTAAATGTTTGTCTTTTATCCTTGTATCAGGCAGGCCAAAATTTCTGCAAATGTGAGAACCATACTTCCATTTTCCAAAAGTCCAGCTGGTAAAATCACCCTTCCAAATAGTAGTCAATTCTTTCTTATTCTAATGCACAGAAAGAAAACTGGTTCTATTATTCTGCATAGTTTTGATTCATTTTCAAGACTTATCTCTGAAAAAATTCTTGTGCTTCAGTGTTAGTATGAACTGCATAATAATGATTTCTATCTGGTTCTTGAGCAACCAGTGGTGGGGGGATATGATTTTAAAATTGTTAAATGGGTAAAAAGTGAAAAAGTAGATCATATTACAGAAGACATTTTGGATTTCTGCTAAATCACTTCAGAAAAATCTTCTGATTAAGGCAGAGAGCATCTAAATACAATAATCTTCAATGCAATATTTACCGATTTTTCCACATTTCATTCACCATATCTTGAATAAAATTTATTTTACATTGCTCCCTGCTTACTATACCATTGAAGGCAAATGAAACCCTGAAAGGTCAAACCAGACCTCAAAGAAAGGACCTTGATAATATGCAAGATAAATTTATAACTGACTAATAGAGTCTCAAATTTATTCAAGCCAGTTGCAGCAAGGTTCATTCAATAGACAAAATTTACAATGAAGTTAAAGACAGTGAAAAGCATAACCAGCTGGAAAAGTACCATGATTTTCTAGTGACTTCTCTAAATGTATGTTCTGAAGGCAGAAAACTGCCAGTGTTAGATAACATTCATTTCTCTCTCAATGGTCAAAGCAATAGTGGTTTTATTGCAACCATATTCTCAGCTTGACTTAGCAAAACCTCAGCGTTGCTGAAATAATTTTGAATTTTACCATTAATTTCTGTGAGGTTTTCAATTCCCCTTTTAGGCTTTTAGTACAGTGGGAATGCTGTTGACATTCATGAAAGGTGAAGATATCAGTAAAAAAAAATAACCCTTACATTGCAGAAATTCAATAAAATAATGCATCACAGATGAACAGAATAGCTTAAAAAGAGCGAATAATTTCCTGTTTAGATATTAAAGGGAGACCTAGCATTTCCAGCACTTTAAGCAGTACTGTATATAAACTTTATAAAGGTATAGCACATTCAGCTTGTGAAAGTAGTGTATTTTATGTGAAAATAAAAATGTGCTGACGTGTAATTGCTCAGTAATATTTTCAAATGAATTCTTGCTGTTGCACAGTTTGTTTCAGTTCTACTTGATAATTTTCTTGTTCATCATTGAATGTCCAGGAATGGAACAAAAAAATTGTAACTGTTACTTGTAATTTTCTCAATCAAACTCTGAACTCTTTCCTTAACATTTTCAACAATTCTAGCATGTGGTCCTTGAGATAATCCTGAACCCAGTATGTTTTCCTGATGGCTAGATTTGCCTGTCACTAGTGTTTGCTTACCAGCAGTATCATATGAATGAGGTGAATTTTCATTGGAAGAAGCATATTGAAAACGTGTGTGTATTCTGCTTTGTTATATCTGTGTAAAGTTCCCCCCGCCCACTGCAATAGTCTTTACTTTCTTTTAATCTTGCAAAGAAATGTAAAAGTAGAATAGCTGACCCCATGTTCAAAGTCGTTGTCAGAGACAATGAAGTCATAGGCTTCTGTTTTTAATAATGTCTTGCAAAACACAAAGCATCATTAATCATATTCAGAGGATAAAAGACACACAGATTTCCTAGTCTCAAACTTTTCTGAAGCATTGAAGAATTCAGTGTTGTAGATTCACATAGATAACATCCCTCTGCACAGAAAAGGAAATCAGCAAAGCAAATGTGAAACAAAACCAGTTTTATTCCACTATATAAAAACTGAAACTGTCTTTTATGCAAAACAAAATAAACTAGAATGGCTATTCTGTAATAGCAGTTCAACAACAGATGACATCTGTAAACAGATTCTCTTATTCCCCCTTTTGGGATGGATTCAGTTAAACTACACCTAGTAACATAAATAAGAGTGTCTATACAAGAAAAAAAGACAGATAACAGTCATACTGTTGCAATATTAACTTTCTTACTTCCTTCCCAAATTCACCCACTGTGAGTCCTGTGTTTTGTTGAGTTGAGAAGAATGGCAGAAGCAAAAGTGGATTACAAATTCCTCTAAATATTACTGTCCTGTCCAATGGTCCAGACTTTCATATCAAGCTGAATTCTGCAAAATCCAATTACCTTAGAATTTGAATCACTTTTGTCTGAAAATGCAGTCTTAGTTCATCTGGACATTAAGAACTCGGGAAAATAATTTTGTTCCAAAAGGAGGAAAATGTAATAGTACAGTTGAAATTTGGCCCTCTCCAGCATAGCGTGTGCCAAGCTGGAAAGAAAAAATAGCCATGATGATGTGTTTAGAGATGTTCGTTCAGCAAAGTGTTTGAGAATAGGCTTCACTCTGGCTTAAGTTTAAACATGTGCTTAAAACGCTATGGTGAGTTAGGACTATGCTGTCAATGTGCATGCAAGCTGACAATAAGAAAGGAAATGTATAATGCATGCATAATATATGGTATGCTTGCATTTGTCTGATAAGTGAGAAAAAGAAGGCTCTAACTTGCCTACAGTTACAGATCATGCTGTCCCAGACAAAAGGAGGAACAACTAGTCTCAGTGTAGTCTGCAGGGGGAAATTCAGCTTCTGTGAAGGCTGTGTGAGACTTAACACTGATTTCAGAACAAACACAATTTCACTTTCAGAGTGACACCACTTTGCACTAGGCTGGATTTATTCAATGGAAGATTTCTCTCCACTTGAGACAGCTAGAGAATGCAGTGTAATGCTTTGCAGAGTAATTGGGTGGAATGGAGAGGACAGCCACTGGAAGTCATCAACAAATGGGTGAAATAATCAGTATCAGTTTTTGTAGGAAAAAGCCTCAGAGAAATTTCCACATATTAAATTGTCCCGCCCCATCAGCCAGAAACCGAGACCTCAACACTCTCAGCTCAGCACCCAGCAGATCCCACAGACGCCAGTGATACACACACCCCATTCACTGTTAGAGGTGTCTATCTAATCCACCTTTTGGGATTTTCTTTATGCACTGAAGTAGTCAATGAACTATATGATCTATTACTAGGTCAATTGGTATAATAGCATCTTCTCAAGGTACTGTACATCATTTGATGTAATAGATAAATTGCCAGATTTGTAAGATATGCAAGGTTATATTTGGAAGAAACAATAATATGCTGTCCATAAGATAGTCATATCACTCCTAACAAGAGAGATGAGTTACAAAAAAACCCAGATCATCATTCTATCTTGTCTATGTAACATTTTTTTAAAAACTAAAATACATTGAGCTTTTGGCTAAAACTCTCCCTTCTCACTGAATAAATGAAGGTAAAAAACCATTTTGCAGGGTTACAGCATCAAATTGATAACGCAGAGGTTTTCAGATGTGATTCAGATTCAACAGAAGACTTTGGGTGTTCAATAAATAAGAAATCTGTTTGTGAAAGGTGAGTTTCTGGGAAGCTTGGAATGTTCACGGATGTATCGAGGAACTGACTAACTGGGGCAACTAAAACAGGGATGGGAAATATTTTAAACTGTAAGCCTGTCACTTTGCCTCAAGTTTTTCTTTTCTGGAATTTCAAAATGTTCTTAGGACATACAACAAATTGTTTCTAAGTCAAAATATCAGTTTTCATTTGAAAATTTGGAACTTTTGGAGAGAGATGGGGGGTTGGAATAGTTTTGCTTACATTTGGTTTTTGTTAATTTTATAAGAAAACTCTGGAAATATCTCTTTCCATTTTATCCAAAGTTGCATTTTGCTCTTACATTTTTTTCACTAATTCACCACTCAGGACACCATTTCTTTGCATCTTATATTTTTACCCAGGACTGCCTTTTTGATTTTATTTGCCTTGGTACCACAGTGCTCAACATCATTTTAATGTCAACTACCAGCTCATATGAAATCATGTAAGTTTCCATATCAAGACTGAAAATCATCAATCACTATTTATTTGTCATCACAATTACATCCCTGTGGGCTGACTGACACACCCCATTGTGTATGTAAATATAATGGTGTTTTGCATTTGTGTGGACATTTGTGCACGAGGTGTTGCATAAACAAGGCCAAAGACTGATGTACATTCTAACTGAAAAAGTGAATATTAACCAGTTTTCTATATTGGTATCCAACTGAGCTGTAAGAAAAAATGTTGATTATTCATAAATTGTCCTTAATCAGTGTTTTATCCCTTCTGGATTCTATTGGATATCTTTGAGTCTTTTAGACGACAAAGATGACAAAGATGACAGGCTGGATTTAACCCAAACTATGAGAATTTATTGAGAGTAATCAAAGCATAAATGAAGAGGTCATGTCAAGATTTTTTTCTCGGTTATCTTTAAATTACAGCTTTTTTTCATAAAGCTATATTACAGCAAGTCCAAATAATAAGCATAATATTATGATGTGTTTGTGAACTCTGTTTCATCCAAATGAGTTTAAACAACATCATCTGTAAAATGAGAAAAACAAAACAAATAAACACCCCACACCAACCCCAACCAAAAAAAAAAAAAAACCTTAAACAAAATAACCACTCCATTCCTCACCTGGAAGGATGTGATAGATGCCTCTCTAGCCAAAGCATTGGAAATACAGAGAAGACTTTGTGAATGTGGAGCAATAGGGTTGTCATTCACAAAATCGTCATATTTTAAGGAAGGATTGTGGAAGGGAGTGAGATCACAGGACTTCATTGCATCCCTAAGTTGAAGTACTATTTTCATTTCATTGTCCACTTCCCAAACACTGAAAATAACTGAGATTCAGTTCATTAACAGTATATTCCAATATGTCATAATCATGTCTAGAATTGACACAGCCAATAGTCTGCTCATTAGGGACAATACCTGACTTTGCTACGAGAGAAAAAGAAAGGAGAGTGAATATCCCTGAACTTTCAGAGTTTATCTTCTTTTGAGGTTACCTGCACTTTCCTTTTTCACATAGTATAAAGGCATGTTTCTAACAACTTTTTTGTGGTTTTACTGGATATAAATGTGGCAGAGTTGTTTCCTTTAGCACATGGCACAAAGGTCAGCCTTAGTCCATTACCTTTTTTTAATGGATTCTTCATTACTGCTTGCTGATTTGTTTAACCCTGAACCACATAAATCACTAAATCTTTCTGAGAACTGAACCATTTAGTAATGCAATGTTGAACATCTGTCTCTACAAAAACTGTAAATTTATTTTTTAAAGAGGTAATTCAGCATAGTTGATAAATATGATTTCATGCCTTTTACTTTTCATCTGTTTCTAGGTTCTAGAGTGTAATGAATTAGTAACTCTTGAAACCCATTGTAAGGGAACAAGCTACTAAATGCAAGTAATATTTCCGAATAATAGACTTCTACCTTACAAAAGTATTAAGATGTATTTCTGTCATGGAGACCAACAAATTTTTGAGGCTCTGAATTGTGCTGTAAATCATCCTGACACAGCTTCTAGCTGGTACAAATAGAAATGCCCATAGTTGCTACAGTGAACCATGTTTCCACGGCTGATATTTATCTCTACAGCTGTGTCTTGAATATCAGTTCTCTCTATACCCTCATACCATTAATTACATACCAGATTTCCTAAAGAAACATGATAACAGATGAGAAATAAATAGCAAGTGAAAGACCACAGCTGAAAGAGTTGTCCAGACTTTTATAATCAGTAGAAAGAAACAATCACATCCAAACTGTGAAACATTTCATCGCAGGGGCAGTACTTGAAACAAGCTGATAAATCCTGCTGCGAAATCCTTTTTCATTCTTCAGATGGTAAGAGACAAGAATGACTAGTCCAGATCTACCCCAGGGCCTGAAATGTGGCCAGCTACAGTTAGATAATGTGGATTTCTCAGTCTTTGTTGAGAATCTGCTACCCTCAACTCAGTGTTGAAAAAGTGTAACTCTTCACTGGAAGCAGGGAGAGGAACAACAAGAATAATTTTTCTTTGCCTCAATCCTCTGGCCTTAACATTCAGTTTTTTACTCAGGCTTATTCTACAAAATATATTTGCTTTATTTTTACTAGTAAATATCCTTTAAACATGAGAAGAGTAATTCCAACATTATTCTTAATTTCTTTCTGACACCATTTGAAGACTACTTTTGAAGTATGACAGTATTTCTAAGGAATCTTTTAATTTCTTCTTATATTATTGTAGGTGTCAGTGTTTTGGTCTTGGCTGGGTTAATGGACTTAGCCATGCCTCCCAATATTCAGGAGCATTAACCTGAATTTGCTGTCTTTGTTTTCCCAGAGGTGAGACATCAATTAGATGCATTCTAGTCAGAATAAGAAGGCTATTTAAGGCATTAACACTTCCTTTCCAAAGTGGGAGCACCTGCTGAGTGCTCAGTGGTAAACGTGAAATGGAGAAAAACCTCAAAATATTTGCTGGGTAGATACTTTAGGTATCTACCTATTCTAGCCTGTCCATTAAGCTTAACTGCAATTAGAGCGTGAGTAGCTATCACTGTCCTTAATTCGCTAAGAAAACATGAATTCTAATTAGCTTCAGGCAAAATTAGAAGTCTCCCCAGAGGGATTCCAGGTCCACGTGGAAGTTCCCAGTGGGATACAGCCTGAACATCCTCCAGCCTCATAGCAGGAGATGTTAAATCCTCATACCAGGCTAGAGACAGAGCTTTATTAGAAACATCTCTTTTAACCCACTGCTGTGTCTTCAGTACCACAAATAACAGCACATGGAGTCCGTTTTTTTTTAATAAATTCTGGGTATGGCTTGTAAAAAATCCAAGGGATATTTTATGCTAATAGCAACATTATGGGCTCTGTCTTCTCAAGCTTTTCTGAGGCCTAATGTGGCAAAATTTCCATGGTCTTCAGATGGGTGATTTGACTTTGTAAACTCGGCAAATTAGTTACTCAAATGACTAACGTAAATTTTTGGATTGCCCATAACAGCATTCTCACAGCATTATTCTAAACTGTTCTAAGGAGTGGTTATGAACTACTGGTGGGGTGTTTTTTTTGTTTTGTTCACCATTTATTTCTTGATTTGAACTTCACAAAAGCACTACTTGAGGTTGTGTGATATGATTGTTACGCTAATTTGATAACAGCATCTCTGTTCATTGTAGAGTCCCTACCCTGCTTTCCTGTGCAAAATGCCTTAATAAACAATTCTGAGTTCGAATATAGGTTTGGTTTACCAAATAATGCTGAAATCTGTCATTGCCTGGGACTTCAGCTGCAGTGATTAGTGATTTAATGGTTCTCTAAATTTAATGATTCAGCTAATGTAGTATTTTATGCTAGCTCTGGAATTAAACTGTTTTCCCTTCTTTGGCAAGGTCCAGAGCTCTTCTCCTAATTTTTAATCTTGAAATATCAGAGCACAGACCTCAATGCTGGGGAATCCATGCTAGGCTCCATGTGTGTATTCAACTTCTTGAGACCACAGAAACGGCACAAGGCACTTGCACTCCCCATCCCAAGTCACTTCTTCCTTGGAAGGACAAGAAGAAAGCACGTAAAAAAAGTCACCGTGTGAGCAGGACACTGGAAGCAAGCTAAGGAGTGAAGAAGGAGGTGGGAAGGGCAGTGAATTGGCAGGGAACATGTCTTCTATAAAGATGACACTTTGTGCTATGACTGCTTGATATTTATTCTGTCATCTTCAAAAGAAGCTTTGCACAAAGTCTTCACTCTTCTTAAATGTCAGCTGTTGCAAGTTTAGCAAATAATTTAAATGTCCATCTACTCTTCTTAACTATTCTATTAAACTATTTCTGCTCCTGAGTTCCCTCCATAAGCTGCTATTTTATGTATTCCTCCTAGTTTCTCAGACATGGGAGGATGTGATGGTGAGGTCACCTGTTGCATGTCCTCATTCCTCCCATTCTAATAATGTTCTTTGTTTTGGCTCTCTTCAAAACTCAGGCAGGATGATTCTGTTAATTCATTTAGTTTCTTAACCTAACCCACATAATGATCAAGATCTACTTTTAATGTAGGATGTCAGATTAAGTTCTTCCTCATCTCCAGAGGTTCTGGATCACTGAAACTTTGGTCTGATGATAGAAGTTGGGAAGTATTTATGAATCCTGTGACTTTTATATCATTATTCAGATATGAAGAAAGGGAACAAGTAAATACAAGGGAAGGTGAGGCGAGGTAAGGCAAGGCAAAGGACGGGAGATTTTCTTCCAACATAATAAATACCTGATAAGAAACTGAGCTTAGTGTTAATGAGCAAATTGACAGAGAGAAAGCTAAGAATCAATGATCTGTAGTTTTCCAGAACCCATGTTGGTTTGCAGCTTTTTATCCTGGTCCATGTAACATTTTTAGAGATATTTTGTCCATGAAGACTGACAGTACTATAAAAGTAATAAATAATAATAATAATAATAATAATACACAACTATAAAAGGGAAAAGTTTTAGAAACCTACAAAGGGGGATGAATTACATAACCTATCAAGCCCCTGCCAGATCTAGTTTGTTCTGTCTGAATTCTTCACCCGGTTAACAAAAAAATGAGTTTAAAAAATAAAAATTCAAGAAACTGTTCAATACCTTTTTAGGTCAAGTGCTCTATGAATTGTCAATCTAGACACTAAGATCATTATTTGCTGCTGCATATTTCAAATCTGACCAGCAACAGTTGTCAATATTTTGTAGGGAAAGATTAACGTTGTACCAGCCAAGGGGAAAATTAATTGTTTTCTTACTACTTCTTCTGTCCTTTTTGTTTTGGACAGAGACTTTGATGTAACACAGTGTTTGGAATGCTTAAGGTAGTCTAGGCAGAGATGGATGAACGAGGCAAGCAAAGGTGGATGATAAATGCAATTTATTTCCTGACCACATATGTGGTACATACTTCTTTAAGATCAGTCTGGCAGTGCCCCAGGTATTTACTATTCATCAGTGTATTGCACTGTTGGATGACTGTACTTTTGTTTTCATTCTCCTGTTGGTAAAACTAGAGACTGGTCAAATCTGTAAGCTGTATTCCAGGCTTTTGTATAATTTAGCAATTGTGCTATGGCAATGAAAAATCATTGCAGAATTCTTATAAATATTCACTCAAGCATTGCTTTTAACTTGGTGAAAAATATCACTTGTTTCAAAACAAACAAAGAAAAACTCAGGTCTGTTCTGCTTTTGGGTAGAAAGAACTGATGCAATTGCCTTGATCACAGCCCAGGAAAAAAACTGCATCATAAACTCTGGGCCCTCTCTTTCAAGCCATTCTCATTCCTTATTTAGGATGCATAGCTGCATAGCCTGCCCTTTATGCAGAGTGCCCTTACTGTCAGGAATGCAACTGGCTATAGAAGTTCTATATTGGTTCTTCGAGGATCTGCAGAACTCAAGGTAAAATGTACAATAAGCTGTAAAGTGACCAACATCATTTAAATGTTATGGGAAAACAACAGGATTATGTGCATGAACAACACCAGAAATTAGTTTTTCATGGATGGAAAATATTTCCCCAGAGGCAAGAGAAACTAAATAATATAGAACAAAATACAGTAATTCTGGAATAAGAACGCATAACCAAATCGTTTCCTTACATGTATTTTTTGTTCAAACTTAGTTTATGTTTTGAAGGACTGCCAAAATAGCCCAACTTGCCTCTCCATAAAGTTCTGTGTGATTCTTTTTGGAGTGGGTGTGGAAAGGGGAGTCAAATGAAGCATGCTATCAGGTAACATATGTAGTTTACAGTGTTTTAAAATTGTGGTGCCTTTATCTGACTAATGGAATTTTGCCAAGTATTGACATTAAAAGCAGGAGGAATTTAAATAAGATTGTCTCCTAGCCTGCCAGAGGATGGTTCTTTATGAGGTCACCCCAAACCTTCAGCCCCAGTATTTTCCTTGAAAAATATTTTGGCTTCTCTCCATCTAAAACTTTTGCTGATCCACTGTACTTGGCACATTAATATTTTCTGATTATTTTGGCAGCCATTAGACTTTGCCTAAGCCTACCATAGGGAAAAAAACAAAGAAAGAAAACACGGGTATGCTTGACATGCGATAATTTGTTCCTTTACTTTTGTATTACTGATAGTAAGTACCACTTCATTTACCATAAATAAGGTGTAAGATAAATTTATAGAAAAGAGATTATACCTTTTTTATTTACAAAATCTGACCATCTGCTTGCTGGTGGATGCTAAGAGCAGTTGTTCCAAGCTGTAGTATTCACATCACTAATAGTCTACACAAACATCATAAAGTTTCCCTGACACTGAAAGGAGAACTTGAGCCTGAAGGAGCATCAGGAAAAGTAGGTATGTTTGGCTCTTAGTTTTCAGGTTTTTCACACAGGAAGAGACCTCTCGTGGCAGGCATAGGAACCACCATCCAGCAAGAACCTTAGAACTAGAAAAAATGGATTTTAACCAAGCCAAGTACAAAAGTAAATAAGGGCCAAGTAAGGAACACAGTTTAAAAATGTTCATAATATTTTAACAATATATCTTGCTTTAGCAATAGAATGTTATGCAATAAAAATAAACAATAGTTAGGTGAAGATCTGGGATGAGTGGAGTGGGGAAGAAAGAGCAAATTTGGTGAAAGATGTCTAAAGTTTCCATTGAACTAACTTGAAGGCCCTCTAGCAAGATTTAACAATTTTGGTTTCCTAGTCATTGCCAGTAGGTTTGGGATACAGTGCTGTAGTCAACATATTCTGAAGGGAGCTTTATGCCAGAGCTGGGCTGGTAATCCCTCCACAGCAGCCATTCCAAATGCATGTAGTATAAAGCATCTCTTGTGCATCCTGCTGATGCACATAAAACACGTAAAACAAGATAACACCAAGCAAGTAAAAGCAGTTTAAACACAGCAATCTGTTACTTGTGGCCTGATTTCAGACTGCCTTATTCAAATAAAGAAATTGCAGTTTACATATCATCAGTGGGAGAAACAATCAAATATATCATGAAATATGGTGAAAAATAAAATACATTACAGCATGCCCAATTATTTCAAAGCTCATCATTTTCAGCTAGTAGAAGATAGACTATTATTTATGTGTGTGTCTAAAATTGGTGTTGATGATACCAGTTTTATGTTATTCACTGAGAAAATAACTACCTTGGCCAAATTCTATTAAAACAAATTCCTCCATCTTTAAAGCAATACTCTTGCCAACAGAAGTTCTAAGTAGGAATTCCACAGTTTAGCCAACTAAGAGCTTTTCTTAGAGAAACCACGGCTTATAATACATTTCTCAGCAATGTCACTTGTAAATTTAGATGGAAGCCAGAAAGTATGAATGAGATCTTAGAATAGCCAGTAGTCCTCAAGGTTAGAGAAATTTTACTGAAGAGCCAGGTTTATGCATTTTTTGAAACTTAATATTCTAGAGAAAAACACAGACTGAGTGATGACTTTGATGTGAGACCTTTCCCTCTTCCCTAGCATATTACTTCACCCTGGCTTAGTGAGTTGTTCGGTCTTTAAAGTACTCCCATTGAAACTATTTTGCCCTCATTAAATATTCATTAACTGGTTTTTGGAGGGCTCCATGCCACACAGCAGACATATTCATTGCTCTGAACCACATAGTGTTAGACCATGAACATTAAAGGATGTGCTACAACTCAGATGGGTGTTTACGGGCTTTCTCTCCCCTTCCTTACTTTGGAGATTCTCTCTTTTGACATGTCTTCAGGTAGAATAAGAGAATAAAAAACCCTACAGTTAAAACCTCAGAATATTTCTGTGATTCTTTTCCAGCCAGCTGCGGCAAATGTCATCCAAGTTCATTCACTATTCTAGGGAAGAGTGGCAAAAAATTAGAAAGCATATTATTCCATCCTTTTGTTGATTTTTCAGCAGCTTCTATTGTTCTTTTCTTTTTTTTTCAGATAAAGACAATAATATAATGTCTGGTTTATGCATAATAGCCAATTTCCTGACTTTTCCATCTTTTCTGTTGTAGGAAGCTGCAGGAAGATATTACTTTCTGAGTTTTGGTTCTAGTCTATCCAGATTTGATAAGAGTGCTCTTATTTCTTAAGAACTGTCTTCTAGAGAAGGCCCACCAGGGACATATAGGTGGCAGAAATTCTGTATCGTGTCTCCTGCTGTATCACTGTGAGCATGATCACCTCTGTGTTGGAAATGGTGGGGAAGTTCTGCAAACAACCAGCAGCAGAAACACAGAAAACCAAATTCAGCCAGGGCAACAAAACTGAGATAGGCTTCAAGTGTCTGAAATTTGGACTTATGGAACTAAACTGAAATTGTTGCCTTTGGTATTTTATGGCTGTAGCTGCTGCATTACTTACTCACTTAAGAAAACATTATCCTGAATCGCCAAACAAGGTCTCCAGATATTACTGGAATAAAAATAAACCCCAATTATTTTGATGTATATTAATTCTCAAAGAGGGTAGCCAAAATGCAGTCATTTTTATTAGTGCTCTGCCAGTGTTGTGGGGGTTTTTATAGTGGTTTAGGGTGGTTTTCTCTCTCTCTTGTGGCTGATGAGTTTCTTAAAGGCAATAAGAAGGAAAGTTATGTGACTGTGATAAGAACTTCTATACTCTGGCTGTGGACTAGGCAGTGTGTCTCACTATAACAAAAAGCAAGGAACTAACCCTTTAAAAAATGAGATTATAAGTGATGTCTTGCTCTAGGAAAATAAACACTCAAAAAAGCTTTTGGATATATTTTCCATGAAGTTATTGTGGATAATTATCAGCACCCATAAGAAAGCCAAAATATAAAATCTTGGAAAGGTGCATATATTTCATGTACTTTGATGTCTCAGTAGGAAATACAATTAACATAACTCAACTTATGAATCATCTTTCAAGTTGTTTATACTTATTTCTTCCTACTCTTTTTTTCCCTTCAATTATTTATTCAATATTCCCACAGAGAAGTAGATGAGGGGGAAAGAATTATTTATATAATGGAAACCACATACTGCATAATGAAACATTTCATAAATAGCATACACACTCTTGTCCTTCATAAGTGTTCACAAAGAATAGTTTTATCTTCCATGCGGCAGGTTTACCCAAAGTAAACAATGTCCTTCTCGAGGAGTGTTATGTTGACATGTTTGTGAAAAATGCACGCAGTATGCAAGAGAGACATTGCCCTGGATTACAACTAAAAGCCAATAAGGATGGATATTTTTACAGGAGATGGGGAAAATGGTTGCATTGAGGGTATAATTCACAGTAAGCTTATTAAATGGAAATCTTTATCTTTAAGAAAAAAATTCAACATGTTGCTATTAATCTTTATTTTAAAGGGGGTACTATAATAGCTTTATGATAAGTGAACTGTTTGACTTCATTGTAGAACCAGTTGGGAATTTTTCAAAGAAACATTTTTTCACATCCCTGCTTCTCATTGAGAACTAAATCACATAATTCTACATCGTGCTTCGCTCTGTCTTGTGGGTGAATCTGTAAAATCTCTTCATCTCATTTCTCTGATATACCCTTTTATTCCATAGTGGCTCACTTGCCCAGCAGTCATGTTCAGTGTGTTTGGAAGCAAATTCTTATTTAGGAGGTTTTTGGGTTTTTTCTCAGGATAATCATTGCTGTAATAATAAGTGTAAAATCCTTGAGGAAAGTAATATTTCTATCTGAAAAGCCATAAATTAAGAATTTATTAGATCTTTTCACATTTGAAAAATGCATCTGAGGAACGAAAATGCTTCACAGATTAGTGTTAATTTTGTAGAAAATACATATCAAAACCATACAAAATATAATCCTTTTTTTCAGGACCATTTTTGTTCTGTTTGAGGGTTCTCCATGTAGAAACGTTGTATTTTGTCATGGAACATGCAAGACAAATTCAAATAAAATGTTTTCACTGAACAAAAACAAAACTTATCCAAGCCTAGCCATTCCATTTGTGGACTATACAGAATCACCGAGAGTTTGTTCTTGTAAGAGTCATCATTTGCCAGATGGCATTTTAATTCTCCTGCAAGATTTCAGTAATTAGGCGTATATGCATATGCATTTCCATATGCATTTCTGTTATAGTATAGATATGTATTCATATCTATACCATTTAATTGTGGGGGTTTTTTTTTTCAAAACTTTAATTTTGCTTTCCATACTCTTTTCTGAAAGGATTACCTTTTCACCACTTCCAAAATTATCTTGTTTTGGAGTGACAAAAAAATATCAGAGACTCTTACTAGTAAGCTAGGCAGAAACTAGGCATTCAGACACCTCTGAATGAAGGTGGCTTCACAACAGGACTTCACAAATCTGTTCTTTGTATCACGTTTTCTGCAGTTACCCGTGGGCAGTGAACATGTGTTTACAGCTCCTGGTTCTGGTGCAGTCCTCAGCTAACAGCAATGCTCCATGCTGGGACAAATTCAATTGTGAAGTCATTGCCCTCGCTTTCTCCCTAAAATTCCCCTGAAATGCCCTTTCTGAACTTGCTCTCTAGCAAACAGCCACAGAGTACTCCAAATTTTGAGTGATCTGCAAAATCAGGCATCCTGAGATGTTATTGGTATAATTTGATTCTATGTATCATCTGATTAAATTATTTGTATGCCACAATTGTTAATTTATTTCTAGGCTAAAGTTGTGGTCAGACAATTCCTTAAAATTAGCATGAAAAAAATTTATCAGTTTATTACACCAACAATTCTCTGCTCCTTAGAATTGGTGTTTTGTCTATTACTTAAGAACTTTGCCCATCTTTGGGAAAATCTAGATCTTTGGAGATGCCAAGCCATCTATTAGATACTATTTTGTTCAAACATAGATTGTCTTTCTACTATTTTATTTCTATAAATATTCAGAAAGTTTATGGTGGGAGATCTCTTGAGACCTGTAAGCAATACACTTCATTAGATGAATTGGCATAGTTTAAATGAAAAGAAACAAATGTCCGGAGGAGAAACTTTTGGAATGGGATCAGAATCCCACCACAGGTTGTTTCGAACAAACTCCTAATTACCATGGGATTTATGGTTTATCATGGTATAAATTACTATAATGTAATGTCAGAGTACAAACATGAGCAAAAAATAGTAAATGTACATAATAATAAAATTAAAAAATATGAACCCTCAAAGGGCTGGAATAAAAGGGTTTGGGGTTTTTAACCTAGTCTCCTCACTGAATACAGAATCAGACTTGTTCCCTCATGCAGGTCACAACAGAAGAGGATTGCACTAAGAATGTCCCTCACAATGTTTTTTTCTTTGTTTCATGTAAAAAGGCTAATATTTCTCGAAGGAATTAAAAGCATCAGAAGCCCATCTGTTAGACAGAAATGCTTATGATGCTGTCCACATGGGAATGAATTCTACTTGATACAAATAATCATAAAGCTGTTGTAATTAACAAGATCTTTAGTCGAATTAAAAAGTGAAAACATTCACTTACTAGATTATATTTTTACAAGATGCAATTTAGAATAATTTCATATGACATAGCTTAAGACTTTGACTTCAATAGTGCTTTTGATACTTTTCATTGAAAACTAACATTGCCAGGTTTATGACAAAAACAATAAAAATACTCATATCACTCAGTTAAAAGTTAATTTGTTTAATTCTTTTGGGGCTTATTACCTTCTTAAACCATACTTTGAAAAGATATCATATAATGCTAATATACAATGATGAACCTTCAAGAAATTATGATTGAATGTACCATGCTGGATGTACCACCCCATGGACATAACTTTTCATATTTTGATATTTCAAAATGTAAGGGCTTTTAGAAAAAACAAGTCCTTCTCAAGTCAAGTGTATTTCCTTAATAATTTTGTGTAGTCGTCTGGGAAAGAAACTCAAAAATTAGCTTCAGTTATTTTCTTTTTTCAAATTGAAAGTATACCCAACCTTAAAAAAAAAAATCAAAGTACTGTTATGAAGTGTTGTCATAATGGTTTTCATTTACAGCCAAATGCCCTTTCAAGCTTTGTTTATTACTTTTAAAATCTCCCAAATTGATTGTTTGCTTGTGTGCATACATAGGAATTTCTGTATGTAGTTTGGAGGTGTTTTCTGCGGGGGAAGGTTAAATGTTTCCAACATTTTCATGAACTACCATCAGATGTCTTCCAGATCACTACTGGTTCCCAGAGCACAGATTGAGGAATACTGTGTTAAAGGAGACATTTCCTTTTCCCATTGACTATAGAGGGATTCTGAGGGGATTTGGCACCCCAGGCAAAGGTTAACCTTTGTGAACACCATCTGTAGTTTAATTTTAGACACATATTTTGGGGGATGGTGTTATGTGCTCACAAACGATTAACATTCGTGGGTAGGCAGTCCTTAAGCAAACGGTGCTCATTCTAAGAAAGAATACAGCACAGGGGGCCAGTAAAAGCTGTTATACAATACTTGCACCATTATTAAGACTTTATTGAGGTCTTCATGAGACCACAGGTAAAAGTGGCAAAGATGACTGACTAAGGCTGGGACATTACTGCATTTTCTCTTTGGGTATAAGAAGCACTGTTTGGTTTGTGTTCTTGAACCTCTTACATTTTGCTTCTGGGGACTCCCTGGGCATACCCAGATCTTTGGGAGGGGCTATACCAAGGACCTTGGCTGTGAACAGAACTTCCTACTAGCAACTGAATTGTCATGTTTCTCATAAAAAAATGGTATTATAATGACTACTTTACAGTAGCTATGCTGGGTATTTCTCAAAGATATATTGTAGGGCTGTAATTATGGGTTTTAGGAGCTCACAATAATTTTCCAGAAAGCTTCCATCTACTGCGCTAGTGCTAGCTTTCAAACCAGAAGGATGAGGAACTAAATTAAATATATCTGAATAAATAGAAGCCACTAGCACAAATCTTCCTTCTCTTTTCACAGGACACTCTAGGAGAGCTACAAAAGCACAATAGCAGAGCTGGAATTGTATTCAGCACAGTAAAAGTGTCACAGGCCACCAATTATTGTATTAAAATTCAATATCATTTGAAGAAGGAAGTAAAAATTTTAAAGTAGGTCTGAGAAGAGGTAAAATTCACTACTCACAGGGGACTTTTTTCCATGAAATAGAAGGTTATACTCCTTTTACACAAGGAGTGGGTTTATTGTGTAACCAAAAGAGAGAACCACTTAAAAACCCAGCATGATATGAGTAAGTGGTCAACAGTTGGCATGTATAACATATTTAATTTTTCTTTCAACATTTCCCCCTTCCCCCCACCCTGGATTTTTATGCTAAGTTCTGAAGTACTCAAACAGTTACTCTGCTGTTTCAAATTCTCACTTCATCTAGTCAGTAGCCAAAAAGCATGATGTGAACTACCAATATGAAAATTTCAAATAAAACAATGGGTTTGGACTGTGTTTCCATCTCTGTTAGAGCACTAGAAGTAAAATGCATTTTGTAGGTATTTTTAACAGGTTTTTCTTGCAAAAAATAAAAGCTTGTATTTTCTTAGGCAGTGTAGTATGCCACGTACAAAGATGTATATATCATCTACATCACAAAACATTTTAAAAATTAATACTTCTTATGTATGAATGCACAAATTATATTAATCCTTAACTTAACTATTATACATACAGGCATATGTGAGCATGTAGCAGACATATAGAATAATATAAGAAATTATATAATGTAATTACAAATCAGACCTTTTTTATATTAATGGGCTTGACATATTCAAAGTTGTTTAAAAAGAAAAGGAAGGGAAACAAACTTTCATTTGTTGCAGAAGAACTCACCCTAAAGATATATGAGGAGGATAGGTATGAAGTGTTGAAGTATAGCTCTGCCAGAGTTTATCAGGGTTCAAGTCCTGAGCTACAAAAACAGAAGGAAGAGACAAGCCCAACTGAGCTTCAAGATCCTTAACCAACATCACTGCACTGCTGAAGCTTAGAAAGATTGAGTCATCCTCTATAACTCACTAAGGAAATACCATGTTTGTAGTGATTATGGACATTAAAGCAGGTAAAAAAAGAAAAACACAAATATGATCTTTTGAACTTTTCAGCAAAATACCTGATTGCTGCTGGGCTGCTGTTTCTTCTCATAATGACTTCTGTTTTTAGAGGCTGCCTCATCTCTACCCTGTCCAGCTAACATGTCAAAGGCAAGACAGATGGAGCAGGTTATCAGTGGCCAATACAGTCAACATAACATACTCTCTGTATATATCACCTGACACTATATTTTTGGACTTCTCTGAAATCTGGACACGTGCTATACCATAGTTTTAAGATACATCATGTGGGAAATTCAATAAATTACTAGAAACTTAATTGCTATTATTTAAACTATCTCAGACTATCTAAAATTTCTAAAATACAGAACAAAACAACGCAGAGTAAACTATAAAATACTATATAATGTATATGGTTGTAATATAAGTACAAATGGCATATCTGAAGGGCTTCTGAGCAATTAAAAGAATGGAAAGTTTTATTGTGAGATGATGACAAGAAGAAAAGTGCTATCATTCTGACTCAGCTCGTAGGGAATCTGAAGCCCTAAAACCAAAGGAAAAAGTCAAGCCAGCCTGTAATATTGCTTCCATAATTGCTTTTATATGTACCAAAGCCACATGCTGTTCCATTGACATTATATCATACTCAAAGGTGTTTCATTAGAGTAAAAGAGCTTCCATCTATGAGACACTATTTTCCTAGCTCTAAACACGTGTGCAGCATTTACATGCATGAGTAGACTTACTGGTCTTCTTGGTACAATTCATCCAGGACAGGATGGGGCCCTGAGCAGTGATGTTTTCTCCTGTGGGTACTTTTTAAGTGTATTTTATGCATGCTGTAACAATTCCCATTTTCACACAGTTTTCTTCATGTATTTACAGCAAAGGAGCAAAGACGTGATTGGTTTTGTCTGTTTCAGCTAGGAAAAAATATTTTATTTGAATGACAGAAAAAAAAACCAACCAGATTTCTACCCAACTTCCTCAGCTAATGTCGTTTTAGTTCATATGTGCACATTTAAACTCTATCAATAAACAGATGAAGAAAAGCAATGATTAAGTATTTGTGAAACATAAAGCAGACATTTGAAGGAGAGTCATTAAAGGCAAAGACAATTAGTCAGACTGAAAAAACAAAACACTGAGATATGTATGTCTAGCCTAGATACATACAGTAGCTGCAGTCTGGAAGTATTTATCCTTGGATTACATTTTATCTATTAATAACATTTGAAAAATTATTCTTATCCCAAGTTATTTTCATGAGGAAAATGTGAAAATGTAAAAACTTGCACAGAGTCTCAAATGCAAATAGGAACTATGGATTGTACTTGAAGAACCCTCCATATGTTGCTGTCTCTGGAATAAGGTAGTTCCTAAGAAATAATGTTCCTTAAAATTAAGAAAAAAAACCCTCTTGTCCATCCTAAACAATGGATAAATCGCAGATATGTTTTATTTTATTTCCTGGGACTAACTTTGTGTAGAGACGAAGGGCATTTAAAAAGAACAATTACACACACAGAATAATTTAAAATGATGTGCCCTAAAAAGGCATTCATAGCTTGATGCAGAGCCCATTTAAAATAATCAGTGTTCTCTCACTCATCTGACTGCATTTTGAATCAGAGCCCTAGCCAAAAAAGTACAAAATCATGCAGAGCTGACTGCTGCTGGATTATTTTCTTTTAATTGAATCATATGAAACTGTATGATCAGATTGACAGTGAAAATATAATAATGAGTGGTGAGGGAGAAAATCCCAGAAGAACATATAATGTGGCCAGTCACGTTCTTTAAAAGATCAAAACCAAAGGAAAGTGCATAAATCAATAGACAGCCTCAGTTTCAGCTCTGGCTGTTAATGCAGGTTTTATTGCAACTCTTTTGTGACTTTCAATAAAAGTTAAAAAAATCTGCTGAATTATCAGCAGTACTTGATACATACACTGGCCCCAATATAGAGCACCTTCTGAAAGAAATATGATCACCCCTGAGCAATTTCAACTATTGAATCTTTTACTGCATTTTAAAAGAAAAAAAAATGTTCTATGTAATTCAATCATTTCTCCACTTATTTCTTTTCCTTTTTTCCTTTTTTTTTCTTTTGTCTGCTTACTGTCAGAGTTTAAAATGTTATTGGTTCCTAAATCAAAAGCATACATATTGTTCATAAGATAGGACACATAAGAGGAAGCCTGCAGATGCAGAACAGTAGCAATATAAAATATATAGCTTTTGCATTAATATTGAGATTTTAGCTTCTTAATCATTGCTTCTATAAACCCATTCTCGATACAATGATGAAAATGAGGTAGAGATGTATGCCTTTCAACATCTTTGAGGGAGTGAAGTATTCTGTTAACCTAAGTATGTTTCCAATCTATTTCTCTGGCAAATTGTTCTCTGCTTTCACATCTGTGGCCTCCATAGAAGGATACTTTCTTTTGCCTGTGTGAGAAGCTTGAACAGAACAGAATATCATCCCTATAGGAAGTCTTTGGTGCTTCTTGAGGAACAGACAAGGGAAACACTTATCATAAACAGAGTTGACCTGCCAGCACCATGGGAGACACAGAAAATCGCTGTCAGCCCTCCAGTGGCTCTTTCAGCTTTTTGCTTTATGTGGTCAGCTGTCAGCTTCTCAGCAGTGCTACAGTTAAGGAGCAGGACCAGCAGCAGTGTGAATTTGATGGCAAGTCCAGTGAAATGAAGGATAAAGATTTCTATTATCTTTATTCAGAGGTGTAACATTATTAAATCCTGAGGAAGCAAGTAATTGTGTGGAATATTTGAGCAAACTAACGTAGTGGAAGGTGTCCCTGCCCCTGTGTCAGAGGGGTTGGAACTGGGTGATCTTTAAGGTCCCTTCCAACTTAAACCTTTCTATGATGCTATGATTTACAAATGGACCTATTAAATACAGACAGGTAAATCTCTCCAAATATACATCTCTAGCTGTAATAAATAACCATCAATAAAACCCTTTGAGAAAATTTCCTCCCTTAGCAGCTTTGAGATTTTTTATGTGTAGATTAGTATGTGTAACTAAATGCCAGGCTAGGATAGGTAAGAGAGTTAAGAGAGGGCCAAGAGCCAACAAGGCTGTTTTGCTGATTTATCGAGGGAATCATAGCAGCTAACAACAGCCAGCAGGAAAATAAATGCACAAAACAATTCAGTAGTGAAAGCTACCTCAGATGTAACTGTTTTTCTTCAATGAGCAGGATGAGTTTAATACAACTTTTACAAACCAGAAGGCTAGAGTTTACAGCTGTAGTAAATGACACTTTGAAATAATATGTACTGGTGAGACAAACGTGAGTTTGTCCAGTAACTCTGCTCTCACTGCTACAGCCTAAATTAAACCATGTTATTGTTACAGGATGATTTAGCCTCCCTGATCTGGAAAGCTGTTACTGATTCTGATTTAAAGAAGTTGCTAGGAGAAAGACACAAGTGGAAGATTGCTTGAGAGAAGTGAATGGTGTGAGCCAAGTGTTTTTAGCAGAAAATAGTCAGAGTACACACAGTTTATGAGCTGGGATTTGAACTTGGATAGAAAAACATATCTGTACACTCTGAAAAAAAATACTGAAATAAAATGTCGTACAGCTTAAACACCTGGATTTTGGCTTTAAATTAGATCATAACAGTAAACATTTTTCAACAGGGGTGCTAGCTGAAAGAGATATAGGTAGGGAAAATATCTGATTAGACAGCACCTATTCTGCTTAGGAAAGAGATTTTTTCAGGAGCTGGGGTCTTGTTTGGTGGGTTTTTGTTAAAAAACAGAAAAAAAAATAAAAGATAATTCACTGTGTAGTTTCTCTGTCTCTAGATGGAATAAAAAAAAAAATCTATTTGTGCAGTCTTTTAAACTTAGGAGAAGGTAAAATAATGCATGTATTATTCATAATGTTAACCAACCTATCATGTTGCAAACAAATCTTCAAGACGTTCCATTAAGTGATAATAGATATACTAACACATCTCTAAAACAGTGTGAAATCCCATTTTATTCAGAATGGGAGACATTAAATAAGACATAGAAGTACAGTTGTTATAACTATGACAATCCCAAGACAAAGAAAGAATTGTGAGCCTGAACTTTTTTCAAATTTATCTGTTAATCAAATAAAATTCCCTTTCTCACATTTATGTTTCATCATTATATTAAAAGTAGTTAGCCATAGAAAAAGTGTCCGGGTTTTTCTGATATCAAAATATTATGAGAAATCCACTTTTAATCATGATATAAAACCAGAGATCATGCCATCACATCTACTCCTGTGCTTTGTTTCCTCCAATGATTAAAATCACATACCTTACCTGTATTCCAGAAAATGTCTGGAACTGTGAGAAAATCCTACATACAGTCCCAAAATGCTTGTCAGGCAGAAGCCTGATGAAACAAATTTTAGGGACAATTCACATTTTGAAATCAGTATAAAAATGCTTTTGGCTTAGGTGACATTAAGATTTCATGTTCTGTGTCTCCATTCAATTAATATACAAAATGTTTTGCTTTTTTTAAAAAAATAGATGGTGTAAAACTATAACTGTCATTTCTTTCTTTTAACTTGTTTGAATGCAAAGGTGTAAGTCATTTTACTGCAATGAATGAAGCTCTTTAATTGAATAATTGCAGGTCAAATTTTGCAAACAAGTTGGCTTACATAATTACCTTGCAGCACTCCTTCAGAATGCAAGAGTGAAAACCAGCTAGAATTGCTAATTTCAAATTAAAGTAAAAAATCATTCAAAATACAAACATTAAAATGCAAATAACTACATTCCAAAAAGCAAAAAGGAATTTTTTTTTTTGTAACTACAATGATCCCATAGAAAAGCTTATGTAGAAAATGCAGTAGCTTGCGTTTGCTTAGGGATTCAGGTGAACTTAAGTTTCAGTTTCCTTGCTTAATCAAAACCTGCTTTTTATGAGGTGATTATTTTTTCAGCACAGGATAAAACCATTACCTAACACATCTAGCTTACATAAAGTACTAAGAAAAACAGCATTTCATTTAACTGATATGTTCATTTTAGTCCAAATACTTGAGTAATGAATAGTTATGAATTTATGACCAGCCTCCTACCACAACAAAAAAGGTTACTGCACATGATTGAACTAGTAATTAATTTCCTTCCAGTTTAGTTGCACACTTCTGCACCACACATGGATGCACAACAAATTTGACAGTGTTTCCAGTGGTTATAAATGGGAAACCTTCAGCTTTTTTTTTTTCATTGTGTCTAAAATAAAACAATCCTGTTTAACACAATTAAAAATACATAGTTCTGTTACTTCTCATGACATTTGAATTACTAGAGACATTCTGCTTTCCTCTTCTAATGAGGTGCATTAGTCAAGAGCTAAAGGACCTTTGACCCTAGGATCAAGTGCTTACCCTGCAGGGACTGAGCTCAGTATATGGGATTATGGGTTGACAGGAGGCAGCTGGAAGAAATACCTTAGAATTCACACTTAAAAATAATCCCTGAAAATTGAATGTAGGTATGTGGAAATAACAATTATGTTCTCTAGTGAAGTTCTCTAGTGAAAAGCCTTATAAAAACTTAACTAGGGTTCTGGGACCCCATCAATGGCTGTACTAGTGAATGAAACAATCAAGTATGTTTAACACTACACTCAACAGGGACTTAAGTTTTGTGAATGAGCTTAATGTCCAGTTGATTTTATTGCTGACTCTTTTCCTCTGCTAATGATGTCCTGTGTTGCGTACTAGTAAAATGCCACAGGATTTACCCATTATCTGATAGTGAAAAACCAAATGATTTGTAAAGGTTTTTCAGAAGAAAGTCATGACAAATACTTATAACTCCTTGAGACACACGGATTGATGAATATGTACATGCGGCAGAATAAGAACCTGGCTCACATTTTCAATGCACAAGAGAAATCAATTATTAAGAACAAAATGCTAGTATTCTGTTTGTTTAGTAATTTCCATTCAAAATATAAAACATATAGCTACTTTTGGAGTTTTTCTGCCTTTTTACACTCATACCCATTTTATAACTAGAAATATGCAATTTTAAAACACTTAATATCATGTCCAACTAGCTTCCAGCAAGATTCTAGTTTCTTATGGACTGATAAAGTAAAAATATCACAATAAAATATTTTTGGCCCAAATTAAAAAATATTAATGACAACAAATCTTTGAAGAGTTTTAAATTTCTCAGGACTTTAATTAAAATGAGCATGTGATCTCTACTAAATTTTCAAGTAAAAAATTTCCTCTGGGGAAAGAAACTCAAGATCTCTAATCTTTACATAAGTTGAGATAAGATGCATCTGTCTGCATCTTGAAACTAATGCTATCTTCCCTATCTTTTTTTGGGGGGGTTTTTTGGCTTCAACATATCACTGCCATGACATGATATCTTTGGCTCTTTCCAATGAACTAATCTGAGGCTTTTGCCCCGGCTCTGTACTTGGAAATTCTCACACTGCTTCAGAATACATTAATTGCTAAAGGTATTAGGAGCAAGTCAAAAGTGTAACCAAGCCTGACGCAAGACAGGAACATTTCTTTGTTGTCCCTCTGTTCCACCAGGAGGACAGAGGTAAGCAGGCTGCAGCTGACTGACTGTGTAATCTGCTAATGTTATGGGATGAAGCAATAAATCCTGCCTAAAGAACAAAATGAACATGGTACGTCAGTTAATTTGGTAGATTGTATGTCTGCTTACATTAATGGCCATTTACGCACGGGTTAACTCAAATTTGAATCAGACCCTTTAAAAAATAGTATTACGTTACTGATATCCAAAAGCCATCAAGGATCCCGGGGAGATCCTTCAGGGACTACACAGTCTTAATCTTCCCTCCAGTTTTTGGGGGAAGAGATGGTGCAAAACCAATCTCTCTAAGTCAAGGCAACTAGAAGTTACAGGAGAAAATTTGCTTTCTTGCCAGCATACTTTGGTCTTTTGTGTTCAATTGCTGTACAGCTGATGTGAGCATGAGGTTATCTTGACAGCTTCACTGAATGTTCAGACGTGAACACCATGAATTAGTGCTGTTTCTCATGGAAGAGTATATCATTTTTCAGATATTGTATATACTTTGGAGTTGCCATTTAAAAAATGCAACTGTTTTAAAAACACAATCAGGATTTTTGCCACAAATGATAAATTACTATCTAAAGCTAAGTGAACTTGTTCTGTGATAATCCTTTAAGATCAACAGCTGCCTGGCTGTCTGGCTTACATTGGCTAAAGAAAACTAAATACAAATATATATTGCTCATTATTATAATTGCAGACAAAGGAAGCAAATCTGTCCTTCCTTCTGGAAAACAAAACAAATTTGTGGCAAGGAGCAGATTTATTTACAATTGCAGCAATCACAAGGACAGTAATAAAATAAATCCTGTAAACAACGCAATTATTCTGTTTATTGTAAACTTGACATTACATTTGGAATGAACTCCTGAGAGAGATCCCTTCTCTTCCACAACTAGTGAGATGGATGTTTCTGCAAATAAAATGAAAGCCTCTGTCTTTTTGTAGTGCATGTATGTTTGGCTGTGGGTGGGTGTACCTCAAGTCCTGGTACAAAAGCTAGCAGGTTAAAAAGCAATGAATTTAAACTAAGTAAACAAAATGTTCCACAGAAGAAACTCATCCAATAGCTATATTTAATCTGCAAAATAAGGCAATTTCAGGTAAGTTTTTACTAAAAACAAGTATCGCAAGTGTGGGATATTAGGAGCATTGACTGTATGAGTATTGAGGCAACCCATTTTTCTCTAACTGTACCTATGTAAATATTAGAGTGTGTAAAAATAACCCAAGAAAGAGTGATAGAAAGAAGAAAAACATGACAATAATTACAAATTATCTTTTTTGCCCTCTCGGTGTGTGAGGCACAGATGGACCAACTGTGCTCAAGAAACAACCAGAGTTCATAAATATGAACAGACTGAAAAGAAAGTTAAATGGGCACTTCATCCTTCAGCATTTTCCTCTGAGATATTATATGTTTCTCAGTTTTCCTGAAGCTTTGCATGGGATTCTGATGATAATCAGTGGGAAGGGACTATAGCTGCAGGATTGTTTAATGGAAAAAGTAACACAGAATTATTATCAATTTCTTTAGCCTAAAGCAGGCAGCAGCAACCCAGAGGAAGTCAGCATAAGCCAGTAATGTCAGAAACCCACTTTGAACCAGAACCAGAAGTGCATGAGCTTTTCTACAGCAATCCAATCTTGACCTAGGATCAAAATACTAATAATTGTAGGGGAATTTCTAGGTTATTATTTTGTTTTTTGATGGTCTGAGTACCTTGGGCAATCAGAAATGTATATCAAAAATGTATTTTCATCTCTGGCACCAACCCAATGACAAGAACCATTAGACAAGTTTTTGAAATATCAAAAGGATTTTTTTATTTTGTCTGATAGCTTTCAAAATGATGCTTCCAAATATTTAGAAATACACACAAATATAATAATGAATTAAACTCTCTAATTGCCACTTCTTTAATTCCTTCTTTTGGTAGACAGATGTGTATATCTTAAAGTCAGATATCACCTCTGTTGATTAGCATGATTGCAAAAATCAGGTAATAGAAATCCATCTACTGACTGGTCCAAAACCTGTAACTTCTATCTGAGTTGTAGCAGCTTTTAGGAGTGTGTTCAAGAATCCACCACATCTGTGACAAAATTGTCCCAGTTGCTATAAGTCTTGTTAAAAACATTTGTATTTCTAGCTAGTGAAATAGAAAGTGTGAAATAGTGATGGCTGCAACTTGCAATTATGCTTGAGGCAATGAAATTTTACGGGTGTCAGTTAAAAAAAAACATGATATTTGAGATTGTGTTACTATCCTCAGCAGCTACATCTCTTCGTTTGTATATTACCAATTGTAAGATTGAGCTCTTTGAGTGTAAAAGCTTTAGAACAAGAATGTTCCTCTTCTGTATGGGACCAAGAAGAAAAGAATCTTGATCCCAGTTTCACTGCTGCATGGAAATCCAAATAAAAATACATTCACAACAGGAATAAAGAATAATGAGAAAGAGACATTGAAATACCTCAGCAATATTGCAGAAAGGGGGATGCCAGCTACTTTGTACTTTACCTTAGCGTTCTATATGTGCTTGAAAATTAAGTGTTTCCTCTGTAAATATAAATGAATCAATTTTTCTTCAGTTTTTCATGATTCCTCCCCCCTTAGTTTGTCTTTTAGGACTGATGTAAGTGCAGCTGTGGTTTTTTAAGAGGTGTTTATGCCATTTCTTGCACACAGCTCATCCATCACTCTCTGCTCAGATACAGCAAGAATTCAAAATGCAGCCTGACTGGCACAGCCTTTTGCCTTTCATGAAGTGGCTTGGCTGGACATGGAGCATCAGTGTGTCACCAACAGTGCATTCCTGGGATGAATGTTGTGGTTTCTCCCATCTTCCAGAACATGCCAAAGATCAGAAATACTAATGCTTACTTATGCTGTAGTGAAAGCAGAGATTCATGCTGGAATAACACCACTTCATACACACCACAGGTCATACAGGGGCTCTGTTTCAGGTGTTATCTTTGGTACAACATATTTTTCTTTGCTCAAACTTATTGTTCCTAACTCTTCCAAAGATAACAATCTCTGCTAACATATTAACTGTTTTTTCTTTAATATACGATACCATCTCTCTGATTAAATCCTGGATTCAGATATTTCATGAAAAATATATATTCTCAGATGTTTTCATCAGCTGCTCAACAAGCCAACTAAGTGTGTCCAGAGTGGTGTCTGTGACTGGTTTACTTTTATCAACTCCTGCTTTATTGCTGATTGGGAGCTACAGTTTTATTTTATATCTAAAATGGCAATTCATAAAAATATCCCTTCATCTTTGTGAAGTTTGAAATGTGCATATATACATATATGTGGTACCAAATTCATATTATCAGTGTGAGGAGACAAATTCTGTCTACTGAAGTTATTGGATATTAAAATCAACCCAGAAGCATTCCACAATGAACACACATTTCACACCTGCATGCTTCATAGCAAGAAAAAGGCAAAACTTTACCTGTATTTCTTCCTCTCTTTCTAACCTAGGTTTACATTAGTAGTGAGAAAGAAAAAAGTAAACAGTAACTAAAAAGTCTGATCACTTAATAATATAGAATTGAAAAAATATAATTTTCAAAAATATAATTTTCATTAATTTGAGATAATTGCAATGATAGCATAATTTTAAAAAAAAAAGGAAATAAAAAAGAAAAGAAAGAGAAATCAGTCTTAAGTTCCTTTACTATCTAATAACTAGTAGAAAGTTTAATGGGTGTACCAGACACAAGTCAAGAGAAGTGTAAGCTCCAGATTGTTTTTCTAGGGATGGAATTTCAAGTTTACTCCAGTACTGGATGAGCTTTATTTCACCTCTGCTCACAAAGGTGACAATTTCATAAGCACTCCATTTGGAAGTTAGATTGTCAATGCATCTTGATGTTTTAAACTTACATACTGGGCCTCAAGTGCTCACTCCAAAGTAGGAAAATCTTGGATGGCAGTCTTAAATAGAAAAATATAAGATTTTTTTTTTAAATCAGAACTCAGGCAAAGTGTAAATTAGAGGCTAACAAGTGTTACAAGATTTTCTGGTCTCTAGCAAATGACTTGAGGCTGTTGAAGCTCAGACCAAGACGTCTGGAGTTCAAAACCTAACCTAACAGCATAATTCCAGGATACTAATAAATATGCTTGTTGTCACACAGGAAGTGTCTGAAAAAAATCTTTTATCTAGATAAGACTAATTAGAAACAATGGCAATATTTATAACAAAGTCACAAAAATAAGTTAGGAAAAAAATCTAGAATGTGTCTTAATTATATGGCATTTACCTTATTGTGATCTCATCACAGAATAAGCATGGGATAGAGTTTCCTGCATTCACACAGGCAAAGTTGGTATGCTTTACACTGTTGGTGTGAACCAGGCATTACAAAATAACCTAAGCAGGCACCTGTAAAGAGGAAAGAAAAGTAGAAAAAATCCTCCTTTTTTTGAGTGATCGGTTAAGTATAAAGTAATCAACTAACTTCACCTCAAAGAAATATTCTGCATTGTGTTACTATGGTGCTTTTTATCCAAGAGCTCAGAAAGCTGGATTTATCATATTAACAAACTGTAGAGCTTGAAGAGAGAACTGTCTGAGAAGCAGACCTATCATGCCTCTTCCCCAGCTGTTTTCTCTGAACCAAAGCACCTCAAATAATGATAGCTTTTTCACTGCTGAGCACTAAATGTGTGGTAAAAAAATCATTTCAATAGACTATCTTGCCAAGTGGTTTATGCGTCATCTAAGTTAAGCAGTGAAACACAATCCACTTTCTCTTGGTCTCAGAGTTAGTGAGCTTTGAAAAATGTTCTAACAAAAAAAAAAAAAAGGAACGAGGTAACAGATATTTTATAACGTTCAAAGAAAGAACACCCGTAAAAGAAGAGGCTACTACAAAGCTGATTGAGCTATAAATCTGCAAGTAATAACATGACAATTAATTTCAGGGCTTGACAACAAATCATCCTAAGTAGAGGAGAAATGCAAAACCTTTTGCATTTGGCTGTAGAAAACAATTTAAGCATATAGAATAGCAGACATGACACAGAACAAGAATAAATATATTAGGATTGGGGGAGGTTTTTCTTTGATTTTAGGATTTAATCTTCCCTGTTCTGTATACACCTTAAAACGTATCTACATTAAGGAGCATTAAAAACTTCAGGGATATTTTATTCCATATTCTTGAATTTAAGAATTTTAAATTTTTTTTCTAGGGTGCAGTAGAATAAATCTATGGCCTGCTTAATATCTGGCACTAACCTATATAAGTGCTTAGACAATTTCTTCTTGAAAGAAAAGATAATCACAAGCCAGAATATGCTTACATTTTCATGAAATTTACTTGCATAAATTCAACTTTAATCACTCATCTCCAATTGCTTTATGTCATTTTCTACATAAAGTTTCAGAATATTTCTAAGTTTTGATGTGCTGAACTGTATCCATATCTTGGCTACCTTAGGATTTAAAATTTAACAGAAACATGTGTGTTTGTCCTATAGTATGGAAATGGTTCAACAGGATGATTTCAGTACACATGCCACTTGAATTTGTTGCCCAGCAAAAACCTTCCTGGAATCCTACCCAGGATTGCCAGCATTCAGCCAATTTACCATTAGGGAGGTTTTTGGATGTTTGGTTTTTTACATTGTCAAATATATATATATATATATATTTTATATACTTTTATATATATATATATACACACATATATATATATCTATAGTAAAATCCATTACTTCTGCCAGCAGCTCTGCAACAAGTACTACTGTGTTTTCTGTTGCCTATATCTGGGAAACATAAATATGAAATTACACTAAGATAATCACTAGAGAATGAAGCACTAGATGTCTTTCCTGGCACTGACAGCTGGGCATGTCACTTGCCATGGTTATGGGTCAGAAGGACAGAAACAGAATTGTCTGAGACTCAGCTGGACACATCAATGTGAACTTTGAAACTACAGATCTCTCCAGCATTTCCCTTAATTCCAGCCAACTTTGTAGACAACTAGTCTTGGAGCGAACCAGGTTGGGCAATTTTGATTTACTGTCTGCCAAAGATATGTTTCTTTATATGGACTTGATCCTATGGGACTTCTTTTTCCTTTTAGTGTTGCTTTCACATTTTGGGGGTTGTTTCATAAGAAGGTATTTTATGAAGATGGATAGAATCAAAAGACTCTTGTTCCCTTCTCTTGTTCCCTCCTTTCCTTTATCCTTAATTTTCTTTATTGATCTTTTATCTTAAGGGTTTTATTACACATTAATTAGATTTTTGCTTCTAAATAAATAATTATTTCAGAAAAAAAAAGTAGGAAAATAAATCTTTGGGCAATTATTTACTGTCTATGTCATTTCCCTTGCCCCTCTTCACATAGATTGCTTATTTCACTCAATCAAATTAAAAAAGTTGCATTTGATTCTCTCTGTTCCAGTTGAGTTGTATTTAACACATATACTTGAGAAAAAAAAATGTTGTTTTGAAGTTATTACTGCTGCTTCTGATCATCTGAGCACAGCTTGGGGCCTGCCTGCCTATGACATAAATTAAAATAGTCTGAAGATCTCTGTGGAGCTGACAGTAGTAACCTTAAATAACTTCCTCCACTGTTGTTGCTAAAGAGAGACAGCCTCCTTGATCAGCTTTGTGTTGACTAGAAAGTCACCTTACTTCAAAGGCGAGGCATGAGAAGATTGCTGTAAATCACTGCAGCAGCTGAAAGGAGGTGTATGAAAAGACATACTTGCAAATTTTCTTAAGCTGTACCTACCATAATTATTCTTACACGTGTATGCTACTCAATGTAAGTATCTGAAGCACAGTTTCAGGGAGGAAAACCTTTCTAATTTGCTAGCAATGTCTAGATTTGTTGATCTGGATTCCTGGTTTACGATTTTCTCACAGCATATATCATCTACTATATGACAGGTACTCAAGTGCAACCAAAACTTTATCTGTGTAGGTACTTTTATTTTCCTTGAAACACACAGAGATCCTCTTTCTCCCACTTTTCTTGATCAAACTGAGATGTCTAAGCAAAGAATGCAGGGAAAAAGTCATCAGAAGACTTGAGGGTATGTTCAGTTTTGGCATAAGGCAACATCTCTTTCTGAGAACAAATAACTGTTGTTTCTGACCCAGTGCTGGAACCCTAGCCTCTTGTCTGCTATGTGTCTTCTCTGCTTGGTTCTACTAGCACATTTTTTAACCTTTGACTAGTTTCACCTAGCTGGGAATCTGAAGATATATAAAAAGATAGACTAGATAATCAAATGTAGAGCTATAGTGCATAATCTTAAGTATTCAGTCTACATATGAAAGGCTATATTTCACCTGTCCTTAGGTGAGGCAGTAGTTTTTGCAAGACCCCCTCTTTTGCTGCGAGACGCTGACAAAACAAGTGTATGTTCTTGTTTGAGGGGACTCTGAGAGGTAAGGAATCATAAAATAAATCTAGCAAAATAATAGTGTCATGTGTGTTATTGCAAGAGGCAAAGCACAGGATCAAAGGCTCAGGAAAAAACAAAGTTTGACAAAAAAGAATCAGTTGGGAGTAAGGGTCACAACCAAACAGGAACAAAGGAATAAAGAGCAGAAGAAAACATCTGCAAGCCTTGCTTATGGGGAGGGAGAAGGAAGTAGGAAGAGGGAGGAACCTTTCCACATGCTTGCCCTCAGAGGTTTGCATACATTTGTGTACTCCAAATTGTTTGAACCTGATTTATAAAATAGTTAAAATAGTTGCATTTCAGAGATAATGAACATGACAGATGACCTCTCCAGAGGGATTTCCCGTCTCTTTATGGATAGGGGGAAGAGAATTTGCTCAACACAAGAACATAAACACCCTTAGGAGCTTTAAACACCTAACTCTCATAACTTTTGTGGGATATGTTATATATGTGCAGAGCTGTGAAAGCCTTCTTATTTCCTTTCTAGTTTCTCATCTCAATCTCTGTGTGTGGCTCCACAAAATAGAGAGGGCGCGACTACAAAAGAGAGATCCAGAGGAGGCAGATTCATGCAGAGTGGACAGCAGCAGACTTGCTCTTACACCTGGCAGAGGTTCGGAGTAGTAAGTTCCAACCTGGACAATGACTGGGCACTCAGAGACAGACAGCACGGAATTCACCTTATTGCCTTAATGCTCATAATCATCTTGGGATGGGCTGCAGAAAGCCACTGCAAACCTAGGGACACCTCAATTGATGCCAGTAGTCACTCCTGCAACCACCTTTCATTTTCCTGACTTCAAGCCAGAAAGATACCTTCTGCTTAGTAAATCAGTGGTAAGGCTCCAATAAAACCATTGCTTTCATAAAACTTCATAACTTTCATAACTAACTTCAGATAAACAAGGTCAACTCTCCTAGGCCTCCTCTATAGCCAGTGATGTGAAAAGTGTTGGTTAGGAGTTTTCTCTAGTGTCTGTGTTTAGTGTCTGAGGAGACCGTCACTTTCCATTTATATGAAAGTTCCCTGTGCAGAAATATTCTTATCAATGTAGAATATTGCTGCTTCCTTGTCTTGCCATCATTTCCTGCAGAAGATGTTAGTAGCTGTAAATTGGTACATCTCTGTGGGCAGGATTTAGAAGGTATTATATAACTCACCTTTTACCCTTTGCATTTGGTAATGCATCAGGAAAACATCCTTTACATGTGTTCTCATGCACAAGGAGTTAGGATACACAAAAAATGTTTAGCAGGTAGAAATAGGGCAGAAAATATTCCATGAAAGGAATTGTTCTTAGCACTCACTCTTGCATGATTGATATGTTTTTTGCAGTGCATTTTTTGCTACTTCTAATATTTACTTGGATATATTTTTGTTCAACTTCTCCTGAGATAACACAATACTTCCATTTATGACTAATGTGATATTTAAAGTGATATTTAAAGTGATATTTACTAATGAAAGACCTGGTTCTGCAGTATTCTCATCCCTGTAAATTTTTGGACTAGTTTAATTCCTCACTGTATGAGTCTTCTGCAATGTAAATACTCATAACTGCTTTCAATGGTTTCCAGTGTTTTGTAAACAAAGGTGAAAGAGTAAAACTGGGAGATGATCTTTCAAACATGTGATATTAAACACAAAATAAGAAAGACCTTTTCTTCAGACTCTGACTCAGACTTGTGAAACTCATTTTCCATCCAACACGGCATAAATGGGTGTTAGATGTGGTCATCAAAGTAATAATGAAAGAGTAAACTACCTAATGAAATTGGCGAACATTTTTTTTCAAACTGGGACTGATGAACTTTTTTGAGAAACAATGAAAAAGTTTCATACTGGGAAAGACTGAAATGTGAAACAGGTTTGTCGTGGGCAATGGAAGATTTTTAATCCCTTGAAAACTGAATCTTCAGTTTGATGACGGCACAACAGGTCTTAGACCAAATTTTTTTGGACCCAGAAACAATTTGATTTTTGTAGTGTGTTAACTATGTCTAAGGGCCAAATTCCCACCCAGATGCTCAGTGACTCCCCATCCCAGCACGAAGTGAGGAGAAACTAGAATTAAAAGCTTGCACATGGCAATAAAGACAGGTAGATCACTTACCAATTACTGTGCTGGACAAAACTAGCTCAGCTTGGATAAGACTAATTTAAATTTAAAATTTTGCCAGTTAAAATAGATTAGGGTATTGAGAAGTAAAGGCAAAAATTAAACTCCCCAGTCCCCCAGGCTCAGCTTTGCTCCTTCATTCCCATCTCCTCTACACACCCCAACAGTGACACAAGACAGATGAGGAGATGAGGGCCAATATGTAATAATTCCTCTCTTCTGCTCCTTCCCTATCACGTCTCTACCCTGGATGGTAGAATCCAGCATGGATTCTCCACTTGAGTTTCAGCTCCTGCAGTATCTCTGCCCAGTTCATTGCTCAGATTGCAATGGATAGCTGCTCTGGAGTCCAGAGAATCTCCACACCCATACCTTCTTTCTCCTCTTCCTCTGATCTTGGCATGCCCTCAATTGTTCTTCAGTCTTTTGTTACCTCATCCTCTTCTCTCTGCCCAGGAATTTTACCTTTTCCCAAGTGTCTTCTTAGAGGCACCAGTTTCACTGCTGGGCTCAGCTGTGCTATGCAAAGGGTTTGGCACAAGGGGGATGCTGCCCTTCTCCCACAGAGGTCTCCTCTGCAGCCCCCCACTGCCAGCAACTGCATGGGCCAAAATCAAATTCCAATGGCTGGTACTCAAGTTTGAGAACCAACACTATGACATTAAAATTTTGTCTTTGTTAATAATATGCACCAAGTGCTCTCATCAAAACAAGTTCCAAATACCAATGAGTCACTGCTTCCACCCAGAACTTGCAACTACTTGCACGACTGATCTGAAGCCTCTTCAGAATCTGAGAAATAAAAACCATATTTTATGGGAGACAAAGTCAAAAATGAAAATTATTCTCTGAAATTGCATACAAATCCCCCTTTAAGGCTTGTAAATATTTGATTCATGTGGTTTTGTCCGAACAACAGTTCACTGTAAATATCACCTATTTGGAAAAGCCACATAGTTTCAATTACTGCATTTTAACATCTTTCATAAAAATTTCTGCAGAGAATTTGACTTACTCTTTGAAATATACACAGAGAAATTCAAACACAAATATTTTATGACAGTTACAATATGTACCTGTATATTTGGAATGTATCAACATACTGTGTCATTTGAATAGTGTAATATGAAGATGCAGCCTGCATATCATGGTAACACTGTTTTATAAATATGTTAATAAATATTAAATCCTGTGTGATGCATATATGGAAAATAGGCTTTTTGAGACATGCACGGTCATTTCTGCATTGCAAATCATCTTGCACAGGTAGAATTATCACTAACCTCTGCTTTTCATGACAGCAGGCTTAGCTTCATCTTCTGCTTGAAAAATTATAATAATTTTTATCCAAACATCCTTGCAATAAGCTGTCAGATATATTAGGGAGACATCCTTTTATTAACTTCTACTGAAGCTTAAGAAACCACCACAGAAGGGTAAAAGAAGAGCAAACATGAGTGACAATTATTTTAATGATTTAGCAGGCAGACTCTCAAGTCTCCATTCTGTTCCACCAGTATTTGCCAGTTTCTTCAAGCATTCATTGGAACAAAATTTGGAGTTTTGTAATACTTCACCTAGCAGAATTGCCTTTGATGGCCTTGAGTTAAATGATGGCTTTGTCATGCCTCCTAATGAGGTTTTCAGTATTAAAGAAAGGTTCCTCTGCTTCAGTTTAAGTCCTGCGCCAAGAGGTAGAAAGCCAATTCTTACCTCCTGTGATCCAAGCAAAGTAAAACTCATTGGGCACATTCTCAAGGAAGAAGGAATAAAAATACGTCAAGTACAGAGAGGATGGTTTCTAATTCCACTTTGGAATATCTTACTTGTATTATTTATTTAGAAAGGTGAGAGGACAATACAGATTATGTGTCTGTGGAATAAGTCAGAACAAATGTGATAACTGGGAACTTTACTTAAAATTCAAATAAAAGGTAAACTAATACATCATGACTACTAAAGCTAACAGAAAATCTGTTGTGTCCTGTGACGTGCAAAAGCAATCTGTTCTATATTAATAACATACTTTAAAATAAAAAAGGTAGCCATCTAATAGGATATATTTCATATAGGATATGAAATTGGCATATATTCTTTTTTTTTCATGTGTTTGTCTGTCAAGGCTGCATACAGAGGATCTCCTCAGGTGATACTTCTGCAATAATGATGGAATCAAGTATTTTTTCCCCATGCCCCGTGAACTTTGCAGAAGGGCATCTGATAGACAAATAACTGGATCCAGAGAGATATCAATTGCTTCTCCTCCAGAATTCACAGGGAAAAATATACAACCTGTGGTTAATTTCCTTCTACCATGATTTTCCCACTACCAATATATTTGTGACTAGAGTTTGGTATTAGTAAAAGCTAGATGCTGACAGCACTTCTGTGGTAAACACTACATAGGAGAAGTCTTTGAGAATGAATCCCATATGACACAGCATCAGCAACAACAAAAGATGCATACACATAAGTGTAAAAATATGTTTCCCAATACATGAAAACTCTGTCAAGGCTGCAAGATTAAAAAGATGTAGACCAATGAAAAGAAGGATGTAGCTGAGAAAATTGAATCAGCAGAGTGTTAAAAAAGACTAGTTTATGACAGTCAGGTAGTTGAATTGATGGAGAATACCAAATGGGAAGTGAATAGGGAAGTTTTATTCTGAATTAGAGCTAAAAGTGAGGAAACAGAGGAACTCATAAATCTGTTGTCCTACAAGAATAATTTTACTGAGTTGTTTTTGTCAATCATTCTGCATAAAATTATGGACAGTTTGTGCTTTGAGATGTCACAAGCTGAACATTCAGGAAAATAAATTACAATGGATAACTTTTGTACAAATACATAACATCATACAAAACCAAGACAACTTAAAGAACTCATTTTTGGGTTAAACAAATCATTGCATGGGAGGGCTCTAATACTATATCAGGGCTTTGTGGAAGGAGAATTCAAGTTGTCATGCAACAACTTTGCTAACATCCATGAAACACAGACAATAGTCTAGAGCTGTCTCACATATTAGCAAGAGGAAAGCAGAGATTTATAAAGCCCTAAAGAGTTAAAACAAGCTTGATTTTGCTTTGACATACTAGAGGAATGCAACAGAACTATTTTATATAAAAACAAAGAGCTCTAAAGTCAAACTGGAAAGTAGCAGCAACACTTTAAATATGCATATTGGATGCCAAAAAGGAATGGAGGTGGAGAAGTTAAAATAAATAAAATGTCTTCTGTAGCAAACTATTGCAGTTTATAGAATTCTTGCCTCTGACAACTTCCCAAGGACCCCCATCTGAATACTGACACACAGAATAAATGGAAAATAGAAAAATAGCCCTTGTTATCCTGGGCTGTGGTTTACGGCAGAATCAATAAAACTAAAGGACAATAGAAATGTGATAACCCATTAATCCACAGGACCATATTCACAGCCAAATATCCTCTTTATAAACATTATAATGAATTTTCAGGTGGATCACAACTGTGAGGGTTGATTTCAGGATGAATTAGTTTTTGGAGAAATTTTGAGACCTTTCACTAAGTGTCACCTATTTTGGATGCTTACTGTCTGCTGCTGAAGTGAAGAGAGGGACAGATTTGTTTTTGTTTCATTTAAGGCAGATAATAAACCATGTTTTCTTCTTTTAAAAAGAGATAAATTTCTTCCCAGGGTAATAAAAATTCTCTGTGAACTTTGATCTTCTTCTTAGAGAGTGTAAACAAATGCATGCTTATAAAAATGTGAGTCAAGATAGAATTATACAGTAGTACTCTGTCACTGGTTCTTTGCTACAATCTTTCTCTTTTTTTCTGTAAATTGTATATTTTCACTATAAGTGTGCTGGGTACAGGGCCCAAGATCTTTCCCTACACTTCTGTAGATCAGAGTGGAGAAGTGATTATAAAACTAGGAAACTGACATCAGAACTGTGTGCCTCATCTCTTCTTGACTCAGGAACACCTCACATACACACACACAGAGGTGTGTGAATAATGAATAATTGGTATAAGAGGCAAACAAGTGGCCTTTTCTCTTTTCTGAGTCTAATAGCAGAAGACCTTGAGAACTTGGCCTACAGAAAAATAAGGCATAAATCTGCTAGGAAGCTATGAATATATGCAATATAATGCCTTTTAAGGACTTGGGAAATTCTTTTCATTGGTCTGACCTCCAGAGGGTCAGAACTGTTATCTCCTGGCAATGAAACAAGACTGTGGTCTTGAGTTTTGAACAATAAAGAGCTTCTATGATGAAGCAGACAAGAGTTGGACAGCATAGATTTCTCCTGACCTAAAATATCTATCAAGCTCTTGGCTATTCACATAAGGCTCATTAATGATGGAGACTCTTGGAAGTTTTCAGAAATTTCATGTCTTGAAATTTAATATAGTCTATTAAACATATTAAATATATAGTCTATTAATATATTTAATATAGTCTATTAAATTTCTAATATGAGAAGAACTCCTTCTCACTGTCATCAACCCAGCTATGATTCTAAGGCACTATCAACAAAGAACAAAATAAAAAATTATCACTTATACAGGCTTATTTCTGTAGTCTTTGAAGGAAGTAACTGCATCTGCAACTGCATCTCTGTTTGGATATATGCCACAGGAAAAATGAGTTGAAGAAAACAGAATATTCTGGTCAGTCCCCTTCTATAAATGTTCCATGATTCTCTTTTTGTAAACATAGAGGAGATTATAACACTATCAGCTCTGCTGGCATGACTAAGATTGACATAGATGGGGTTGTAAGTCCCAGAAGTCACACTAAAACCTTTTTTTTTTTAATTGTACATGTAGTTTACATATCTAGTGAGACTTTTCTCCTCTTTATCATGCAACCATCCCCTTGGAGTGGCACAGAATATTCTCTTTTGATACAGCAGAATTATATTTGAGCCACTGAATGTCCTCATTTTTACTTCCCTTCTTATGGTCGTTGGATGGAACAAAAAAATTTGAGCACTTTTGTTACCACTACACTTTTGTTACCACTAAAATATTGTTCTCACTTAAAAATTATACTTGGCACAGACTTGGGAGGAGAAGAGACAGAATTCCTACCTGCAGTTTAAATATCCTATTAAAGGAAGAAACGTTATTGGTATTTAGTAGGAGTAACATCTGATCTAAATAACTTTGTAGCTAACTATTGGCTCTTTATATTCCTTTTCTGATGCTGGAAATAAAATAGACCCACTCTGAGTTGCTTTTGTTATTCTGCTAGTGTTCTGGTAGGTAGATGCCATTCAGTTTCATATTGGACACTATCACCCATCTGGGTGCTGCTCATACGAACAACAACATAACAATGGCAAATTGAAGTATAAATATGTTCTTTGATACATATCTAAACCTGAAATGAAGATTAATTTGGATAGTGATCAGCAGCTTCTACCAAGAATGAGAAAGCAAGGTGGGTGGACATATTTCTATTCAGCCTCTAGGGAGGGAAGTAACCCTATGCTATCCCAGTGTTTCTAGGTACATCTGTGATATCTCTCAGCACTCTATATTTCAGGAAGTCAGCCTGTTTATGAAGTTATTGTAAGGTAGCAGCGGGCATAAGTAAAACACTGCTAATATAGTACTTGGCCAAAAGTAGCCTCCCCTGTAGGAGTTTGTTTATAAATTGCTTTGGTCCACTTGACAAGGTCAAATCCATTCTCTTAATGATGAATCTCATCTGTTCTGGTGCAGAAAGAAATGTTTTCTTTCACTTCTACGTGTGGTAAGAGCTCATTCATCTCTGTATGTTCTAAAGGGAAATCTAGCTACATCAGAGAGAGAAGGAGTATTCAGAGGGCAACTGATGGCCAGGAAGATATATTGAATTCACTTTCCTGGGACAGACATTCAAATGGTAACAAGTGATAGAAAACAGCTCTATATTTCAGCATGATGTGTGCTCTTTCTCTTATGATTAAACCCCCTGTGGGCCATCTGCATTTAATGGGTTAGAACTACTTTGTAGCTGCAGTTTTTTCCTTCCATGGCTCTTATTTATTTGAGATGAGACCAAACTGCACTCTAAAAGTGCAGCATGTAGGAAACACTGCCAAAAGAATGAGAACAAAAAGGCAAATTTATGGGCCAGTGTTGTTTTAAGCATTTAACAGTATAAATAGAAAGTGTAGATAAATGTGGACATGTAAGCGGCTCTGTTTATCTCAGTTACATTATTTGCAGAAATTCCAGAGGAGAATTAGTCAAATTAGTTTATACAAGGATTAATGCCTCTGCACTAATGATTTAGCATACGCATAGAACTGTTTTCACACTAAAACTAACAGTCCTCTTAATATACAACTCCCTAAAAACAAAAAGCATTGCTCAGTCTATCCTTGTCTCTCTAAATCTGTAAAAAAAAAATGGAAAGCATTGTAGTAAATTGGATGTAAACCACTGATTTAATAATTCCTGTATTTTAAAAATAGCTGAATGGACTACCCTATCAAAAAAAAAAAAAATCATATAAACTGAGTAATGTTGTTCCAGGACAATTCACTTTATCACAGTAAATCTATGAAGTGTTTATGAGGGATCACATCCTACTCCCAAGTGAGATCACTGGCAAGATTCCTGTTAACTTCAATTAGGGTTTGATCATAAGGAGATTTTTGAGTAAAGAAAATTTCATTCCTCCTTGCCAACACTGATTTTTCTGGCTCTAAATATTCAATAAACTCCCCGCCAATAAGTGTATTTTCCTCTTTGCTCATTGTATATACTACTTAAGCATTTGCTAAATAATACTCACTAACTGATCTCTATCCCAGACCTTTTTTTAAAAGACCTCCAAAATAATTTAGTATTTTATTTACCCTATGTGTTTAAGTAATATCTGACAGGTTTTTCCATATATAAATATGTATTTCATTATATACTAAAATGTTTATAACAAGTAATGAGGAAAATCATTCTTACTACACTAGAAGAAGAGTTGTTTCTCCAATATCACTTTGAAAGAAAAATACAATTAACATGTTTTATAATGTTATTTTCCATTAAAGATCTCAGCTGTTTTCCATTTTTAATGATTAAACCAAAGTAATTTCAGTAAACACACCTGAATAAATAGAGTCTTACAAAGATTCAGATACTTCTGTCTGACTTTGAGCATGTTGTTTGACAAAGCTTCATTTTAATGATATCCTTTTCTTCTTTGATGGAAAAAAATATTATGAAAGTGTTAACTAGGACTTTATCCCATCTAAAAGCAGTTTGTTAATTATAATCACACTGTGTTCAACAAAAACCAAGCAAATTAAGGTTTTGGGTTTTAATCAAAAAAAAAGGCTTACACAACTCAGTCATTCCTCTCCATATAAATAAAGCGCTCACTCACAGAACAGTAATAGTATCAAAAATCAATTTTTTGCAATTACTGAATTAAAGCAGAAGACTTTGTCTCACTGTAATGATAGTGAGACTAAAGTAAATTGCAGTCAGTACACATAAATGGATTTTCTTACAGGAGTACAAGGCAGGGAGGATCAAGCATATTTCAATTTTCATAATTATTTTCATAATTAGAGAATGCAGAACCCAGCTTTTGAGAGATGAAGCAGACAGCTATTAGATTATGGAGACTTGCTATAGTTAGAACTAGAGCATAGAAAATCACTCCTGTAACAGCATCTTGTGAACCATCAAGTTCCACTCTATAAGCCAGTCAGAAATTACAATTTTTGACGTGATCCTATAACCTACATTTTTGAAATTATGTTTTTCATACTAACATCAATTACTTTAACCAATATTATTTCCTACACATTTATGTATTTATTAGTCTAGTGAACCAGTTATTCCTATGGGAATGATCACAGTTATAAAGTTGGGCAGTATGAGTCAAGCTGAAGTTGAGCTGTTGAGTGTGAAGCCTCACAAGTATAAGGGCTCACAAACCCCTATTCTTTGAGACAATAATAGATTTTGAAGACTTATCTACTTGGTTTTGTCTTTTTTTCCTCATATTATTTGTCTTGTGTAGACTGTTTGAAAAGATTTTATGAGGAATTATGTAATTTTAATACTGTTATTTAAGCAGATTAAAAATAACTGGCAGGACCAGGACAATATCTCAAATCTATTTTGTGTGGTAATGTTGTGATATATTCCTTCATTTGCATGCTACAGCCATATCAGTTTTCATGAGCATGTGATGCAAAGGAAAATGGCTGAGCTTCAAGAATTTTGTGGACTCACTGTTTCTACCATCGCTGTGCTTTTGTTTTAATGTTCTGTCTCCTGTTGCTTCAAAAATGCAGAGAAAAAAAAATCTTGAAATTCATGATTAGAGATGCTTCTCCATAAAACTACTCTTGATTTCACAGTATGTATTTATTGCCAATGACAATCATAAACTTACCAACATTTCTTCAGGACTTACTCTTGATTCTTTATATCCCTCCTTAAACCCATACTGGAAAGGTGGCAACAGAATGAGCCTTAAGTTAGCCAGGTCCTGGTGAGATTCAGGAGGAGTGGTTTGGGAAAGAGGGAAGGGAGGTTTTCACTGGGTTTAAGTTTCCCCCTTACTCCAGGATTGTACTCTGATGTTCGTCCCAGAAGATTATTCTGTCCCCAACCATCATAGTCCCATTCACTACACACTACTTCATCATTCCAATGCCAGCCAAATCTAAAAAGATCACTGCAGGTGAATAAGAAGCTCACTCATTCTGGGAATGAGTGAGCCACTTATTATTTGGGTAGGAAAGTGCTGTGGGAATGTGTTGGGTTTTGGATGGGGTAGAGTTAACTCTACAGTGGCTGCTGTGGCTCTGTGTTTTGGATTTGTGCTGAACAGCGTTGATAGCATAGAGATGGTTTTGTTACTACTGAGCAGTGCTTACATGGAGCCAAGGCCTTTTCTGCTTTTCATACTGCTACCTTGGCATGGAGGTTGGGAGCTTGGGAGGTAACCCCAACACACCAAAGGGATGTACCATACTATATGGCATCATGGTCAGTATATAAAGTGGGGGAAAGAAAGGGGGACATTTGGAATGATGGCCTTTGTCTTCTGAAGTCACTGTTACTGTGATGGGGCCCTGCTCTCCCAGAGATGGCTGAACACCTGGCTGCTCATGGAAAGAAGTGAATTATTTCCTTGTTTGGCTTTGCTTGTGTGCATGGCATTTGCTTTCCCTATTAAACTGTCTTTATCTCAATCCACGAGTTTTCCAGCTGTCACCCTTCTGATGCTCTCCCCAGTCTCTCTGATGTGGGAGTGAGTGAGCAGCTGCGTGGGGCTTGGCTGCTGGCTGGGCTTAAACCACTACAGGGAAGAAATACTTCTTACAGAAAAAACTTCCCCTGAAAATATTTTGAAACTAAGAAAAATAAGTGGCTTTAATGGATTCTAAATTTGATCAGCCTGATTTAACTCTGATTTTGAAATAGCACAGACATGTAGAAATTTATCAATAGAACAACCTTTGTAATTTTGGGGAAAAAAAGCCTGTAATGTTTTATTGTTTGCAAAACAAAATAATTTACTTAATAATCATGCTAAACTATCTCATTAAATGCACAATATAGGTTATACTTGCTAAATTTTATACTTCAGGGCCTTACCATAAAGTTCAAAGTCAAAATAAAATGCCTTTAACATATTGAACTGGATTTTTTCAGCACTTTTTTGTACAAAATATTATGACAGTAAAGAAGTGAAATGAGAACTTATTCTCAGCAACAGAAGATGCTTTCATGGATATGTTCTGGTGGTATGTAACACTGTTAAACTGTAGGTAGAATTTTTGTCAAACTTTTCTGACCATCTTGGTCATAAGAAGGCTATGTTTAGCTGCTAAATGCAGTGTTGCTCATCACTTACAAGTCTGTAAAGATCATAATATAAATAAATTTACATTTCATAAGTAAATTTACATTTGTTCAGAAATTTTTTAAAACACTGGCTTAAGATTTTCAAAATGTCAATGAATCAATCACAGGAGAAAACACAAAGCATCAATAATTAGAACAATATTTCACTTTCTCTTTTAACAGGATAGGGACTCTTTTCCCAAAAGTTCTATAAATTTACTTCTCAGCATAACATGATGATCACATATCTCAAACATTAGTTAACTATGCTTGGCAGGAAGGCTATGTAAATCACCTCCCTTTGTTTTTAGTGCATTTTCCACATGTTCAAGAAGCAGTGAAAAGATTAGTTGCTTAAGAGAAGAAAATCACTAAGATATAAAATCAAAGCACAAGAACACAAATCCTGTCAAATGTGGGGAGCATAATCCAGCAGAAAATAAAATCATATCTCTTTCATAGAAACTTGCTTAAATTATTTACGTATATTGAAATGTCTCTTTTCTAGACATTTTTAGAAAAAGAGAACACTACAAATAACCCTGTAGTGTCTCTTAGCACTATTTGTGGAAAAAGGAGCTACTCATCTTGGTTAAAAAATCTGAGTCTGGCCTTAAGCCAGCATGGGCCAGATCCTTCCATCCTTAGTAGAGCTGAATAGTACCTTAAGCTGGGCCTGATTATGAACCGATTACTCATGTTGTGCTGAGAGGCTTTTTTTTTGCATGAATGGGGCCATTGTGAATAAACATTTACAAGTGATTCACAATTTGGCCTATGTGAGTAGTCTCACTCCCATCAATGCCACTACTCACAGAGTAAAGCACTACTAAATAAAACTGGCAGAATGTGACCCTGTTGTAGTACTTGACATCTAACACGAAGATACTTTTTCATTAGCTAAATGAAACGCTGCAACCAACAGGCTATCATTCATTCTTCGAGACGAGGCTGATGCAAGAGCATGACAAGCTTAATGCAGGCCTGCAACTTATCACACCTCAGGTTTAATGAGGGGTTGAATAACTATTTATTTAATGTATAAAATTATGCTAGCAACAAGTAACAAAAAATTTCCATTGCTAGTTTTGAGGATGAGGAATTAATTAGAATTGCATCCCTCCCACTTAACTAAAATCAGCAGGAAGACGACATGGTCTTTTATTTTCCCCTTTGATTTTGGAAGCTTCAAGCACCTAAAATTGTTGTGATATTTTGAAAATGGATATTTATTCTGTAATAAATCTGTAATTGCAATAAATTCCTAGGAATTGTTGCATTTTACTCCTGACATAAAAACTTGTACAAATTATTTTGGGGGGATTTCGGAAGAAAACAATAGCAAATTCTGTTATGAAAATAAATAAGTAAATTGAAAGAGGCAACAACAAAAATGGATTGGAGATTGCCGGCCAAACTTTTCCTTCTTTGTCCACTAATGAAAACCTAACAAAAGGTTCTGGAAATCACTTTGGCATGTTTTAAATATTATACCTTAAAAATAATTTTGTGGAAACTGAATAAAATTTAGCAAAAAAAAAAAAAAAAAAAACAACAAAAAAAAAAAAAAAACAAACCAAACTGAAAGCAGTTTGCTAAAAAGTCCATTGTATTTCCAGCACTTTTATCCTTCTGCGTGTTGCAAAAGTGTCTATGCAAAATTAATGCCTCCACCTGTACCAAAAAAAATTTTTTTTTTTTTTTGCTTTAAAGCATAAGTCTAGCTTTACTGCTGTCTAAACAGACCATAAAAAATGAAAAAGATAACTCTTAGCCAGAATACTCTTTTCCAGCTCCTCAGGCCAAAGTAGAAGCTAATTTTTAGAAGGAGAATCAAATCAGGAAACCACAAATTGGGGTATATGTATGTGTTAAAATCTGAGTTTATTACTAGTGGAAAATAGGATAACCTTCCTTTCAGCTATGTAAAACTCTGCTGTAAAAATCCCATTTTTAGTTGATCCTGATGGTTTCAAAGTCAAGTTTGTTTTTTCTTTAAAGACTACAGAATTAGTCCATCTCCTATTTTTGTTTCAAGTGAAGCCGCCATGAGTGGGAGAAGAGAAAATCTGAGGATTCCTGTGTGTTTGTTTTTGTGAGTACTGGTAGTTCTGCAGTTGCTGTGGTGAAATCTGCTTCCCAATCTTCCCTTCTTCCCCCGTGCACCCTCTGTTCCTAACTAATGACCAAAGAGAAAAGCAAGAATGAGCAGGGGGTGCCCCGAGAGTTGTATCCTGTTCTAATCACAGCCATGCAAGTCCTTCTTTATTTCAATTAATTTACTTTGCCTTTATGAACCTGAGAGGCTGACTGTTGCTTTCAAAGAGGCTGACATTTCACTCATCTGAAGGAGCTTGGAATGTGACAGGGGAAAGGGAGGAGAAGTAAATCAAAGCAGATATCAATTCTCCAGATGTAAAGTATTTTTCTTCTCCTCTATTTTTTTCCACCAGAAATGTCAGAAAGTCTGCTGACATTTTAATTCCTTTGTGATAGGCTGGGAGCTGAGAGCCAAGTCCTGCTGCCATTGCAGTCAAAAAGATTTTTCCCATATACTTTAAGAGTAGCAAACTAGTCTTACACTCTGGAAAGCATATAAGCAAAGTTTCAATAAAATGTATTTAAAACTAAATGAACATTAACATCATCTTAAGATCATATGCAGACTGAAACTGACAAGCCTTGTTGGACTTTTTTGTTTCAATTTGACCATAGAGTAGCAAAACCTAGTAAAATGGACTGTACTGGAAGTAAAACCTCAGTGTTGTGTTGTTTGGGGTTTTTCCTAATCTGTTTCCTAATTCTAAAATTGTAGGAGTACTGTTCCTTGTTGTCTGTAAACCAAGCTTCATGACACCCTATCTGTAAACTTTAATTTAAATATACTAGTTGACACATAATCTGTGCACATCTTTTAAAACTCTATTAAGCACTGTGATCCTACTTTTAGAGTTATATGTGACCAAAAAAAAATCTCATTATCTTTAGTAGAAATACACTCAAGTCCATAAGATAAAGTAGCACCTTCTATTCTTATTGCATTAGAGGTTCATTGATATAAATTCAACAAGCTCAACATGCATTTAGCAAAATAGCAGAGCTGGCTTAGAGCAGCAGTGCAGCGCTGAGAGAACTCAGTCTACAAATTCTACCTACAACATGAGTGGTCATATATTTCCTTCTTTGCGTGGTGTGCTTAGAGATTTACATCATGGGTTCAGTATAATAAATTTATTTTCCTTTACCAAGTTGTTCCTTTTTGAAGTATTCATTTGTAAAGCATGAATTTTTTATACAGGACTGCTAAAAACCATGGAGTAGACACATTTGCTTAGTAGTTTTATTTTTTTTTTCAGGTTCTATAATCATATTTCATCAACTGGTACAACAAAACGTATATAAAAAGCAAAACAAAGAGGGCTTGTTGAGCTTGATGCATGGTAAATCTATTTGGTTTATTCTTGGTTTATTGTTAAATATTATATTGCATTTCTTAAAGCAGACATCGTGTATATTGTGATTTCTAGCATTCCACACACAGCAGCTTATTGTTGTTCCCTTTAAATATGGGAAATAAAAATGGTTTTAGTTTGCTTTAAAAAAAAAAAATTGAGAGAGGGTACTGCTATATTACATGGCCCAAGAAATATTGGCAGCATGCTCTTTGGCTTTCATCCGTAGAACTGCAATGCTAGAGGACCTCCTTTCAAACTCTGGCTTGGTTTCAAAAGCATGTCCATTGGTTGCCCCAGAAAGCAACGAGTCAGTGAAAAAATTATTGAGGGGCATATGGCTAAATTGATTCTGGTGGTTTGAAAAGCCTGTGTAGCCAGAATCTGTCCGGGGTGAATGGGAGTAAGGTGTCATACAGGAGGACGTATCTCGTGGCAGCATGCAGGAGGTAACCACAGAACCACTGGCCGCATTCCCTGCCCACAGATTGTTCTGAATCTGGAACATATAAAATGAACACAATTAAACTTAGATAGTTCATCTTTTGTTTTCTGCAATGCTTGATTTGCTTTACTTCACATATAATTGGTTCCCCTCTGAAACAAGCAAAAAGTATTTAACAAGTTTTCTGCAGTCATGTCAAAAAATAGTGTGAAGAGATCACATTAGACAAAATATGAGATTGTTCACTTAAAAGCAAGGGCTGATGAGTCATGCTCCTTATTTTGTCATCCATTTGTCCTGTAGTTCTATATATATTTCTAGTGTTGAACCTCAGAATGCCATCAGCCCAGCCAGTCAATAAAATTAATGGAAACACACAACTGACATCAGAGAAAAGGTGTCAAAAGAGTGTACAAGATCATAGATATTTTCAACATAACTGCTTCTCCTCATTAGAATTCCCACTGTAATGGTCGGAAAACGGTGAACAAAACAAACCAATTTGGATTTCTCAAGTGGTAAAGCCCAACAAGGATTTGAAAAATTTAATAATGAGAAGCTTTGCGTAATTATTTTAAAACAAATGAAACCCTAAAACATAGAAATTACTGATAATAAATACAAGACCTTTTCTTAAATTTGTTTCAAAGATAGATTTGGCACAAAATTTCTTTTCATGACTTTTTATGTGTAACTATACTTCAAGGGCATTTCTGTTTCAGCATTCAGCCTTAACAAGCTGCATTGTGCATCCCTGAAAAATGTTGCATGACAGACTAGGACACAAACTTTGTAGTTACCAGCAATGTCTGGAGCAACCATGTATTCAGTCTTTAATGTATACTTGGCAGTTGCTTAAAGCTCCGTTATGAGTCTCAGGCCTTCTACCATCTATGTATAGATGCCATTTATGGATAGGTATTTTTCACTTGTTTGTTACTAGATGAACAGACAGGAAGATTTTTAAGACCTAACATAAGTCAGTTCTTGTTGTTATGTCAGACTGCATGGCCTTTCATTCCTGCTCTATTCACTTGGATTTGATCAAGCTTCACACTCAGCAATTGCCCATCTGTTTTCCCAAACTCTCTACTCTCTTTCTATCAGTACTACTTGCATATGATATAATTTCTGACATACTCAAACTGCCTCGGTCATTCCTCATTTGCACACACCATTATACAACATACAGCTTTGTACGTCTTCTCCACTTTTACCTATATACCTTTCCTGAATGCTGATTTTTTTAATCTACAAATAACATCAGGCAAGACTTTTTTGCCCCTATTCACACTACAGATCTTGTCAGCCAGTAACTATATCCTTTCCTATTTGTTTTCCTTTGCTAAATTTGTCTTCACTCTAAAAATCTGTTGTCTGTTCAGTGTATCCTTACCCTGATGCACTGCAATTGAGCCCACGTGTCTTTGTTCTCTGTGATAAGTTGGAGTAACTCAATTACTCTTTAGTTAGCACTGAAAAGAGAATTCCCACTTCAAACTTAATTCTACATTCACATTCCAAATCCACAGACAAAGGAATTTTGACTTTAAGATATAAAGGTTATCTCTCTAGCTGAGTGATTTTTTCTGTCAAAGTAGAGGTCAGAGGAAGTAATGAATTATGACAGACACACACATACGCACACACAGAATGAAAACATGTTTCTAAGGCTGATGAGTTGTATTTTCTCCCATTGTCCTATCACTTTGCAACAGCACATACCAAACCACCAACAAGCTTAAGCGATAAATTATGGTTCGCTGAACTCTTCTAGCTGAGATCTACTGCAGATAGGAAGGATGAAATAGTTTTATTTTAAAAGTTAATATTTTAAACAGTTGTATTAGCAAGGTCATCAGGAGCTGACAAACTAATCTGGGCTCCTTGGGAATTCCAGCAACAAAAAAATAATCCAGTAAATGCTCCATTTTGGTTTCCTCTGAAAGCCTGGGGAAAAATCATGGTAGCAATATATCTCCCCAAACTCTGGGTCTGCTCAGCTTGTTTACACAGATATGCATGCATGCAGTTATAGTCCCACACACACTCATGGATGTGCCTTTCCATGCACACCCACACAGCTGGGCACACCTCAGGCTTCTGCTCCTGCATATTTTAGGTGATCTGCTGGCAGCCAGTGGAGGAAGTAAGGTCACTGAGGAAGGATATGGGAGATTTTTCTTTCTTGTGGGCCTCCTGATGTCTATATGAGGAAATCTAAAAAAAGTTTCCAGTAGCCTCCTCTCATAACGACTTTTCAGAAGACTCAAACATCAGCCCATGGGAGACTCTCTACAGTTTGACATGATTCCCAGCTGCCTTATTACTCCTTGATTAACCTACCTGAGCCAGTTTTGACTTATAATCAGATAAATTTCCCCAGGGAGAAACCAGTTAACCTATGCAGTGTCTAATGCATGAGCTATTTCTGAAGGAGCTCATAATCTCCAAAGCTAACTTACATGCAACAAAGTCTTATTTATCTGACTTACTGAAATTTCTTTCTAAGAAATGCTATGCCAAATGCTGCAGTCACCTAGGCAGCACAGACATAATTAGGGGAGGAATTTTCAAAGAAAAAAGCTTAAATACAAACATGAACAAGTTTGCCTTTAATAGAATCATGATGGGAGATCTTCAAAAGGTTCAGAGGCTCAGTTAGAAAGTGCCCAATAACCTATGTGGTCTGGAGGAATCACAAAATCACTCTTTCCTTTCATATTTTGAGTAGTTTGGTTTGCAGTAAACTAAGTTTAGTACCACCAATTTTCCTGATATTTTTATTCTAGACAAATCTCTTTCAATTTAGGTTCAGTGAGATTGCACAGGTGTAAATGAGAACAGAATTCAGCTGCAAATCCTAAAATATGCCAATATCTTTTTCAAGAAATATATGAACAAGCTATTAATTTCTAAAACTTTTAAAGGAGTGCACTAGGTTTCTTCCTTAGAGAAAGGAGTTCAAATTATTAAACTTAACTTCAGGAATGCCACAAGATTCTAGAGGGGCTTTACATCTCCTGTCATGAGGCAGTTATGCCTTCCAAAATAATGTTTCAGTTGTATCAATTTTCTATTCATTTTAGTTGGTTGAGTGACTTCACATTTGGTATTAAATTTTCATTTCTTTACAAGTATTTACAACATAAATATCTTGTAGTGAAATTTAGATGCAGAAGGTATTTCTGTATTAAAAATAAATACAGTAATGTTTCACAATAAGTCAAAATGATCAGACCTTCTTCTGGTATGTTAGAAGGAAAAGCGACATTATGTACATGAATTTAAAGAAAATATTTTTCCTCTTAAAATCTTGTGTGATCCATGAACTATATAAAAGGCAATTCAGAGTCTGTGAATGAGGCCATACATACAGCACATCTCTGGTTTCTGTTAACATCACAAACAACTTGAGCTTTGCTCTTGTGGTTACCATGAAATTACCAGAGCCCTTCAATATATTTACCTACTGTATGTTTTATACACACATACGAATGCACACACACCCTTCCTGATAGAAAAAGAAATAGGATTTCATAGCTGTGACAAGAACATAACTGGAGAGTTATGGTTGTTAACATGGTTATGATATAATTTCCTAGGCACGTGACCTTCTGTTAGACACTGCAGAGGAAAATGAGCTGAGGTAATTGGTCATCCTGCCTCGTGTCACCGCTTTTTTTCTATTAAACTTTCAAGCTCCCTGAACTTCAGGCTTTTTACGCAGCCTTTGGAGAAATCACATCAACCCAAATATCAATTTTTTTCCAGGAGTTTTGCTATCACTTCCCTAGCTTTGTTTTCCCATCACCAAACTCTTTACTCACGTTATTTCAGCCACCTGCCTATCCAGACTAGAGAATATCTCTGTTTGAGTGCACATGTTTTAGTGCTTCACATGGGAAACAAAATTCCAATCTCTTTTAAGATCTCTAGATATCAAGAGATGTTATTATTATTTTACATGATAAATGTTACATGTGCTGAATGTTATTATAATTACTCTAGTCATTAGAAACTACACATTTCCTCTGTGGAAAACAAGAGTGGCACTAAATGAAGAGTTAAGAATTTATGTAATTATAGAAAACATGTGAATGTCAGACTGATTTGCTAAATTTTTGTCACTCCTCTCCTTCCACTGCCAGAAAATATCATGTCTGTGCTAGCACAGGGTGCTACTTTCAGGAGATTAAATGCAATAGCTGTTAAACTGCTCAAAATTACTAGTTCACAGCTTGTATCTGTTGGTCATTCCTAGTCCATCACCACAATTAATTTGGTTTGTAAATTTCCACTTTTTTTTTTTCTGGGTGCCTCTTTATAACATCTGTAATAGAGGCAGAAATTTGCCTGGACTTCCTAATCTTGTAGATTCTCAGAATAATTTAAACTGAAAAAAGCCTCTGGGATTATTTTTCTAAACCCTTGCTTGCAGCTACTCTTGAATTTAGATAAGGTTACTCAAACCCCATCCAGCCATGTTTTGAGTCGCTCCAGCTGCAGGGGTTCATTAATTTCGATGGGCAGTTTGTCCATGAGAGCTTCACCACTCTCATTGAATTTTTACATTAATATCTAGACAGAGTACTTCTCAGTGTTTAATTTGTGATCATTTTGTAGGAGCTGTTGGAAAAGTGCACATGTGAAGATCACCTGCACTGTATTGGGCTCATGTATGAGAGAGATGCAGTGCACAATTTTCAGATATAAATAAAATGCTAATTAGCACATGACAGTGCGAGGCTTAACAATACAGATTTAAAATATGTGATAGACCCCTTCAGCCCACATTTGGTTTACACACGGTGAACAAAATAAAAATCTCACCATTAGACTCCACATTTAGACAAGTTTGCTAAGCTTCAAAATAATGTAGGATTTGAAAAGTCATCAAGCTTTCATTCCTGTATGGGATGTTTTGTAAACTGTAAATTCTCCCTACTGCAATCTCGAGGCCACTTACAATATGGATTAATTATATTTCAACTCTATGATACAGTTAAATACAATATTTCATGTCTTGAAAAATACTAATAAAAATTTTGTGTATCTTAGGGGGAAAAAAAGAATTTGCCATATAATTAAGCCCCAGTAAAGTCACTCACACTTAAAGAAATACATGTGTCACAAAAAAAAAAAAAAAACCCACAGAGCAACAAACTGAATGTTGAGACTATGAGAAGGACCACATAGAGTGGTGGTTTATGACCAAAAAAAAATAAAAGTGCAGTGCATAAGCTACTTCGTGTGGAGCAGACACCACCCAGAAGGATTAGAAGTGTCACTCCACCCTTGTTGGAAGATCAGGCACAGCAAGGCAAGTGAGCACACATGCAGCGAGACACACACCATGCAGGTGGTGGCTCAGCCCGAGCTCCACGCTGTCACAGCTAGACAGCATGGGTGTGTGATAAAACTTCTTTGAAGCCAGCTCAGAGATGTCTGCCACATCTACTCATGCTCAAGCAGTGCACCCCTAGCCCTAATGAACTATTGTGATTAACTGTCATTTATGTGTCTACTACAGTTAAAAGAAATTTTAAGTCATATAACATGTGGTGTTTAATACATTCCATATGAACATTTAATTGGAGCATGTAACTTTGATTATTGCTAATGAGGATTAGCCATATGTACCAAGGCTAGAGCAAACGATAATGATGATCCAAGGACTTAGTACTTAACATATGTATACTGATACCACTTCTACACTCTTTGACTGCCAACACATCATGTGATGCCATGCTGTTTAACATATTAATTTGATTTATCATTCTGATGGATGGAATGCAAATTCCAGCCTCTTCCTTCTATTTATTATATTTCAACATTTTCCTTTGTTTCTACACCTTCTATATCATTCTTGTTCCCATACTTTTGAAAAGCTTTTGTTGTCTTAGGATTCCCACCTGCACTAGTTGGATTTTTTCAACTGAAACAAAAAAATTAAATTCTATCCTATCCAAGTCTTGCCTGTATTTTCAAGAAAATTTAAAGAAAAACCCAAACATTTTGCATGTGATATTAAGAGGGAAAGTAGAGTGGTGTGATAAAATTAATTCTTTTGAAAGAACTTTGAAGAAAAATTACAACAAATGATTCAAAGGACAAGTAAGGAGGAATGACACAAAGAAAGAGCCTAAGTGGGAGAAAAATATTGACCTTTTTTATCTGCTTTTCAATGATACAATTTAATGTTTATTTACATACTGATGCACTTATTTATAAAGATAATATCTTTATCAATTTGATTCACACAGGAAAGGCAGGGAGTCTGTGTCATAATAGTATAGGCTCTTGTATGTGTAAATAAGGGGGGTTAAAAAGAAAATTTGTCTTATTTCTCATAGGTAATCATTGAATCTGATGAGATCAAGTACCTTTGTAACAAGAGCCTTCCCACTAACATAGGGTGGTAGAGGGAGTCAAATAAAGACCAATAAGGCAAGAGAAGAATAAAGCTAAAGAGGCTTTTCTATTGTTCCTCTTCCAACATATCTATACATCTGTGTAGATAACTACAGATGACTGCAGCTGAACCAGGTATCAGAATAAAAAAAATGCTGATGGATCATCTTACCTATTTTACACCGTATGTTTGAGGAATAAAAATTTTAATTGATCCAATTTTTGACAGCTGTAAAGGGAATCCGTGTCTGGCATAAAAGTCCCTTTGGTTAAGTTTCCTAAACACAAACGTCTAATACTTATCTGACCATGGCTGCCTAAAATGAAGAATGGATCCTTTTTTTAAATCCTGTTCATCAACACTTCAACAGTGTCTCAGATATTCTGAGACCATATTTAATAACACTCTACACTGTATTTAAGTAACCAAATTAAGTTTGGCTTGTATACTAACATTCACTCTGGTGACATGAAGTAAACTTCCCCATGAAGGGAATCTTCATTCACGTCCCCACTGATGTTAAGATGTTCCATCTTCACTTTCATATCACCAGTGGCATATTGCTAGTTAAACTAAAAATGTCTAGCATATGTGTTTTCCTGAGTGCACTTAAGATTACTTAGACCACAATGTGTTGTATCTGCAAGAAAACATTGAAGTTCAAACACTGAAATTAATGAACCTGAAAACTTTTACTAAAATTAATGAAAATCACTGTCCATAAAATCTTCCTAGAAAAATCTGATTTTCAGCATAATGTTGTTAGAGCTTTGAAAAAAAAATCTGAATAACAGATGATTTTTCTAGAATGTTGTACAAACTGCCCTTCTCTGTAACCCAGGTTTTGGTAGTATCATTAATGGAAGATATATGCATGCAGAATTTGGCCAGTTTAGGAGATATTCAATTTCTTGGCAGGTTTAATTCAGGAGATATTCAATTTCTCAGACAGGCAACTAAAAAAACCCAAACAAACAAATAAATCTAAAGTCAATATACTGTAAAAATAATTAAAATTAGACTGAAAGACCAAAGCAAAGAATTATGATCTACCCAAAAAAAATCTAAATTGTTATTATTGTGAAGATAAAGATGTGGAAATTAATAGCAAAATTAGACTGGATTATAGAGACGGGTGTTGGACCAGATCACCTTCAGAGGTCACTTCCAACCTCAATTTTCCTCTGATTCAGAACCAACCTTCTGTCTAAAATGAGTTGAAACATTCATTTTCTCACAGGAGAAACCTTTCAGGTTTATGAAGTCACACAATGCACAGCAGCATTATGTTCTTTATTTGTAGTTGATGAAGATAATTGGTGAAGAGACTAAGCAGAAGTCTCCACAACACCCTCTGTTGACTGCAAGAGACTGATGCTTCTGCTGGAACACAACCGAGATGTTTTCTCAACATATCCATGGCTGGACTCAAAACAGAAAATCTGCAGGCTGCAAATCCTTATAATGCACACCAGAAATTCATATTTGTTCCTGCTCTTTCTGCCATAAAGCTGTAAACTTCTCAGCTTGATTTCATCCTTTTTCAATATTCAAACTATATTTTCTTCCAGCAACAGGGAGTCTGTTTTTCTCCGTGTTGTTTCTTAAATAGACTCTAGCGATCTGTGTTCCATAATCCACAAGAAAAAAAATTACTTATTTAAAAGTACATTTAAAAATTATTTATCTAAAAGTATGGCAAAGCTTGTCTAATATTTGCCTATTTCATTGTCACAAGTGCCTGCGATGATGGTGATATGGGAATAAAAGTAAAGGAAAAAACTATATTTGTTTTCTTCTTTTACATTAACTACAATGAAATAAAGTAATTGTTGGGGAAATCAATTTATAACATTAAAATGAAACCATTTTAAATACCTTTTCTGCCTGAGTTGTGGGATAAATTGATGAATTTATAGCAAGTCAGGAGCTGTATACTTATTTTCCATAAGTGAAGCACTTAATAATGGACATTTAGTAGTCATTGTGTTTTTAAAACAGATTTTTGTTGTCTCAGTCATTCTCACTGGAAATGTTAAATGCATGATAGAGATGTGGTTTTACTGAAGGACAGGATTTCAGAATGTGAAAACTATGAATTACCACCAGGTTAGCAAGAATATGAATTTTTATTAAATGTTCTGTGTAATAGCCTGTATACCTACTCATATACAGAAAAGTAGCCAAATTTTCCTCTGAGGAGAGGGCTACCTTGTTTTTAATATGTAACCAAGCTATGTGTGCAAGGCCTCAGCTGAAACAGCCAAAGTGCACTCACACCTTCATTCAGCTCCTTGCTCCCGTTATTGAAGTACAGAACAGCACAACGCAGCATTCTCGTGTAGGTGACCAGACCTGATTACACATTTGTGCCTCTCTGTTTACCTGCAGTCTGTTAGTCTGTGCTTGCAGGTGAAAACGTGGCATTTGTGCTTTTGAATGAGTACACATTTTGTATTTCTACACACTAAAGATGCTTGATCTAAGATGATAGTACCAGCATTTGCATTTCAATCTTCTGTTTTTAAGAATCTATTAATTAGGAAATATTTGTCAGGCTGAAGCGTAGTTGTGTCATCTGTCTAGCAGATATTTTTTGACAAAAATACAAACAGAAATGCAGAGAATTAATCTTTTTAACAATCTGAAAGTACAGAATAGATATTTTATTGGGTTAGAATTCTATAGTTCATATTATCATATAGTTAAAAATGTGGGATTATTGAAAAACATTAATTTTAGGGCAATCATTTTAAGTGCTTACCAATGACATATTATTCCATTATCTTATACTAATGGAATTTGGTCATTTAGGAAAATGTGTAGATGGTATCCTACTAAAAATACAAGATAAGCTAGCAGACACAAATTTAGTGTAGAAATCCCAAAGCTTCAGCACTGTTGCTTGTATCACTTGCTGTGATGCTGTAGGTAAGTCAGAAAGACCTTGAAAGGAAAGTTGACCACCTTGAATGATATCTGTGAGTGAATGCAAATCTATGTCTTTGTGAATCTACCTGGGGCTACCTAAGATTGTGTCCACCTACCTAAACACAGACCCATGCAGTGGTTGCTAATGCAATTTGGGTTATTGCCCTGCTACATTTTAAAATAAAACCAGACGACTTACAAGTGCCACCACAGCTGAAATGGTTGTGTTCATGTTCTGAGCTGCTGGAACACAGGGCAGCTCTGGCCCAGGCACCAAACCTAGTAATATGCAACCTCTTCAGAGGTAAAGCACATTAAACTGAGTAGATGACACATGAGTCAAAGACCCCTGGTTCATAGCTAATCACATTCATAGAACCATAGAATCATTAAGGTTGGAAAAGGCCTCCAAGATCAGCAGGTCCAACATTTGACCAAACACTGCCATGCCAACTAAAGCATAGCCCTAATTGCCATTTCCAGTCAATTCTTGAACTCTTCCAGGGATGGTGACTTCAGCACTCAACCACCATTTCAGAGAAAAAATTCTTCCTGATGTCTGATCTGAACCTCCCCCGGCTCAGCTTGAGGTCATGTCCTCTTACCTCTCACTTGTTCCCTAGGAGAAGAGACCAAGGCCCATCTTGCTACAATCTCATTTCATGCAGTTGAGAGTGATTTCATGCAGTAGAGAGTGATAAGGTCTCCCCTGCAACTCCTTTTCTCCAGGCAAAAAAGCCCAGCTCCCTCAGCTGCTCCTCACAGGACTTGTGCTCCAGACCCCTCCCCAGTTCCATTGCTCTTCTCTGAACATTCTCCAGCCCCTCAATGTCATTCTCACAGTGAGAGGCCCACAGAATTTGAGGTGCAGCCTCACCAGTGCCAAGTAAAGGGACACAATCCCTGCCCTGCTCCTGCTGGCCACGCTATTGCTGATCCAGGCCAGGATGCCACTAGGCTTCTTGACCACCTGGGCACACACTGGCTCATGTTCAGCTGCTGTCAACCAGCACCCACAGGCTTTTCTCTGTTGAGTCAATTTCCAGCCATTCTTCCCCGACCCTGAGGAACTCTTCATTCAGCCAATTTAGAGGATGACCAAAGCAAGCTCACATAGAATATGAGTATTTTCTAAAGGCTGGCAGAGACCCCGCTACTTAATGAAGCTGAAGAGCACCAAAACACCAGTAGTAGAAGGGAACCATGAAAGATTTTTTTGCTTTGCATGGTGCTTTTTTTTTATTATTATTAATTATGTGGTAAAAGCAATGTGAAGCCAGAGACATGAAAAAAAAATGGCTCCAGAATAAAAATATTCAATGTGCTAAAACAAGCAAGAAGACAAACAAAAGCAGAGTGAGGCAAAGCAGTAAGCCGAAGGACTGGAGAAGGGAGACAGAAGATTACAACCTTATTATGCAGTATATCTTACTATTTACTAGCAGGGAACTGAAAAAGGAAAAACAAAATAAAGCAAATTAAACCAGCTGCAATGGTCTGAGAGAGCTATCCTGTCCCTCTGCCTCTCTCCCCCAGTGATATACATTCATTTCAGATTCTGCATGGCTATATTACGATTTCATGCTAGTAGGAGACTTGTTCTATTTAATGGTCAGTTGAGGTCCATAAGGAAATGGTGCACGTTTAAAACATCAAAAAGAAGCTGTCTAGAGATCAGGTAGTTTATACTTCATCTTAGCAAAGTATGCAAAACCAGAGTTCTTAGGATGGCTGCCAAATATAGAACCAAAGCACTGCTTGGTCTTTACCATACCTGAGGGTAGCTGTCAGTCCTTGGCAGAACAGATATATCATAGGTGGCAGCAAAGTGGCTCTTGGCTTGCTGGATCTGACCATAGCGTTCTCTTTTTCGCCATTTTGCTCTTCGATTCTGGAACCAAACCTATAGTATACAAGGAAAGAGTCATCGGGGTAAACAAAATTATATACTGCGCAAAGGATGTTAGGAAAATAAGAGATTTTGGAGAGTGGCTTTGAAAACTTCTGTTTATCTTCTAAAGAGAAGTTCTCCACCTGAAAATTAATTTTTCACTGTTTCAATCTTGTAGATGTCACACTTGCTTAACTTATTGCTGGCTATTTTAAACATACATACTGTTTCATTTATATTATCTCAAAACAAACAAACAAACAAAAAAGACAACCAGAGAAAGATCAATCTGTAGCAAGTAAAGAAACATTCTCTTAAATTCCCATGCCCACTGACTTGCTATAACTGCCCATAATCTGCCTCCTAGAGGTGTCCATTATCTTTATCAAGTGTAGTAATAAAAAGGCAGGAAAAATTGGCACAAGGACAGTAGTCTGCACAGCCAGAAAGGTTCCTATAAGGAAGGCTAAAAGACCAGGACAATAATAAAAAGTCACCACGTCACAGACAGTTTTCAAGCTATTGTGAATTTTTTTTTCACTTCGGTGTAAGGTTATATCTGTTTCTCATAATGGAAGACAAAAGAATTGCACTTTCAACTATGGAATAATTTAGATTTTATGCTTAAATGTGTTTGTAGTCCTTGGTCTGTTCTGTAACATTTTGAGTGTCAAGTACTATACCAAAAACCCATTATATGACAATTTCTTTCTGTCACTGATAACTTTCCTTGTCCCATGGTCTTAATAATTTTTTCTTGTCTTTCAGACAGTTTAGTTTGGACTGGTTAGGAATTATGCTGATGAATAAAGGGGATTGCTAAGAAAAGTAACACTGTATAAGAGTAATATTCAACTAGTCATTGTTGTTCTGGTGTAAGCAAGCTCACTGAGACTTTTTTAAGAAATCACAATTTTAACTGAACCATTTTTTTTTAAAGGAAACAATGGCATTGGTTAGTCATCCTGCTAAATTGATCGTTAATTCATTTCAATGTATGCATACATGAATGGCGCTTTTTTATAGATACTTCCTGTATTTTGAGGGATATTTTCTGATTCCGTATTGTGGGATATTTAAAATAACACTGTTTGGTTTATAACTCCATTCTTGCATTGATCTTTGGAGAACTCAAGTGTCTTTTGATACTGCTTAAGTAACCAGGGCATAATTTTGTTCATTTTGATTTCCAAGGACTTGTGGCAAATGTGACATTTTTAAAAGATTCAGCAATCAAAGCAAGGCTCATGCATATAACTCCTGAGTATATATTGTTAGGAACCTCGGTGGTAAATTTGTGTTATTTATGATGCCTGAGGTTCAGCAAAAAGAAAACGGAAGGCAAAAAAAAATCTCCTGTCTCCACAAGAGGCATCAAGGACGTGATAAGGAAATTTAGTCATGAAGTTCTTTCCTTGAAAAAAGACCTTGACAATCTTCTTAAAATGGGTACCAATTACTGGACTGACATGCAGCAGGAAAGAGAACAACTTAGATAAATTAGGTTCAGGTTGGCTCTCTCTGCATGTGTGCAGGACAAATACTAAATTGGATGTTGATGAAATGGTGGTGAAGGGAACTGTGGGTAAGGTATCCAGCTGATCACTCTGCTACACTAAATCAATTTGCTTGGATTCATAGAAGTAAATGAGAAAAGGCACTTTTTTTTTTCCTTTGACAATCCCCCAAAATGTTTCTGTTTACACCACTTTACTAGAAACTTACTCTTGGCAGAGATAAAGTAACCATTTGCCTCCACAAAGCAATGTAGAAATCTGCTGCTTGTTATCCCTGAATTGCCAGATGCTTGCCTTTAATGACGTAAGGCCTTGCAAATTGCTTAATCTTGTGATGGAATCTCTTGCTACTCTGGATAGAAATGATCAACATGTCCTTCCATATTTAGCATATGAGAATGCAAAGATCAGTTATCTTTTAAGAAAGGTAAGAACATGTTTAAATAAAATAGAAATAAATACTCTGTGAAAGTCTAATATAGACATATATTTTTCATTTACTGTCTTCTTTTTAATGGTCTTATCATGTGAAGCCTCTAAATCTTAGAAAAAAAATGTGATAAAAAGTCAGATGACATGCTTTAGTTCAATTTTTCCCTTCCTATTCTCGCTACAAATTTGTTCTTGAAGTAGTTCTCCGTGTTCCAGTATTCTACATTTGTTAGAACAGTGTTTTAACATTATGCTACCTTCCTTTTTTTAAGACAAGACTAAATCACAATGAGTGGAAATTCTACTTGGAAAGCTGTACCAAATTCCAGAGAGGAATTGTGCAGAGCCTAAAGAGTTAAAAGCCACTGAACCAAATTCCATCATCTTTGCTGATACCACATCGATGTAACTGAACACAAAGTTTTGGACTCTATTTTCTGATGACAATGGCAAACGTGATGCCTGCTTGAATAGACATGAAAAGAACGCTTCTTTATAAAATTAATTAGCTGATTTTTTCTGAAAGTGTTTCTGATTTAATTTCAGTTTGCATGCATGTGCACTGATGTCTATTTCTCTACATGCATGTGTGAGTACGCATTTAATTACAAGTTGTGAAGTTGTTATCATATTCAAGTCACTAAATTAAAAAAATTAATCCCAGTCTGTAAGAATCAACAGAACTGTTATTCTCTAAATTGAAATAATTATTATTGCCAGAACAGGAAAGATATCTAAAATGAAGATAAACTTGCAAAATGTGGCTCACACCCTTTTCTAACAGAAGACCTCTAAACAAGGGAAAGGCTGCATTTCCTGGATATTTAGCTTCTTTTCTCACCATTGCACATCAAAAGCCATAAATATTATTGAGATTACTATATGAGCACATACTGAATCAATCACATTTGTACGCAGCTACAATATTTAAATAATGTACTAAGTGGTTACCAGTATGTTTGGTTCCAAAAACTAGAATAACATTATTAATAAGTTATGAAAGTTTAAAAGCCAGAAATTGTACATTCTAATTTTGTGATTTCTAAGATCATTCCATACAGAAAAGATTAATAGATTATGTCCTTGATTTACACAGGCACAAAAGATACACACGCACATATCTATGCAAATATAGCTATATAGGTATATAGATACTTATACATATTTATGTATGCGCAGATTCACTGCACAGTCTTTGGATAGAAACAAGGAATTTTGTTACTTTTCAGACTGCAATTTTCATGCCATGACACACACAGAATTCTCTGCATCTGGGTTCTGCATTGTCATCAGTCTGAACTACATGCAACAAGTCTTTAGTGGGATCTTTACATGTAACAATTTATGTTTTCACTGCCAGGAATACTACAAGAGATCAAGACAGCTTTATTATTGATGTTGTTTTCTCATCCTTTAAGCAAGTGTTCAGAACTGCAACACAAGCTATTTAAAAAAATAACAAGTTATTTTAGCACTACAGCATAACAGCTCATGTCCATAAAGAAATGAAGCAAAACGAGCCGTTTACTTTAGCTTTATGGGCTTTTGTACAACCCCCGAGAGTGCAATTTAATCATTCCTACAATGCACAATTTGTCATAGAAAGGCTAAAATCTGGTTCCTACCTGGACTCTGGCCTCAGTGAGCTCTGTTCTCAGAGCTAGCTGTTCTCTTACATAGACATCGGGGTAGTGAGTTTTTTGGAATACTTTCTCCAGTTCCTCCAGCTGCAAACTGGTGAAAGTTGTTCTGTGTCTCCTCTTCTTGCTGCTGGAGACATTGCTGTCACACTTATCACCAAGTTCATCCAGGTCCCCCTTCTCCTGCAGCCCTTTCACTGGAGACATCCTGAGATTGTTGCAATTGTCCATGGGCCTGCTCAGCTCTGTGTGAAGAGGCTGTCCTTCCACTTTAGTAATCCCGTAGTTCACTGTGTACAAGGTGGGTTAACAGCTGGTTAATAAATGATCAAGGGGGAAGAAGAGGTGTTTAGATTCAGGAGTTCATATAAAATAGTTTCACAAGGAACCGGATTCCATCGTGGCAGTGATGAGATCATTGAAGAAGAATTTGTAATATTAACTACAAATAGAATAAAAGTGCTAAATCACATTGAATTTTAACCGAGAATGATATCTGAAAATATCATCTGAAAACCTACAGAGTAAGGAGACTGTGCAAGAGACTTGGATATTTTCACCCTACTACTACTGCTGCTAAAGTAGCTAACAATGCATGAAATCAGCCTCAGCTAGAGTTGTACAGATAAGGAATCTTAGCCCAAAACAGATTTTCACAGAAGAGGCACAAAGCTGTTGACAAATGTGCCTTTAAACTTGGAAGCAAATGTGAAAACCTCTATTTCTATGAAAATACAAAGTAACAGTGAAGTAAACTTAATAGTTGTAAACTGACAAATCAAGAAGCAAATGAAACAAAAAATTAAATTCTCTTTTTAATTCAAGAAATTCCATATACCTTCTTCTGCATTTGTGAAGTGGAATTGTTTCCAATGAGGTTTGTTATGGTTACAAAATACAGGGCATTTCTGCAAAATGTTAACTCATTAAAAGAGATAGTTTCCTATACTTTGTAAAAGGATTGCAGGAACTTAAGGTAAAACTTGGGTGGTAGAGATAAGAAATATTCCACAGTAGCTTCTTAATAAGAAATGAAAACATTTCCTACTTTTCAATATTTTTACTTATCACATATCACTGGAAAAATAAAGAGGTAAGTTAAAGAATTCCAAAACACTTTTTTTTTTAATTTTCTAAGAAAAGGCGGAAACAAATATTCAAACTCTATAGAAGTTAAAACTTACAACCGTGCTATGTAACAGAATAAGCCTGCTTTGAGATTGTCTCATGTTCTCAGTAATTTCTTTTCTTTCAATTCGAGCTGATTGCAATGAAACACAATTTTTAGATACTTACCATCAACACATACATAGATAGGAAATGCCCCAAACCCCTCGAGGTACACAATAAATTAGCTAATTAAGAAAAACTTCAATGTATAAATCAATTTCCTATAGGTTTTTGTTTTTTAAATTACACTTGAAGAAATTTATCAATTTCTTACCATTTTTTCGTACAAATAAAAGAACTTTCTCTAAATATATATATATGCTTCAATGATTTTATGAAGTCAAAAAGCGTATCATATTGTTAGTCTTACTGCAGCTGATCTTAACCATGTTCTTCAATTTTTCTAGGAAATTAGTTTTTAATTTTTTTTTCTGTAGCGATTTTCATCATGTTGGAATCATGAGGAAGATTTTAAAAAGAAAATCCGTTTTAAAAATATGTTTTAAAAAGAAAATCTTCCTCATTCTCCTTGCTCATAAGCTAGAAAATTTTATTACTTGATAAAATGCTTAACGCTATTCTTTGGATGACCGACGGGGTTTTCGGAAAAATCACCTTCACGCATCAGTGGGTAACACTGCAGAGAACCCCGCTACCGTCGCAGGACGATATTTGAAGGAAGCAGAGATGACCAAGCGGCCTTCCGTCCCCTGCCTGGATCGGCACCGGAGAGCCGGCCGTGTCCGGGCTCCGTGCCACACCGACACGCCGGCCGGCGATGCTCTTTCCCGGGAGTTTGCTGCGTGAAACTGCGCGGCTCGCAGAGGGGCGGGAGTGCCCGGGGAGCGGCCGGAGGGCGACCGGAGGCCGGTCAGGGGGTGCCGGGGGTGCCGGGGTGGCCAGGGTGTGCCGGAAGGTACGGGGGGCTGCCGTGTCCTGCAGCACCCTCCGGGAGCCGCCGGCCCGTCGGTGCCCCGGGCGGGCTGCCCCGGCGGCGGGCGGGCTGCGCCCGGAGCCGTGTTCTCGGCCAGCCGGGGACTCGGGCCGGGGCTGGTGGAGAGGGCAGTAGCTGAAGAGCTGCACTGAAAGGAAAAGTGCTCTTCAAAGTAGTGGTTTGCCTTCTCCCGGATTCTTTTTTTTTTTTCTTTAATAGTAGCGGGAGTACTATTATAACAGTAGTATTGTTACTGTTATTGTTATTTTACTACTACCTGACAGCCCCTCTCATGCCCACTTCCGAAGGCTGCACAGCTGCCTTTGGTCTCCCTGGGCGGGAGAATCCCTGCCCTCCCCCGTACATCTGCGGGAGGGGGAAGAACCCTGGGATGACCACTCACCGTTGCTGTCCTGGCAGGGTGATGTCCTCTCCAGCCTCACATGATGCTCAGCTCTTTGCAGAGGGTTGAAGGCCTGTACGCATTTGCTGCCTGACGTTTTGCTATAAAAGGACTCATTGTCCAAAGTTTCCATAACGTGCTCCAAACTGCCTCCTGCTCCCATATAAAAGTCACTGTTCTTGCTCGGCTGGCTCTTCAGGGCAAACTTCTCACTCAGAAAATCCATAATCATCTAAGGCTGCTTGAGAGCCTCTTCCCTAGACAGAGGCTGGACTGTGAGCAAGGGAGGGAGAGTGAGTGGATGGGAGGAAAGGAAGGAGGGAGGGAGGAAGAGGCGTTCAGCGCTTAGAGAGCTGTTTTTCCTCTGAGCCTTTGATTTGTCTTGTCTTGAAAGGGGAACCCGAAGTTGCTCTTATATCTTGAAGCTCAGCAGGACTTCTTGTGCAACCTCCCATTTCTAATGAATATGAAAATAAGCAAGCAGTCTAACTCCACCCCAGGTCCCCCAAGACCTAATCCCAACACAGGAGGGAGTTCCAGGCCCATTTTCCACAGACAGATATGTTTCAGACAGACACACACAAGCATCTGGGGAGGGTGAGGGGAGAAAGGGAGGGAGAGAGGGAGGAAGGGGAGGGAGGACAAATAAAAAGGACATTTCCCCTGTGCGACCTATTCTCATTTCTCCAGGGATCCTGGAAAGAGTAATCCCTCTCTTCCCTCCCTCTCCCCCCAGCTCCCTGAGAGGCTTAAAGCGAGGTAATTTCAGGGGCACATACCCTTAAGTAAAGGATCTTCTTTAATCGATTTGACTGATATGTCGGTAGCCACAGTCCTGCTCTCTGAAGCTGTAAAATTAAGAACCGGTGTTCCTTATTTATTAAACAGCTCGGAAGTTTTGTCCTAGAGTTAAACAGAGAAAGAAATGTTGGAGGCAGTTGTTTGTGTAGAGGGAATGTAAACCAGCGAAACTTAAAACTAGAACTCTCTCACATCAGAAAACTGGCCTAAAAAGAATTTGTCTGCTATGAAACTGATCTCAACCAGTCTGTCTCTGTGTGTGTGTTTGGGGTTGGGGGTGTATATGCGTCTGTGCAAAGTGGTTAAAACGGACCTTTATTTTAAATCTCCTAAAATATTATCATTAAAGAACAATACTGTTTCTAAATGAAAGTATTTATTAAAGTCTTAGGTAATAAAAAGAAAAGTAAATGAGCCATATATGCATGCATTCCTATGGATATTGGAAAAGCGGGTGGTTTCCACCCAATGTGTGAGCTTTGAAGTGTTGAATTCCTTGGTCTTTTCGCACATTGATAAGATTTAAAACACAGAGTGGACTATTTCGAAGAGGAACGCATTACGGAAAAGATCTTCCGCGCTTCCTCGTGAAAGGAGTACTCTGTGAAGTAAAGCAAACCCGGTTGCAATCACTTCAGATGAGGATTTCAGCATAGTGGGCCCGCGCTTGTCTTTTCTACTGAGGCTGTTTTAGAACCCAATTCAGTGGGCCCTTCCCCCGCTGGGGCGGGGAGGGCAGAAGAAGCGAGGCTTTAATGAGCGGCTGGAATAGCGGCGCAACTCTGGCCGGCCGGGGCTGTGGAGCAGCTTAGAGACCTTTCCTGTGAACCCAGTCAAAGGTGAAGGGAAGGCCAGTTCGGGTCCAGCATATCTCCCGGCAGGCAGCTTCCCTTCCTTCTTCAGCTGGTATCTAACTTGGTATTTTCCCGGAGAAAGGGGTAGGGGGGTGTTTTTTTCAGCAACCACTGTCGAGCAGCTGCGGGCACCATCCGCCACACGCACAATCTGTCCTTCCCTGTGATCTGTCAGGACCGGGCTGCCGCCCCCACCCCTCCGTCCCTGTTCCCAGCGTTACCTGCCGCCATCACCGAGCTGGGGCTGGGGGGGGCGCGGAGCCCCGTGGCGACAGAGCGCTGAGGTGCTGCTCGGGGGCTTGGGGTGGGACGGGTTTTTTTGTAGCGTAGGGGTGTCGCTTTGGCGGGGAGGGAGAAGTGGAAGCGGTTTCCGTAAGACCGGGGATAAGAGGAATTGAAGTGGGGCGGAGGACTAGCGGCGCCCGCGCTGAGCGGCCAGGTGCGGCGGAGCCCGGCCCGCTGCTGGCCCCGGGAGAGAGGCTGGAGCCTGCCCCAGGGGCCGCTCCAAGGGCAGTTCCCGTCCCCGGATTTCTCATGTAAAAGGACACGTTTCCTCCTTGCACCTTCTGGAACACCGCCCGCTCCGGACCCTCCGGATCCTCTCCCTGCCCCCCGCATATCCGTGGGCTGGCACTTCGGCAGCGTGTTTATCACTGTGCCTTAAAAGCAACTAAATGCCTTGGGGAAAGGGAAAAAAAAAAGGGGGGGGGGAGCAGTGGGGGGAAGACAGAGAGAGGGAGAGAGAGGGAGAGAGCGGGAGAGGAAAAAAATGGAGCTCTGGATGTCTTTTAAATGAAAGACACATGCAAAGTTTTTGCAGACTGCAATTGACTTTTATCCCAATAAATGTCCCTCTTTAAAGACAACTATTAAACTCCAGGAAAGCGGAGGACAAGGAGCATCTCCTATGAACCTAAACCCCCCAAGAGCTGCCAGCAGCAGCAGCAGGGCTCTTTCTAGGCTGGGGACGGGAGCGCGGTGGCCTCCGCGGGGACGCGGAGTGTGAGCTTCTTTTTATTACCTCCGCGGGCAGTCCTCGCTCCCCGCCGAGCTGCTCCGCACCCCGGCAGCCCTTCCAGCCCTTCCCTCCCGGGAGCATCGGGCCACCCCGGCGGCGGCGGCGGCTGCTGACCCGCGGGGCCGTGGAAGCGCCGGCCTCGTCTGGGGACCGAGATGGGGACGGGCTGCGGCGTCCTCTGTGCTCTTCACCCCCGCTCCTCTGAGAAAACACGACCCTCCTGCAGCATCTTCCCCGCAGTGGGGACTCCTCTTTCTAATCGCCCCGTCTTTGCGAAGGTCTCCCCCCCCCCCCCCCCCCGAGATTATCGCCGAAATTTACATATATGAATATATATATATTTGTAATATCTGAGTATTAAATATAGAGCGAGATACCAGCTCTAACCGGGTCTTAAAATCCGTCCTTCCTCAACAGGAAACAATAAATAAATAAATAAAAATCAGAGTGACTCCACATCACTGTTAGCTCCAGGGACCAAATTCTACTCTCATTTACCTCTGTGCAACACAGCGGACTTCAAAGGGAAGGAGAGATGTAACCTAGGGGAGAATTGGCGCCACGTATGGCATTCGTTCTCCTTAAAAGCTTGAAAACAGAAAGCTGACTTCAGCGGGCTAAAACCATTTGAGAGGGGTTGGACAGATCCCGGGGGAGAAGGCGGCAAAGGGAAAACAAATTCTGTGCTGAGGTGAGACAGCTTTGAAAAGCATCTTTCTTCAGGGACCTACTCCCTCCGCCAGGCAGCCCCGTTATTAAGAGCTGCATGCAGATGTGCCGCTGTGTTTCCAGAGATGGAGTATCTCCCAAACCTTCTGTGAAAGGGTGTTATGTGTGATGGAGAGACGTTTCGTGACCAGAGGTGGTGTGAAGGAGCTCGCCCCTGCAGCGCATAGGAGCTCCTTGGGGGAAGCCTGTCCACTGAGACGAGCCGGGCGCACACCGCGGTACCGCTGGGCTCTCCCGCGGGGACGGCAGGCTGCCTTACCCCCGCCGTCCTGGAATTCATTCCCTTCCTGAGATCAGAAGTTACAGACCAAGCGTAGTAACGAGGATCCCGCATATATTTCAAATGTCTCGCTGCCGAACAAAGAATTTGGGAAAAGAAGTGTGTGACTGCGGTTCGGACCTCCGTTTCTGGGTCCGCAGTCGCTGCTGCTCGTGATGGCAGTTTCCAGCCGAAACAGGGCTACTGCATGTTGAAGGCATCTCCTCACACCCTGGCGTTTGTTTAAATAAAGTGAGAACGGCAGTAATACGGGCGATGATCTCCCTTTCAAATGTCCAGGAATCCCTATTCCCTCCCGTCCCTCCTCCCCATTTCTAATATCGGTTTTTAACTGTGGATGGTAGCACAGAAAGAAGATTTTTATTTTTTAATTTCTTTACAAAAACACTTCTCTTCCCTCCAGAAGAGTTAAATCACGAAATTTATTTAAGGATTGAACGGGAGGAAATTCGCGCTACCTGGGACTCGGCTAAACGAATTTTGGGGGTATTATTCAATTCCTTCCACATACGCACACTCCAGCTGTCCGGGGAAGCGGACGGTGAAGCTATGAAGATAAGGGCTGGGTATTCCCGCGGGAGGGCTGGCCCCGCAGCGAGGGGCGGCTGAGGGATGGTTACAGGGGGCAAAGGGAAGTGTACATGTTTTCTTGAATAGGATCAAGCACCCCAATAGCCGCCGGGGGAGGGGGGGAGGGGGGAGGGGGTGTGAAACACGAAGAGAACTGTCTGTCTTGAAAAACAGGTGCTCCAATGGTTCAGCATTTCCACAAGCCTTCTGTTTTCTTTGCTGAGGCTTTACCTAGGAGCTCCTTTCGTGCTCAGACAGGAGATTTTATTGCATGAGATAGGCGTAGGCTCCAGGGAGACCCTCTGAGAAATCAGCCACTCGGTCCTGCCACTGGTGTGCAGAAGCAAAAAAAAAAGGTGTAAAAAGACACTCTGCGACTCGCTCCATATCTCTTTCCCAGTGGAATGCGGCGAATTGCAAGTTACAATCCAAAACTTAGCTTGGCTAAGTAATAATTTTCCAGACATCCTGTTTGTGAGAAGAATCATGTGAAATATTCATATTGCCAGCAAGAAGTGCATTGCTTTTCAAAGAACATTGAAAGAAGTTGAGTTTTGGGGAATGTTGGATTTTCTTTTTTTTTTTTTTTTTTTTTTGTTTTTTTTTTTTTTTGGTTTTTTTTTTGGTTTTTTTGTTCTTTTGCACTATTTTAATCCTTGAAAATAAAGACTGTGTTTCGGATTTCAGCAGCCAGGCTGCAAAAGGTCCCAATCGAAGCCCCCTCTAACGAACTTTCTTCCTAATAGGCAGGTTTTGTTCACCTGAGCAAGCACAAATCAATTCTGGTGTACGTGGATAGCTTTAAGATTTTCCGTTCGGAGAGGAAATGTTTAATTGACACTGTTTGGAGTGACTTTACCAGAAACCTGGGATCTGTAGGTTCAGAGATCAGTGAAAGCGTAGGAGCAAATCGACTGCACTTCTACTCGGCAACTTAATGTTAATTCTGCGTGGGCAGCGGACGGGTCTATCGAGCCCCGCTCACCTCGCACAGGGAAAGCGGTGTCACCTCTCATTAGGCTGGGCCTGAACCTGGAGCCTTTCCCACTTTCCCAGCCAGGCTCGAGGCTCAGACGTTTCCCGGTCTAGTCCACAAAACAGCCCGAACGTAACGACAGCAACCATTTCACGGTTCCTGCAGTTTGGAGCTCTGACAGTACCTCAGCTGTTCGGGAGCCATCCCGTATGACACCTGCACAGATAAAATGAAGATTCCGTGAGCCTCAAAGGCATACTCAGGGGACAGGCAAGAAATTTGGTGAATGGGAAAGTTACCCCGTTAGGGAAGCAGGGTTGCTGATTTGCTGTCAGGGCTGGATAAACCTCGACAATTTTCTTCTTGCAACAGGTAGTGACGCTTCTTAAACCTTTTTTTTCCCTTTTTTTTTTTTTTTTAACGCAAAATGGAATGAGATAATATTTAGTGTGTTGATTTAATCTTAGCCCCATAGGAAATCTCAGCAGAGATGCTCTATAAAAGCATTAATCTCTTATCTTGATCTAGTTCAAATTATAATGAATCCTACTTACATATGTGTTATAAAAACAAATCCTACACGAATTTAATCTGTGCTTCATCGGACTGCTATTGTAGTCCTTTATCAAGTTTAGAAAGGATTTGAAAGTTGGGTCGTGGGACTCAAAGCCCCGTGCAGCTTGGCACCACCTTACAGAAGAGACTTGCTCCTAGAGATGCTTCTCAGGTCCGATATATGTATTTATTCCCCTCCACTCCCCCCGCCGCCGGACTTCGACTAAGAGCAGGATATCTGGCTTCTGCTCGGGATGTTAGGTAAGGCAAGCACAGAGCTGCTCTGTCTGCAGCCCGGAGGAGGCGGCTGTCCCCCGCCCTTACCGGGGGACAAAGCTTCTGGCGGCTTCGGCCAAGCCGGGCTCCAGCAGCCGGAGCGGCTCTTCAGAAGCCAAATCCTCGTCCCTTCCCCCTCTGCCAAGCTTTCCAACAAATTATAGACATATTCCCAAGGCAAAAGACAAACATCGTTCTTCATATCACAGAAACAGACGCCTTAGAAGAAAAATCTTGACTTGAAAAAGCACTTTATTAGGTTTTTACGGGTGAACATTTGCTTCTCCTCCCACCCTTACCCTTGGAATTTATTCCCAAGGAGCGGGCCGACCCCCAAAGGAGCAGACAGCGAGTTTGTAGTGAACAATTCTAAATTACCCCTTTCGCTCTCCTATCGCGAACTCACGCTGGGCTGTAGGGCACTGAGCATTAGCGTACCCATGCAAGGGAGGAAATAAAAAGGAAAGCCGTCCTTTGCAAGTTACCCAGCCTTCCCTGACGGCAGTTTGGTACTGGGACAATCCCGAAAATATAAGGGCTACATTACCGGAGCGACCCGAGGCTCTGAATGTATCGAGAGGCCTGGAGAGTGCGTGGGGGGCTGCCTTGTCATCTCTAGATGAATTGATTTCTTCTAAGGCATGAAATATGGGTCGACATTGTGGTTTCTAAGCACGAAGGTAAAGGAAGGTGTGAGACAGAAGGGGCAGGGTCTAAGAAATAGATCCCTGTTCAAGTTGGAGGTACTAACAAATGGATGCATTGAGCTGCTCTGACAAGGACTGCCGGTTTTCAAGGCTACCTCGTTTGAAAGAACCCTTGCTTTTTTTATTTTTTTTTTCCTCCAATGCTATGTGTGCTAGATACGATTAAAAACGTGTAATTCAGCGATGCTGAAAGCCACAGAGCAATTTTATTCCGGTCTTTCAGCACCGCCTCTGTACAGCCTCAGCCTTATTTTGTCATTTGCTGAGAGCTGCCTGTATCTTTTGAAACGCTAGCCTGCATTAAGGAGCATCTATCCCCGAGCCTTTAGATCTGCCCTTCTTACCAGAAACGGCTAGATGGATACGAAAAAGAACTTAGTGGTTAACCGATATGGCGCTAATATTTCATCCACGGGCCTCCTTCTCCTCCTTTCCTCCCCCCCTCCCGCTCCCCCCCC
>NW_024524600.1:6213793-6471101 GCF_017590135.1 Pyrgilauda ruficollis
CCCCCCACCCCCTTAAAAACTTCAACTCTTGGAAAAACATCATATTTTAAGCTTTCCACACAAATATTGATATTGGCAAATAAAGCCAGCCCCCAGCCTTTGGTTAGAGACAGTCTTCTTTTTGTTTTTACCCTGGGCAATCCAAATTAATCCACTGTATTACAAATTGCCTCGAAATATTTCACTTTTCCTGACAAAACCCATACCCGGCATATGTCAGTCACCATGAGAGACATTTTTCCTAGTCCGTTTGTGCGCTGGCTCTTTCTAGACTGTATCAGACAGCGATGGGCAGCGAGATGACATGACCCAGCAGGAAATTCTCTTATTTCTGTTTGCATTTATGCTGTGGCAAGGCACAAAATGTTTAATGTTATCAAGTAATCAAGCAAAACTGCGTAAACTTAAATCTTTGCCTCGCCTCCTGTTCTCAGGGCAAGAGGTGCCCACCAGGTGAAAGCAAGTCCCTCGCTTCGACCATTTGCCACCACATCCAGCGCATCTCTCCTGAGCAGGGGCAAGTCCTTCCCACATCGCCCTGGCCGAGGCTCTGAGCTCAACCCGGCACACGGCCAGACTGCACATTACATGAAAAGCAACAACTTCCCGAATCATTACCTGAAATTAAATGCGAACGCAAACGGCATAAACGTGAAGGGGCTGTGTAAAATTGCCTCTTTGCGATTGTTTTTGTTTTGTTTGATGCTTTAAAAAAAAATTATTTTCGGCCAAATGTCGTATAAAAATCCATGGGTCTGGACCCGCGCTGGGCAATGAAGCTGCGGCTCGCGGAAGGGAAGCCAGGATCTGTGCGGGTTGGCGGGCACAGCCCCTCGGTGTCGCTCCCGAGCGGGGCGCACGCAGCCGCTCCGAGCTGGCACCGGCCGCGCCTCTCACAGAATCTGCACACTAGAACGTGAACTGCGAGGCAGGAGAAAAAGCCACCAGAAACTGACACTTCTTGAGACCGCGAGGCCGTTATTTTTGTTCTCTTATCTTCTAGACGTGCTAATCCCGCAACAATCCTTTTTTTTTTTTTTTTTTCAATGTACAGCATTTAAAGAAAAACTGTTGGAGAACTGTATTCAATACGAATAGCAACGTATTAGACACACGAGCCAAGCCTACGGTGCTCTTGCAATGAATAACCTCTCGAACCTTCCCTTCCCGGTAATGGTGACAAAACCCACACTATTTGGATAGGACAGCTCTCATCTCATGATCGGAATGTAGCAGGAATATACAGCCCATTTTATTTGTGTACTTTTTTTTTTTTTTTTTCTGCTCACAAGCTCAGAAAATTGTGCCGATTTGAAGCAGGCATTTATCCGGTATCAGAATATAACTAGCTATAGCACTCTTTCCTAAAAAGCTGTCTTCCATCTCAGGATATATGTGGAACACCTTGGCTGTGGCTCAGCTATTTGGTGATGCTTATTTGCATTCAGGATTGAAGTAGTGCCTCGTAAAAAAAAAGAAAAAAAAATTGCTAACCTCCGGTTTCTTTGTATAAGTGTAATTTAACAAATGAGTAAGCTAGGAATAAAGAAAACCCGACCCTTAGCTATTAACTAACGTGTTCTTTATCACTTCTTAACTTGGTGAAATCGGCATTTGCTGTTACCCACATAAAATGCTCTTACCTGCTTCATTGTTAAAGAGCTACCAATTGCATCTCAGTCAGAAGTAATTTTATATCTTCCTAGGTATTTGGCTTATTTAATGTTTGAAGAAAAAAAAAGCGCTATATAAGTAGCAATCAATCAACTATGAAATTAAGAAAAGGTTACTAACTCCAAACAAATCTATTTAACATTGGAATGAAGACCAGGGGAGGAACAAATGCTAGTCTTTGGCAGCTAGTTAAGTACTAACCTGTGGTGTCAGCATCTGCCATCAAAATAACGGAGAAAGTGACCATAAAGGACAATCCACTTGTCTAAATGACCTGTAAATAACAGTGTAGCTCATAGTGTCATTGATATCAACTTCCAGTCCTTGTAAGGATGGTCAGCCTGGCGAAGTTAGTCAATATTTCCAGTAAAAATCCCTTCAGAAATCCAGTCTCTGTTCATTTGGCATCATGGAACTCCATGACCATCTCTCCAACAGGTATTGCTAACAAACCTCCAGCACAACTTGGCACCAGAAAGTGCCTTCAGGATGTAGCCAAGGGTATGTGGTCAGCATTTCCTCATCATCTACCCTGAAAACCAGGAGAGCAGTTGTCCCCAAGACCCAACCCTGCTTACTTTATGCCTACTGTTACTTGAAGGCCATACCTGCCTCCTTCCCTACACTTGGCCTATTTTCTGACTTTGTGTGAGAAGAGAGGTGTCCCATTCCTGCATTCGTGACCAGCTGACATCCCAATCTCATACTGATATAGATATATGAAAGTATATGCAAAAGTATGTATGAAAGTGTATATGAATATATAGAGATACATTTCTCACACAGGCTCTAAAAACTGCAGCGACTGACACAGATTAACATTCAAACACAACTATTTCACAACCGGTATAAAAAAATTAGTTAATTTTTCACTTATGACTGCAGAAAAAAATAAACAAAACATTAAAACCCCAAGTTGCTGGGAGTTGCTTTTGTTTTATCCAGCTAATACAGCTAAGTACAAACTGCTTGGAATTCAGATGTAACATCAGGCAATTCAATATTTTATAATATAATTAAGAGTTCTAGTTCTGCTTTTTTTGGGGGCCATGTGGTAATAGCTACTTTTCATATGTGTTTTTCTGACAATTAAGATTGCACAGTATCCCACAATATTAGTCTGGCTTCCATGAACACTAATAAAAGGAATTTTAATAGGTATCAAGGAAAGACTGTGCCTTCATAAACATACATTGCTGTTATCATGAGAATCCAAAATTAAAATCAAAGAGATATTAATCCAGTATATTCCTCGTAGTACTTTTAACAATTGTAATGAAAGACCAAGAGACAGTTTTGCAGCCACGTGTCTCAGGCCAGATTTGGATGCCACCAGTGGCAAGGTTTTCAAAAATGTAAACAATGTACAGTGGACACACCTTTAATGAATGCATGTGCGAATAATAGGATTATTAATAATTAAAGATAACGATTTACTCAGTCAAAATGTAACACTAACTCACCCTGCACCAAAACAATGTCAGTGCTGTACACTGGCTATTTGTGTATATCTGTTAAAACACGAAATGCCTTTGAGCAATTCTCTTTTGAGTCAGCACGGGTACTGTGTCAGAAGTAGGTAAACCTGCCCTTTATTCAGCGAGAAACATTTCCTCACAGACTTTTGTCACTCAGGTGTGGGTGACCTGACATTAGCACCTCGTTAACATGCAGACTGTGCCTTTTGGGAAGTTTGTTGTTTTTTTTTTTTTTTTTTGTTTTTCCAGATGCCCCGGTTGAAACAACAGAGGGTTTAGAGAACTCCTGAGCACACCTTCAGGCAAGTTGCACAGGAAAAGACAGTTCAGGATCTGTTCAGGAGAGCTCGTACAAAGCTCTTCACTGCTTTGGCGAGTAACACCCATCAACGGTTCAACACATAAACGCACCTTGTTGTTTTCTTCTTTGTTTCAAATGAGTGCTTTCCTACATTCCCCAGTCTCAAGCTTCATACATACAAGGAAGATTTTTAAAAAGAGCTCATTCATACGAAGTCCCTCCTCCTTCAAGTTAAAGGATCTTCAGGGAACAGAAAAAAGGGTGGAGGAGATGATGCTAGCTAGCCTGGAAGAACTCTGAAGCACCGCAAAGGTAGCAGCGCATCCAGGAATGCAGTTTCATGGTTCTGTGATGTAAGTTTTGCTGGACTGTCACTGACTCACAGCCACTTCAACATCAGAACAGACTGACAGAGAAACTTACTTTTAAGAATCTGTTCTTGTCCTAAATGGGAATTACAGCATCGGGGGGTAGGTGTGGGGGAGACAAAGAAAAGTGGGGGAAAAAAAAAGAAAAAAAAAGCCTGAAATGAAAAAGAGAGAACTAAAAGAAAATCCCCAAAAGATAAAAAAACCTCATAAAACTGCTTGCAGAGTTGGGCTTGAAAAATTCGTGTCATAAATATCCACCAAGTGAATCATCTGTGTTACCTCTGACCTTACGTACCCTAAGATGAGATGATGAACACCAAGACATGTTGGTTGCTTCACCTTATCCCTGAATGCAATAAAGGTCTTTCTGCTAGCTTGCACAGAAGTTGCACCTTGCAGGTTTTTCTGTATTTGGTCAGACATGCTGTACTTTGAACACTGCAATTCTGAGAAAAATGTGTTGGATACAATAAGACACGTTATTATTAGGCATTGCAATGCTATGTAATGAAAACAGCAACAAGTTTTGGCATACTTTATATCTGAATTTTTGTTGGGTATGTTACTTAACTTACTATGCAGACTAAGTGTATTATGAACTTAAAAGGTTTGCCAGTGAATATTGTCACTCCAATTTATAATTTAGTAAACTGTATATTAAAAAGCTACCATTAGTCTTTGCAAAATAAAAGGCCTTAAAAAATGTTGCCAAAACATTTTATTTAGGCTGGGAGGTATTTCTCATTCAGAAACACCCTGAAAACAAAGAGATTAATTAGGTATGATAATTTTTATACAGCAGATATTTTTTTTTATATAGATGTAGATACAGATGATACAGATATAGAAAGAAGCATAAAATCTAAAATATCCCTTATTTACAGCTTTGGTGATGTGCAATATATTATGGATACTCTAGACAAATAGAGGGGACAATCTGCAAGAAGTGTTAAGCTATGAACCTCTTGATTTTGTGTTTTTATTTCCAGTTAATAACTGTAACAGTGGCTACACACACTGCCAAGTGTAGTGGCAGACATTTTGAAATAACAAAGTTTTTCCTACAAAACTTATAACCTTGATGTTAAAAGCAAAATCGGAAAAGCTCCAGTATTTGTTGGTGACATTTAAAAGTCATTATATTGCAGATCCTGAAATCAAGCTGAACACTAACTTCATACATTTGGAAACTAACCAGGTAAGAGAAACATCTACTGACATTTTATACCCCGTTGACAACCATAGCATTTCTATAGTCAGGTTAAGCAACCTGACCATAATTCCCGAGAAAGGCAAATAAATCTTTTCTGAAATAGGGTGCACTGACTTTTCAAAAGCAAAGTGATAATAAAAACAGGACAGTGGTTCAAACAAGCAAAATTATTTACTGGAGGTTTTCCATGAGATCAGCCATCTTTTTATCTGAAAATGAATGCAAGTATTCACAAACATGGAGAGAAATGCTTTTAACCCATAGTTAGGTAGGTGTGTCAGCATAGAAAACACTTTACAAAATAACATCACATGTTAATTTAAGTACATTTTAAAAACAGCCACAATACAAGAATTTATGTTCTTTACTGACGGAAGTTTCAAGCCCCATTACCCTCTCCACCTCTTTCTCCATCTACAGGGGGTTGTGGCTTACAAAAACAGACAAGGAAATACCAAAGACAGCCTTTTTAAAGATCCAATTAGCAACTTATACCCTCAAAGTGGAAATCATTAAAGTAATGTTAGGCTCTGAAATCAAGGAACATTTTCTGTCCTGTATGCTGATGGACAAAGCATTGACTGGAAGTAATGAGTTAGATACTCATGAGCAGTAGAAACGGTATTTCTTTTTCTCTTGGTTTCCTTGCACCACAAAACATTTACACATGGCTCTGAAGGAGCCTGTCTATGTGGAAAAATTAAGTTGGGTTAACAGTAACATATAGATCTAATTTTACAGTATCCAAGAATAAAATGAGAACCTTTTATTTTTTAAAAAATCCTATAGGAAAGAGAAGTATTTGAAAGTATAAAACCATAACCGGTTGCTTTAACATATTATAATGATAATTTATGATGAAAGATCTAGAGGACTACTCATCTTCCTAATAAAAGGAAAGTGCAGGCTCATCATTGGTATATTGGTTCAGTAAAATATTCTGAACAGACTTCTCTAAGAATGGCATTGCTGGTTGTTATACCTCACAACACACTTTGCAAGCATGCATTTTATTTTGTGAGAAAATGAGAATTCAGTGTTTCAATATGTGGCATACATCACATGAACATGAACCCTTGTTATATTTGGACTTCTCATCCAGTTCTTATAAGCAAGCCTAAACTTAGTCACTGTACAACAAACTTTGTAGAGTTAATCAGTTCTGCATTCTATACCACATGAACATATAAGCAACTGAAAACACAAACTATGATAACTTACTGACAGGTATAAAATACTTTGACAAAAAATCCCACAAAACCCCAACCACTGTAACCATGTATAATAAAATAAGTCAAAAGTAGTTAACTGAAAGTGGTTTATTGGTAATAAATGAAAATCCAACAACTGATATTCAGAGGCTTAAAAAGAAACAGATTTCCATATGCTGGCTGTGTTTGATTAAATCAACTAGTTATTTCCAATATTCAGCTAATATTTTTAAGCTTTTGCCTTTTTTTGCCTGCTCCCCATCCTCCACTTAGCTGCACAGGATTGTCTCGAAATGATATCCGTTCTGTATGAGATGGACCCAAACATGATTTTTCTGGAGTAGAAATATTCTTTTCTAAACAACAAAACAGACATGAAATTAAAAACCAACCAACCAACACTCCCTAAATTTCACTGTACCATATTCTTTTCAAGACAATGACATTTCTAGGTCTAATTAGAAAGCACACAATTTTTATAGTTATGTATCACTCACCATTTAAAAGTAATACAAGTAATTTCACAAGGTAGTACTTTTAAAAAATTAACTCCTTATCGAAAAAAGACAAAAAAAATTAAAGTAAAATTAATAAACAAAAGTATCATATCTTTAGAAGCATCATTATCTGTCCATTTTGAACTTAAACACTTACAGAGATACTCAATGCTTTTGACACAGAAACTCATCCTTCAAGTGGATGAAGAACTAGTTGAGAAGATACATCTAATTATCAAGTTTTGTGGTTATGTTAGACCAAATAAAAGAGAGATTTCTTTTGTTCAGAGCTCAGGAATACTTAAATGCTGGATGGTGCCACAGAAAAATTTAAGAACACATAGGAATATGTGAAACAATCACTTTCATTGTCATACAGATGCTTGAGTAATTTAGACAGTGGTTTCTAAAAATTCTCCAGAAAATTATTTAAATAAAATAACCAGTAGGCATGACTAAAGATATAATATTTATTTAAAATAAATGAACATTTTACATGTGATAATATCTTTCTTTGGCATGTGTAAGAAAGACAACACCTGTGAAAGACAACCCAAACTTCACAAGAGTTCACAATGATGTTCACAATACAGCAGTTCATGTCTGTGAGTATATATATGTATGTACAAAATTAACACGCTAGCTTATCAAATACATATTTTATGAACAACTTTTTGCCACTTACCAAAGGAAAATACTACTACCTACGTAGTTTCAGTATTTTTGATATTTTAATTTTTTAGTACTTCTCAATAGAAAAAATAAATTTCTCACAACGCATAGTGACAAAAAAGTAGAACATCATTCTATGCACCACTGTATAAAACATAGCTGTAAATTTCAAAGAGTAAGTTTCTTTGTTTTCTCATGGATGCTTTCCTGCAGCCTTCTAGATCTAAATGTCAGGAGGTTTTCTAAGCCTACCGTTCTCTTTCTTATGAATTCTTAAATTGTTGCAAAGGTATCTTAATAAACACTTCTCTCTTTTGAAATCAAGAACTTTCAAGTATTTTTAAAATTATCTCCATTCATCTTCTTATGGCTCTACAGATGCAGCCATTTTTTTCTTCTTAAAATATATAATTCACACTAGACATATCTCCTGAAGATTTAAAATTCTGATATTTTAACTTTACAGCATTCCCAGTTTCCTTCTCTTTGGATTATTTTATTTAACACCTCAAATGGTAGCAGATCTTTCTAGTACAGAAAGGCTTTTGCTAAAGAGCAAAGAAAATATTTAATCAAGCAGTAAACTTTCCATTAATTATTTTGCCTGGGAACCATAGCATGTTCATTGAAGACTGAAACCCTCAAATTAGTAAATTAAGTGGTTAATTAGTGAAATTTCAAAATAAATCTGACATGGTAATAATATTTTTTAAATTGCATGCCTTTAATTTCAAGAAATATTTTATGAAAATGAAAACATTGTTAAACAACAAAAATAATTAAGACCGGAAATTTTTGTTAAAATAAAAACAAAAAGGAAATAGCTATTGCACATTTAAAGTGGAAACAAAATTGGGGCTAACTTATGCTTTTTCTGTGCACCCATCTTCAACATGGTATCCACAATGTAGGTAAACAAGAGATACCAGATTTTTTTCTATATTTTGGCAAAAAATACATTTTATTGCATTATTTTTAAAAACAGAATAAAAACAGATGCTAGAAAGAGCCTATCAATAATGAATTTGAAAACTAATCTAGTAGTGATAGAGTCAATATAGGAAGACAGTCAACCTAATCCTAATTGCCTGATCTGGATCATTTCTGGACTAACAACCTCACTTGTTTATGAACCTATGTGCACTGCTAAATAGTATTTTCCTGATGGATTTCAGTAATCTGTACATGTAAGATTTTTGTCTCTCCGCTTGTAATTATATACAATCCATTGGAAGGAATATATTGTCCTTACATGAATATGAAGTATTTAATATTGTTCCATTAAAAAAAATCCAAAAGACCTGCTGTATGCAGGTTTAACATGTCAGAGGTTGTCCCAAAGTCTGACAGTCATGGGTCTCTTTTTTTTTTTTTTTAATCCACTCTCATTAGACTTTGTAGCACCTGCTTTAAAGTTTATCATATAATTGTGACCTAGAAAAACTGATTTGAAGCACAGACTAACACTGTATTCTTTCTTTCCACCCTTTACACAGTTCTCAGCGCTATTCAGCCAAAGAAAATAAAGCCATTGTAGAGAAAGATAACTAATTTGGAATGAAATATCTACAGAGGGGTTTGCTGTAAATCACTGTAAATCATTCCCTTTGTATGTCCCATCTTTCCATCTTTGAAATGGCCATAATCATGTTTGCACTTCTGATAAAGCACTTTTGATATTTACTAAATAGTACTAAGAGATGGGTACTATTATCAATGCTGCTGTTCCAGTTATCAGTGGTGGAGTGATGAAAGACAGAGCTGGCATGGAGTACCAAAAGCCTATTCCCTGAAGAATGTTCTCAAGGACAGATAAATCCCACCAGCATAATGCAGTTTGCTTACTCCTATTCAGATCACAGCTATTTCTCAGATGTTACACTAGTGGTCATTGTAACTGTTAATAGCTAAATATTATTTATGATTGAAAATTTGTGTCCTAAAGCAAAGAAACCTAATTTATAATGAAGGTATTAGTCAAATATGAGAAAGGGTTTTGCTGCAGTTCTTTCTCCTAGAGTTTAATGCAAGACCAAACAGAAATATTAATGAAAACATAAGAATAGAATCATAGATTCATGAAGGCTGGAAAGGACCTTTAAGATAATGGAGTCCAACCATTAACCCAGCACTGCCAAGTTCACCACTAAACCATGTCTCTAAGCATCACATCCACATCTTTTCTGAACATTTTTAGGGATGGTGATTCCACCACTTATCTGTTCAGCCTGTTCTAATGCTTGACCACCTCTTTGGTGAAAAAATTTTTCCTAATATCTAATCCAATAATGATAATCCAATAATGAATGGAATGTGTTGCAAATATGGGACTTACCTAATTGATCACAAATTACTACGCTTACTTTTACTTCATGTCTTTTGCTATTCCAGTGAAAATCTAGGTATGAATATTTCACATGTGCTCAAGTAAGAGCAGCTTTGCACTTAAGTGTAAAACGAGCATCTAGGTAGAATTTTGCAAGAAGTAAAAAAAAATTGCATATTAACTAAAAAAACTCAGTAACTTTGTTGTCAATATCTGTGTTTACAAAAGATTTTCTGATTCTGATTTACAAAGGGGCAATTTTTTTTTTCTTCAGAAATATTCAATAGACACCTCCATTAGGAAATGGTTAGAATTTTGTCAAGATCAGGGGAATGAGAGAAGACAAGAGTCTGGTAAGGGATGACAGTGGCACTTTGAATTGTTAGACTGAACCTAGAAATAGTCCTTAAAAACATCTTGTTTAAAAAAAAGTCACAGACCAGAAAACAAACCTAACTTTCTGAAAACCCTCAAAACATATAAAAATGAATCCTTATTACATTTTTTCTCTTATATTTATTGATTTGGGGTTTTATTGAGGGACCTTACATATTTCTCTTACAGCTGTACATTACTAATGATGTGAACAGTTTTACAGCATGCTTGGATTTGCAATATCTCAATTTTCCCATAAACTGCAATGTATCCTGCAAATGAATGTTTTTTTTTGTGAGTTAATCAAGAGAATACTAGCATGTGAGTGAATCACATTACTGCTATCATAATTGCTTAATCAGTAAAATAAAGGTGACATACATGACAGTCATATTTTACTGTAAAGAGGTATATATTTCATTAATAGGCATGAATACACACATTGGTATGCAAGTGTGCATTTGTGATTTATGAATAATTGTAAGCATAATCACAATACTTTTAGTTCATTTTATGTTCCTTAAGTGTGTTTGTAGTAAGTCTTGCCCAAAGGCAACAGCAGAAAGATTCACAGGATCTCAAGATATTATATTTAGTATCTTTACTAAATAGAATTAGATGAATATATTAAATGTAAATGAACATGTTTACTAAATGTAAATTAGAACAATGACATCGGGTTTACTATATACAGTACTGATATTTTTGACAACAACTATTATTATTATTACCATAACTTGTACTAGAATTAAATAGAACGGCAAGTATATTAAGTATAATTTAACAGGGTACATGGTTATTCTAATACCAACTGATGTGGGAACAAATCTTAGCCAAGAAAAGCAATTTAATTTCTGCTACACTAAAGCAGGCTTTGGAAGACAGGCTCTAACACTTATTTACTGTACATTCATTTACTTATAACAACTTAATATAGGAAGTTCCAGTAAAGTCTGAGAGACATTCAAATGCCTGCATATGAATTTTGAGTATGTGCTGAAAGCTTGTCTTGGGTAAAGTCACATGCATCTATTTCCTAGCAGTCACTTTTTGGTGGTTTAATCTGTTTTCTGCTATCAATTTGTTCTGGTCTTTTTTTTGTTAAAGCCTGGGTCTTTTAACAAATGTCAAGGTTTACATATCCACTGTTTTGATAAGTAATGCAATATGTAAAATGCTTTGAATGAAATTCTTGGTGTCCAAGAAGAAAAGCTTTGTTAAAAGGGTTATGATAGAAATTTTATGATGCATAGTAGACGTCATAGGACATTTATCGATCCACCTAACATTGTATGTCTGGAGATATAATTTATTCCAAAGTCCTTACCATATTGTATTACTTAAAAGCAAATACAGCATAAGAAGGCATGGAGAAAAAAACCTCAACATTTTAGTGAAAGTGACCAGAACGAATCCTTAGCAGCAAAGCATTTACATCAATTTAAGCTCTGGAAAGAAGGTAGGTTCAGCAGGTCTGAGAAAAAGGCAAATGCTACAATATCAGAAAGGTTAACTTTTTAATAATGTTACTTATGGCTATCTTGAAGTTGGATTTTTTTTTTTTTTAGTTGCATTGTTTGCATAAAAATAGTTATTGTGCTGCAACTTTATATTTTTTAACTTCAAGATAATATTTAAATAGCATTGAAAAGTCTGGGGATTGATTTATGTGAAATACTGCACAATATGCAAAGATATATCTCCTTTTTTTTGTGGAGATTTGAAGGAAGACTATACTCATGATTATTTTTTTTTTTTACAGTAAATGGTGAATTTTGTTTGTAAATCTTCATGACTTCATGCTGGTAGGTTTAGACACTGGCTCTAAAATTTTATAGAAACAATGAACTTAAATTTCTTTTTATCAAACATTGATGCTCTTCTAACTAGATCATGCTGACAATTACATACTTGAATAATCTGAACTCTAAAATTCACATGGACTTGAAAGAGATAACAATGTACAAAAATATTATAAACATTTATTAATTACCATTCCACACAGTTAAAATAAACATAATAAACATAGTGCTCCAAATACATTCCTGTAAAATACAACTCTTTTCTAACTACAAAAAAACTTTCAGCACCACTGCTTATTAAAGTTCAATATTTATTTTGTGTTTCAGCTCCCTATCTATTTCTCCAATTTTGATAATTTAGGACGAAATTGAGTGTCTGCCTGAAATTTTCCAAAAGGTTGGTCACTTCTAAGAAAATATGTAAAATATTTATGCTACCCTTTGCAGACAGATCTGAAATCTACCGAATAACAGAGCCTTCCTTTTAGAGAAGTCCAAATTTGGATCAAGTATATATGAATTGAAGTATTTCCATGAACAGAGAAGGAATTTTTGACCTTTTGGGCTATAGTCACTAATATACCAGTCAGTGTGGGAAACATGCTTTACCATGATATTTCATGGAGCTAAGCAAGGCTATTCCTGAAGATAATGGTGCTAAATCAGGGAACTGAAAAGCCTGCTTGTTTCATGCTGTCTGTGGCAGATGGAGAATAACTACAGGAATCATGCAGAGAGTAAGAATCAAAACTCCTACAGGAAGAAGACTGAGAGAAGAGGCAAAGGGCTGCAACTAAAATCCGAGTGAGAAATGAGACTGACTCAGAATCAAGGTGAGAGAAACTAAAGCTAACTCGGTAAACAATGTCCTGGCACAGCTGGACAAGAGACTAGAATGACTTGACAAAGATACTGACACAGAGCAGGGAGAAAAACATGGAGAAGAAGAAAACTGTGAATTGGCAAAGGAGATCTGTGCAAGAATAAAGAAGATGGATTGTGGGGTACTAGATGGTTCCTAACTCTCAGAATTAACATAATTAAAAGAAGTAAAAATACAGGTAATAATGAGAAAGAACACAAAGAATAAGCACATTAAGGACTGGACTTAAGATCTGCCTAAACAGTACACTAAACCAGGACATATTTGGAGGAGGTCTAAACTAGAAGATGATGAATCTGAGGAATAATGTCAGGAATAATCCGGATTCAAAAAGAAACAGAAAGTGAGAGGGAAAAAAGTAATCATACCGGGATCTGTAGAAGCAAACAGGAGACTTGATGGCATATGTGAGAAAGAAGAGTGGATGGGAGAGGAAGCTTAGGCTGCAATAAGTTGGAGGAGAGAAACAAGAACCATTCATAATAAAAGGAAGGACTACAGAGCACAGCTGTGGAAAAAAACAGCAATTAAAAAGAGACAAATTAGAAGGAAAAAGCAAGGAAATAAAGAGTGCCTTGGGAAAGAAGATCTTATAGACACATCTTTACCATCCAGTGCAACAATTTTGTGAAGTAGCCACACATAAATTATTGGGCCTTTCAGTGAACTGACTTGAGAAATATTTTTGAATCTACTTAACAAACATCCCACAGCAAAGGAAACATAAAACTGTTATTATTTACTCAAATCATAGGACAAAAATCTTAAATCTTATTGTTGATCCAATGGTTCCATGGTTCTAAGCAGATATCTAAGTGAACTGTAAGCCAATGTCTCAAAATGGAATTTTTGTATTTAAGCTAGTTTCTCTTCAAAAAAATCCACACTGAAGAACTCCCAAACCCTAGTAGAAGAGTATGAGGCTGGTAAAATGAAGCACTTAAAATTTAGAATATGCCTCTGTGTATCTGTTCTTGAATTATTTTCATAATTGGAAGCACAGATGATGAACTTACATGAGATCTTGTATTATTCTTTCTCCCTAGCCTGTTAAATTCAATGAAAACAAGTTCTACATGCCTTTAAAATCCGCATTTAGGTAATTTTTTAATATGCAACCTTAAAGTCAATTAAGCAGCATCTTTTAGGACGTCATTCTCTAGTGTCTGTTCAAAAAGATTAGGTATATGTTGTTTGATAGTCAACCAATACAGAGAAAAATACGTATGTATGAAAGAAATATGCACAAGAAACCCCTTGGTAAAATATGAGCAAATTCACAGAATGCTTAAAAACAAGATGCTTATTACACAGAGAGAATTTACAAATCCTAAATGAAAGACAGCAGTCCTCGAACTAGAATATATAGACAATAGTGATGCTAAGAAGAAAGGAACAGGAAAGCAGGAATTTTTTAACATGAAGCTGTACCATACACTGCTTATAACAAAGTTGAAGGGTTTCTAACAACTTTTCTTTTCAACTTTCATGAAAGAAAGGGAGGCAAAAAAATCAAGGCGGGGGTTCTGTCAAGAGCAAAAAAAAAAAAATTGAGTAAGATTTAAAAAGGAAGTGAAATAAAAGCTACTGTGTTTTTTTCTGAGTTGGAAGACTTTCCACTGTAAGAAAGACATAATTAAACTTCATTAATTTATTTTCACTGATTAGCAGAATATAAAGTGCAAATTTATTGGAGAACTAGAACTGATAAATGTTTTTTAGTGGAAATATACATGGGTCCATTTTTTGAATTAAGGGTAATAAAGGAATGACAAGGTTCAGGTTTTAATTTATTTAATTTGTTTTCCTTGAAAGCAGTTTTACTGATATCAGAGGCTTCCTGAAAAGCTCAAATTCAGGGAAGAGAAGAATTAAGAATTCTGGGCAGTATTTCAAATAAAAGTTAGAGGCACAGCTCCCATTGCATTTCACTTTCAAATTTTGGTCAGGAGATTGCAGTTCCCAAGGCAAATATAACAAAAATGAAGTTTAAACTTGCAGAGAAAAAATCCCCACAAAATTGTGATGACTATGTACATCATGTAACTATGTACTATGACATGTTAGACAATGTAAAATATGTAGGAGACTCATCTGTATGTCCAAAATTCGTTGGTCAGAAACAGATTAGGATGATAGAAGGTAGCTGATGGTCATAGCCTACTCACAAATTGGCTATTAGTATACGCCAAAAACCATACTTTCTAGCTAGGTACAGAAAATGCTTGTCCTCTAACTCCTGCGAAGTATTTCTATGCCCATCTTGCAACTTAATGCTGACTACAGCACTAGTGTTCAGGAAAGAATTAAGACAAAAAATACAACCAGAAATTTACACCAATATTTATGGAGTTAATAAAAATAATAAAGAATGGTCAGACCCCCTGCCCTCCAACCAGCCCCACCCCAAAAAATAACCTCAAGCAACAGAAAAGAAAAAATAGTTACTAGGGAGCATAAAGCAATAACTCTGAAGGAATATTATATTCCTTCTGTAACATAATATAAGTATGTTCTTAGATCATAACATACTGGACATTAGCAGAAGTAAAGTCCTAAATTAGACAGATAACTATTTACTCCAGCTGAACAATGGCTACTCCTTCTTTAGGTTATAAATTTTTTTAAACATTTGGTCAATTTAATAAACAGTTAGTTTTCCCTTTAAACATGCAACAGGGAAGCAAATCAAATACTTTTAAGTAAACAAATGCTTTCCTTAAACTGAGATATACTCTGTTAAAAGCATTCCTTTTATTACTTAATTAATTTAGCTTTGTCAAGGAACAGAATTAAATTAGTTTAGGATTAATCTATCCCATCCAAATTTTTCAGAAAAAAATAGGAAATTTGGCTTTTAAAAAACTTATAATAGTTTAATTCAGAATTCAAAGAACCTGCTTTTGGAAAAAAGGGTCTATAGAAAGAACATAAAAGTTGGAAAGTTGACAAAATATTTCTTTAAATCTTGACGTAGCCTTCCTAAAATCCCCTGTGAATTAAAAGATAATAACTTTGAAGTGTAGTATGCTTTCTCATAACAAAGACATGATAATTCATACATTTCCCTATATATATATAAAAGGTATTTTATTTCAGTATCACACGAATTTGAGCAGGATTTTTTTAGTAAATATATTTAAGAAACCATTATTTTGTATTTCTAGACTTTACTTTTCAGCCTGTAAGATCTGAAAAATTTATTCATACAATTTCTAAATGACAAGTTATATATAAGGAACATGTATGATACACCAAAATAACAGGTCTTGATTCCTAACAATAATTGAATTCTGAGTAGCAGGCACAACTATGGATGTTGGAAGGTGAACTCAGTAACATTTTATTAATAAAGCTTGTCAAATCATTGAGGTTGAGATCTTCTGGAAAAATGGTACAAGAACTTGATTTAAGAATTTATTGAAGTGACAGCACCTCTAAGGTCACAGCATCTTTATAGTAATCTAATACAACTGCAGGTTAACTCAAAGAGAACACACCTACTAAATCACTGAAACAGTTCCTAGTTATCTTCATTTAAAATTTCAGAAGGCAAAACCAAGAGAGACTATAGAACAAAAAAGCATTCTGTAACAAACACATTCTCAGCAAAGGCAAATTTATAATGCTTTCAGATTAAAGATATCACGGGGCTAATGATTTATTCTGATCACTGAAAAGCAAGTCTTTGGCAAAGAGAAATAATGTAATAAACATATTTCTATACTGCATATGAAATGTAAAAAGGTGACAGTAATGTTTGGTTTCATATGTCATAAGTGACACAATTGAATGCATCATCACTGTTAAATTTCTTAAATCCATGGTGATAATATTTATAAAGACACGTATGCAGAAACATATTTAAAAAGACATAAGACCTGGGCTTTTTTTTCCTTATTTCCTGGACTACTGAAATAAGAATGAATACATAGGCACGGTGTAGAAGACATATTTTTTGAAAGTATACCTATATTAGCAGACATTGTAAACTCTATTTCTCCACCCCCGCTCCCTCACATTTATGACTCTGCCAGTTGGTTGTTCTTCCCTGCTCCTTTCCTAATCTCTCCTTTTCTTCTTGAAGGTATAATGCAATGGCACTTTTTTTATTTTCCAAAGCAAAACTTGTTCCCAAGATCCACACAGGCAAGTTCTACATGTTGAAAGAGTTCATATTAATTTATTTTTGGATGGAGTTACAATATAGGTTACAGTCTAAACAACAGCTATACACTAATATGAATGCAGCTTATACAATTTAACTCAATTATTCAAGATATGGACACATTCTATTCTAGATATATGAATACAATGATAATTTTGTCATTGACATCAGTAGTTTAGAGTTACCTCGCCTAAATTCAGGAACTTAGCAGTTAGAAATCTCATCTAATTTAAATGGTGTGTCTTCATCACTAGCCAATGGAGAGAAACAAGAAAACTAAGGACACAATTAATTCTTTTCTAAGATGACAGGCAAAAAGACAGAATTATGTTCTTTTTCCATTGGTACAATTAACTTACATGATGACAATAAATTTTATGTAATCTAATTTTAGCAATGTAAAACAAATGAATAAGCACAAATATATTGAGTCACTATATTTTTTGCTTGTGGTGAAGTAATGTAAATAAATTTTTTTTCTAAAGCCTTTACAAAGTGTGTCACAAAAATAGAGATTTCAAGTATTTTTACATGTTTTTCTTGAATTTTATTTTTTTAATTGAAAATGGAAATTCAGCATATATGAAAACATAATCAAAAAAAGTAAATCCACCAATTTATATATAAAAATTATACTAAATACCTGATTATTATTTTGACAATATTTCAAGAAACTTCACTACTTAAAAAGTTTTAGGAATTTTGATAATTTTGCCAGAGTTATTTAATACAGCTTAAATTTTCCATAATGTGCTTTTGGGGGGTCTATGTCTTTATTTATTTGGAAAAAACATTGCACACAAATATAAAAATAGAGTATGTCATATTATCAGAAACATATTAACATTTCTTCAGTTATATTACACAAAATAAGACATGAAACTTAAAATTCTATGATTTTATGACATTCAAGAATTATTCTTTTTTTCTATATATAGATTCTTTTGTTACCTTCTATGGTATTAGAGTGGTAAAAATATAAGGGTTTAAAAGGATCCTCTAATACTGAGCTATAATAAGTTGAGTGGGATCATAAACTGCAGCATGACTGGTAATCAACATGACAGAAATCTGTGCCCTGATTTGTGTATGTGTTCTGGTGCTCAGGTAACAAAACATGCATTTTTCAAAGCTCTTTTGGAAATAAAATAAGAGGAAGATTAAAAACAAATCTTTTCCATACTCAAGGGAAAAGAAAATCTTCTCAGGACTCAGCCATGAGAAGACCTACAATACATCACAGGGAACTTCCCATTAAAATTACAAGAGGAACGTCTATTGACATTACAGTTTTTAAACTGAACTGTAGTAAATATATGAAAAGGCTTTAGACAAAAAAGAAACAGAAAGATAAGCAGCATGTGTCATTAAGGATTCCAGGCATGCTCAGTTCCACCTAGCATTTTAAAGTGATCTTTAATACTGATATTGAAAAGAACCATAACTTACTTGAGGATCTTGCTGAGTGTCTGTGTGGCGGCTTATTTTTTTCTCTGTTCTCAGTCAAAGCACTTCCACTGGCCATGGAAACAAGGTCTAAATCCATGTCTTCTCTGCTTACAGGGCTTGCCTGGAAGCAGTGGGAGAGAATGTACACAATCATGAAACAAAATATAACATTTTCTGAATGTAGCTCACATTACTCCAAATAAACAAACAGGGTCTGTCAAACAACCTTCTTCAAAATGATACCACAATCCTTTTTTGTTGCCTAGGCTGAACAAATGCACTATGTCAAAGCATTTTTGTAAATAAGAGCCGATCTTAAAATTGTGGTTTGTGATCTGAGTCAATGCAACAACAAAAGAAAACATTTTAGTACAGTAATTTTGAAGAAAATCAATCTTGCAGAGCACTGATGAAACCTTAAACAGCTTAAGATCATTTACTGACCAGTCTATAATTTAAGTTATAGTTGAATGTCAGAGATGTCATATTGGATTATTTCCTGCAATATTTATGCTTTATCCAGGACACGTATCACTTCAATCAGTCATGGGCCCAGTGAGTAATTTAATCTTTAAGGTTTTTGCTAATTAACCATAACCATCAGACAGCATTTTAATTATACTTTAGGCAAGAGTATTATATTAATTATAAACTTCTGACATCCAGTGGTGGTATGTTTTGACATGAGGCATGTTACCTGCACACAAATATGACAAAAGAAAAATGAAAATCGTGTTTCATTTTAGCATTGCTGTTTTGGGAACATGTAGGGCAAAGTTTAAAAACCGACCTGGAAGATACCTCCCACTGCAAATTGCAGATTGTTATTTTTGCAGAAACAAGTTCACATTTACTGAAGAATGAAAGGAAAAGCTACTCAGAAATAAAAGCAGCCTCTAGCAATAACAAGATACTAAGGGCCCGTAACAATGATGGGGAAAAATCAGACACTGCTGATGAACAGTCTACAAAACTCCCAGCATCCCTGAGTCAGTCGGCTGGAAGTACTGAACATAAGGATTTACTTCTCTAGACTTTGGACCTTCAGAAGTGAAGTCCAGAAAAGCAGACTCAAGTCTTTCCTCTCTCTGGGCTGAAGAGCTAGGTGTCTTTCAGAACTAGGTGTCTAACTGGGTATTTCTTTTTTAAAAACAAACTACAAAACAAACTACAGGAAAGGAAAAGCCTCTGCTAGTGGTAGTGTCATGAAACTTTTGGCCAACACTGTAGTAGCAAGACAAGGTATCGAGAGACTGGGTCTCAACTCCTCCTCAGGGGGCTAAAGCCCACAGCTCCCTTTTTCTCAGGAAAGTGCTGTTACTATGAAGTTGCAGGCCATTCTGGAGGAGACGATTTCCAGACTTCCTGTTCAAACTACCTCACTGTACCACAAGCAGCACTGCACCAATGCAGACAGGCTTTGTAGTCCAGTCTAACTTAGAGAACTCAGATGAAATGGAGACCTGTTTCATTTCCTTGTCTTTACTCAGTCACTGTTTAATGTAAAATTCATTAAAAAGTCCATGCATTTTCAAACCAAAACGTCCAAAGATACAGAGATTTTACGCTCTTCCTTAGTGATTGCATTCCCTTTGTGTCTGCACAGAAAGTTTATCCCTTGTTTTCTGATGCTTACCTTTTATATGTTTAATGTTGAGGAATTTAAAGTTTTGCTTTGCAAAGCTAGTCTCTATTATTGCTGTTAACATCAATATTTTATTTTCTCTTCCATAGCAGTGCCAAGAAACTTTGAAAAAAAAAAGTTTTATCCTGCCAATTGTTTCTATTTTATTGACCTTAATATTTACAGTTGCTTTAAGCTTGTGAGAGTTTCCTATGTTCAAAATCTTTAAACTGAAAGCTTTTAGTCTTTCATTAGTAGAAGTAATGCAATGGTTGTGACACTCAAAGATATTCAAACCAACGGAAGTGATCATTCTTATTTCTATCTAACCTGTTTCAACACACAACAAAAATCTTTTTAATGTCCCAATTCCCAAAGATTTGTGGCCATGAGGCCACATTTTAGACAGCTAGTTTCCATGGTATTATTGTTCAATCCCTACCATCACAGAAACTTAGGCTTCATCATCTTGTAGACAACAATATTCAGGATTATATAATAGATTTTACTAGGACTATCTCTATCTCCGATGTAAAATACTTGTTATTTTATTTTGAATAAAGGTAGGCGTTTTAACCCAATCACAGAGAGACTAATAGATAAGGTTGTATTAATCACTGGAACAAACTTAATTTTGGCTTTTTAAAGAAGCTGAGTGAAAGTCCTCTGAAGCTAATTAAAATCTTCCCTTTCACATTTATGATTTAGAATGAGAATTTGGAAGAAATTTAAGATACCGGCACAGTTTTTTGCAGACTGTAATATTAGACTTCCATCTGCAGTGATCACCATAGTTCCGACACTCTTCAGACTTTCTGCCATTTTTTTACTACCAGAAACCTTTCTTATTAATTAATTGAAAATTAATATCAATCAGGAGGAATCTTTGCCTTGAACACAGCTTTGCATCTGTATTTTTTTCTGTTTCTAGGTAAAATTATCAAGATGTTCTGTCACCTTCAGAGATAAAAGGTGCTTTTGAATACAAATTACATATAAATGATTGGAGATACTGATCAATAGTGAAGGGGTTAATCCCGTAGGTAACTTAAACTTCATACAAGAAGAATAAGGAAGTCTATCCTACTGGCTATTCCACAAAATAATATTAATTTAAAATAATTTAAAGTGTAAGTCAGCATGCCTTCCTAAGCAATTCAATGGTATCACTAATGAGAAAAATCATCAAAATTACCAAGATTAACATATTAAGGTCTTAGATTTGCTGCAGGTTACTACAAAGCAATAATCCCCAGCGAGAAGACTTTCTTGTTTATATGCAAGCATTGAAATGCAATTTTGTATCCATGAAAAAGAAAGTCTTAAATTACCGGAATGTCCACAAATATAATTTAGAAAACTATATGAAACTTCCAGAATGCAGGCTTATGGAACACATAAAAAGCAGGGATTTTAAAAGCACATCAGAAAGCTTCATGATCGATCATATGGCATACAAATAAACTACTGGAAATGTCCAGGAATGCTTTCCTCTTCTAATGCTTCCTCTCTCTCTCTCTCTCTCTCTCTCTCTCTCTCTCTCTCTCTCTCTGCTTTTAATATATATTTTCCACTTTCTTTCAGTTTACAAGAACGTTTTTTTTAATAACGATTGCAGCTGTTAACTTGATTTTTATCATGATTTCATAGCTTTTAAGTAAGCTACTGAGCCAAAGCAGTAGGAGCATGTTCACATTTCACCCTTTGAGAACTCATATAAATTTTAAAACCAAAATTCTCCAGCCCTCTGTGTGTACAAACCACATCATTATTTCACTGCCTGTATAGTACTGCTTTCTGCATTAGAGATACATTTTATTCTATTTTCTATTTTTTGAATCCTCTATTGCATTTTTCTCTGTATTTCATTCATGTGGAACAGCTATGTTATTATGTGGCACAGGCTGTGACAATTCCATAACTTTGGCAGTTATGTGGGCACACCACATAATACTATTGTGGGATTGCAGCAGTGTTTTGTGGACAGAACCGCTTAGTGTAAATAACATACAATCTACCTATGTGCACATATGCTTACCAATAATTACATAATATGTAATTTAGATAACACTATTAAATTATGATTTGCTCAAATTACTGCTTTAGACTCCACCTATCAAACCCGACAGCAGTCGGTCGGTTCATGATTTCAGCCCTTTAAGTTTTAGAAGAACCAAAGAATTGCCATAGAAAATTGCCACATATTTGCCAGAGAAAAATATTTGACAAAATCTGTCTTAAAGAAAACAGCAATAGTAACATGTAAGGCTTAAAATAATTTTTTTCAAAGGCGAATTTTATGAGAGTTTATGGAATCATTTCCAAAACATGCAAATTGCATAGGTTGTGAAGCTAAAGAAGGAAGAGTCTAGATAGGGGCAAGATTGCTCAGAGAACAAAATGAGGCATATGACACATAATCTAACTGGGAAATAATTTTTATGCAATATTTCACATCATGCATATGAGTATGAAATACTAATTCTGTCTAGCTTCTAAAATTTTGCCCCATTTTTACACTGCACAAAATTTTATCAATAAGAATATTGCTAACATGGCATTAAAATGTAAAGTTTATATAAATAGAAATTGAGTGAGTATGCATTGGCCTGGAGGCATCACAACTGCTTGCTATTAACGGAACTTTTGGGTATTTTTGACGCAGTCTTTCAGTTTTGTAAATCTTCAAACTGTTAAATTGCTTATAGTTCCCCTCCTGCCAACTTACATGACTCCCTGTTTCAGAAAATCCAATTTTTTAAAATGCTGCAAAAAGAGTGAATCATGAAAAGAGCAGAGGTCATTTTAAGATCTAAAAAAATATAAAAAAAGAAATTGTAGGAATAAATCTGACTTCATAGAATGTTTTCCATAATGTCCACATATTAATATACAATTACAACTTACTGTATTTCAATAAATTATACTGAAAGCATACTAAAATTATTTAGGCATGCTATATACAGAATTTAAGAATATTGAAAGTTGTTTAATTTACAAGTATACACATTTTTAGTAAATAATGTATTTGGTACTGATACATATTTAATTTTTTTAAACTTTTTTTGAAAATGCAGATATAGAAGCTTTAAATAACACACAGTAGCATTTGATGTCCTAAAAAAACCCCCAGTGTCAGATCATGAAGCTAGAACCCAAAGCACCTACATGGGGTTTTGTGCTAAAATACTTTCCTCTGATCTCCACCAGGGGATGACTCAATTGCCAAACAGAGATAACACTACTGAATTATATTAATCAAAAAGTTCTCCTGTTTTTACACCAGGTACAGATTGGAAAAACCTGAATTCTGCAAAATCCCACAAAGAAACACGTTCTTACCACAAGTTGTACTTGTCTGCTGTCACATACTGCAGGATCTAACTCAGGCAAAAAACGACAGCTGGGAAAAATGCAGAATAGAAATTTCAATAACTCCCACTGTACTGGCTCACTAAAATACCTGCACAGAACCTTTTCAGGAAACAATCCTGCCTAATTATTTAAAATAATTCCGTGCTTAAGATGTATCAGGGAATTTAATATTAACTGATAAAGTATCAGAGCAATTACTTTTTTTGTACTTGATTTAAAAATAATTAACCATTCTTTATTCAAATGATAGAATATTAAGTGAAACTATTTTAACCAGCATGACTTTTTGTATGTGTTGACATAAACTGTAGAAAAGCCAGTTTTCATATTACTTTTTGTAGGAATAAAATTGTTTTCAGCTGAATAAATACATAAGCTCTTCTAAATTGTCCACCAGTGAAGTTTGAATGGACATCAGTTGGACTTTTGGCACATTAAAAAATGATATAATGATCCTTAAAAAAGTCAGTACAAATACTAGGGCACAGCATACACCTGCAGAGGTAGCACAATAATATTTAAGAAAATTGTTTTATAAATTTCTGTGTCTTCTTACTTTTAAACATTATTGCCTCTTGTATTCCAGTGTTTTCATTCACTTTAAAAGTCATGGAAATTATCTTAAACAAACACTTTGAGTATTTCTCTATTATGGATCATGACTAAAAGACAAATATTTCTATAAAAACAGATAAATATTTCCTAAGGAACATATTTTTCATATAGTTTCTACAATCACTGATACAAACAGCATATGTGGCATATTTTTCTGCACAAGACAGAACAATTTGCAGCCCATTTAATTATAAATCTATTTTAAATGAAAATAATAATAAAATTAATATACTAAACCCATAGCTTGCCTACTGACATTTTGTTTGGTTTTCTTAGAGATGCTTGGCATTGTGTCTACTAATGACTTCATTAAGATAACTAAGGCCTTATATTGAATTTATGACCAAAATGCACTTAGTATGTCTTCATGTTAGTTTAGGCAATATGAACCTTTCCCTCAATTGTATTGACATTTTATCTGTTTAATAACCAAAACTGAACATAGAAGGAACATGTTTACAACATCTTAGTACAGTGTAGTATAAAGATGCAATCGCTGGGTTTATGTTTTGAAGACAAAATATAAATACACACTCTTTAGTTAAAAAAAGTATTTTTTTACTTCCTTAATCAAATCTAACAATGTAGCTAATGTTACAGTTGATTTAATTACATAAAACCATAATATATATCAATAACATTATGAAATATATGATGAATAAGCACTTTTTTGTACACTCTTTTCAGTCTAAAACCCACTGCATTGCTAAGGTAAATCTAAGTAGTTATTTATGAAAGATTTCTGATATTTATTATAAGATTCTAAACATTTTATAATTTCAATTTCAATGTGGAAGAAGTATCTACACAATGACTACTAAGCCAGTTCTAAAGGGTGCCATATCTGGGACCCGGAAATATGGTGTACTGTCTGCTAGCTGCAAAGTCATGTTTGTTTTAGAACCAGTAACTTAGGTTTCACTTTACAAGACAAATTAAAAAAAAAATCTAATTTAAAGGCGATGACCTCACCACTTTGTGTTTCTGGAACTGGCTTCTTCATAATCCAAAAGCTGTGCACGAAGCCATTGGTATGTGAAGTCTTTTCTCTGTAATTTCTCATCTAAAGTAGCATCCAGCTGAGAATTTTTTTTACCTGGGGAGGAAGAGAGATATTCCTGTCTTTCACCATTATTTCAAAATACATTTTCTTTAAGATTTCCTAGATAAACTTGGAACCTATGGCATCTTGGAAAAGAAAAAAGGCAATTACTTCATTTCCATGCAGAGTCTAACTATTTACATTTTATTCAGATACATTTAAGAAATACTTTTATATTAGTTTTAATTTTATGATTTGTTTGCTCTTTTGGGATGCAATATCAGTCTTCTGAATAAATTTATTTGATTGGGAAACAAATCTATCCTTTGTTATGAAATTCATATAGAAGTATATATTATACATAAATTGCTTGTCACAGCTGCCATGAATGTTGCTTATTGTGCTATCTCCTTAATTAAAAATATGCAATCATTTATACTTACATTTCTACTTAGCAATCTATAAGGTTAAAAAAACAAATCAACATTATATGCAAGAGTTGACACATGGCAATCTTATTACTCTTATCTGCCTTTTACTTATGTGATCTATTAAGACGTTTAAGACATTTTAATGGCAATTTCTGATTTGGATTCCAAAGCAATTGCATCTATGATATTATTTTTCAGAAATTACTACCTACTTTTGGATCACAAACGACATCTAACGATAGAGAATAAAACAGTGACGTTATGGGGAAAAAATATAAAATTATAGAGATCCTTCAGTTTTTGGACCATTCTGCTGAATAACAGACATGGTAAGGAGCAACAGGAAGAGGCTGCCAGAACTGGAAGGGTGCACAGAGGATCCATCATTGTTGCATGGCAACATTCATGGATTAGAAAAATTTTTTGTTTTCTATCATCATACATAAACTGTATAGGTTAAATCCTTTTAGCACCTTCAAATCAGGGCATTTATGAGACATTTGAAAACTTTTTTCTTTTTTTATTTGGTACAAATATTTGTTTTTTTTCTCTTTGATGTCATTTCAGATAACACTGAGTTATCATCCCTGTTGCTAATTATTCCTTTTGTTTTTCTTTCAAAGATTCTTCTTTCGTCACTGATAGGTGAATATGGCAGCTACTAGAAGGTTTTTAGCAAAAAAAGGAACACTTGAACCAGCAAAGACCACTCAACATCAAGTCCATTTTCTTGCTATGGATGATTTAACTTTCAGTAACTCCAAAGGGATGGCAGGAGTGGGGACGGAGATATCAGAAGTGCCATAGTTTTCATTCATGTTTTGACATTATAAACTGAAGTTATAGGATATTCACAAATTCACCTTTCAAGGGATTTGGTACATTACATGTAATATTTTTAAAATTAAAATTTAAAATTTACTTTGCATAAACTCCAAAATATGCAGGTTTTGCCTCACTGGCTTTTACCTAGCTTTGCTGTGAGCTCATTGCTTTCAAATTTTAGCTCTAAGTTAAAGTATCAAAGCTGCTTATTTCATAGTCAGAAACACAAATGTTTTTTGTTTATTTGTTTTAGTATAGGGAGTCTCTATTCAAACCAAGTCCATTCCTTAGGCTGAATGTATTCAAGGCAAGGTCCTGATCCAGAATATAAAGTCATATATGTCTTGCTAGTCACCCACAGACAAGAATTTAGGCAGAAGAATTTATCCTTAGTTGATGTCAAAGAACTCCCATTTACCACCTTAGAAAGACAGAAAATGAAAATCTTGGATGGATAGTCACTGTATCAATGGAAATGAGGGTGTGAGGGCTGACTGAAAAAGACAAGCAGTGAATTACTTAATAAGTGCCAAATATTAAAAGAGTGATAATTACACTGTTCATCATCTTCCTTTAATAAAGTGGGAACTATTTAATTTTTTTCTAAATTTACAACATTGCCTTCCTGGTTCAGGAGTACAGTTATCCAACCTTTCCATTTTGAAAATGTATTAAGTTCCAAGTCCACTGGTATCCTTATGTCTTCATTCGAAGATGCTGATTTACAACAAGAGTAAGACACTCTTTGCGAATGACCTCCTAAGAGCATTTCATCTGGAGATTAAACCTTCCACATTTGTTCTCCAATGAGGAATAATCTCCCAAGAAAACAGATTTAATTTTTTTCTCATCTGTGTTTACAGAAAGTTGGCCTAGTGCTCCTATCTTTCTAAGGATAAATAGGTCTTGCAATTAAAATGCACTCACGAAATTGTTTTTATCTTTTTCTCTATTAAAAGGGAAATCAATACAGGGGATAAACCAGTATTAGAAGTTAATGTCTGAGTCTGTGTGTCAGCAATGGTTTATAAAAGATGAACATACAATAACCTATAATAAAGCTTGCAAAAAATTGTAACTTGGTAATTTATTTTCCAAAATGATTTTTAATAATTTTCCTTAGTTGCAATTTTAATTTTTGATATAATTATGTTTGAAACACAACAGTTTTTATTTAATAAACTTTTAATTTATTTTTATTTTTTCATGTTGATTATTGAAACATAACTGAAACAAAAATTTCATCAAGGTAAAAGTACAAACAAGAGTTTTCTTCCTTAAAATTATATATGCTATTAGACAGAATATTCTTGCTTGTATTAGTGTCAATGGTGGCTTTTTTTCTCAAATGGGCAGATGATCTTTAATAATTTGTCTATAATGTTGCAGAAAACTGTATTCTATTTTCTTTCATATTGTTGCTTTTTAAAAGTAGTACCTAGCTTTTTAATTGTTACCCCAAAAAAATCTATGTTATGAATTAAAACACTGCATTGTCACTTTTCTATTCCACTTATGAACATCATGTGTTCAAGAATCTGGTGTACCAGTATCATTAACATGCATTTGCTTGGTAGCTTTCTTAAATTAGGGCTATGTGTTTTTTTAAAAACCTGGACCTGATTTTGTAGGAGTATTAACACTCATAGAAGTTCCAAAGAGCTGTAAGCTTTCTGCATCTTTGAAATAGATCAGGCCTATACTCTTTAATTGTTAAATGCAGACTACTCTAAGACTATCAAAGAAAATAGTAATACATCAAAGAAGGCATCAAAACCCAAATTAATTTCAGAAGTATTTAAAGTATCATACCCTCATTAGATTATCGCTCTAAGACTTCAATCTTTTTGACCTTTTTTTTTTTTACATGACACACATGTTAATAATTTAAGATTGGAATTGTCTTACACTTGGCATTAATACAGTAACGATTTTTAGGTGTTGCCAAATAATCATCCACATAGATACTCTGCACTTAGGCCAGATACAATGCAGCAGTCAGGGCCACCTACTGGCAATTTCCTACAAAATCTGAGCATCTAAATAGGGAGAACTTAGAAAAGCCCTGGCATCTGAAATATCTTTGGAACTGTATATTACAGGAAAGTAACAAATTCTTTTCTGGGTCACCAAATCCACATGCAAACCCATAAGAACCTGAACTTTGATATCACGAAAAATGTCACCCTTCATCTGTCAAATCTGTTTCCCGAGTGTGCTGTGAGACAGCACGACTCACATTCAGTTTAAAAAATGGATACTGTTATGTACTTTAAATTAGACTACCTCCAGGTAATCCGTAAAGTGAACTAAAGGAGAAGAGCAAAGAATCTATGAACTGCTTCAGGTTAAGTGCCCTAAATTTTACATGGAGTCAGTTTTTCTCCAAGATATATGGATCTTGTGCCCTCAGCTGTAGCTGTCACTGTTAAGAGGACTGAAACACAGCCAAGGAAATAGCTTGGCATGTGGAAGCTGGAGATTCAAATCTGATCAGGATAAGGGGTACTTGAAACCCCTGTTCCCCTGTGGTAGGACAAGTGTTGTTAGCAAGCCAAGGAAGGAGAATGGTTACACAATGTCTGCATTGAGGGTGAACTCAAGTTCTGTGCCTGGAAAACACAAATCCTGGTTGTTGTAAATGACAGTTATTCCACTCTTCATCAATTCATATGCAAAAGGATGCTAAAGAACCTGATTCAACACAGGAATTTTTTTCCAAATCTATTTGTTGATGATGGGAAGATTAAAGGTCGAACTTTAGTATGTCATGCTCCTTGATAAATATATGGAGAAGCTTGCATTGTATTGAATCTTTCAAATCTTGTGTTTAGAAGGTGATTTAAATAACTTTAAACCTTTCTCCATAGGGAGTATAAAACAAATAAAAGACTAAGAAACTTAAGACTTACAATGTTAAAGAAAGGTTTGGAAATTCTTCAGCATTCTAAGTTTTCCTCCCTTAATAAAAAATCTGTGACCAGAGTTAATTTTCTCAATATGTATTCTGGAACTGGTGTTCTTAATAAAGGAATAAAGTAGCTGAACTTGGGTGTAAAATTATTGTCTATGCTATTAATATATTAAAATTTTCTTCTTTGTCAGTATTGTGGCATAAATTACTGGTTAGATATACATAATATTAGGGCATATGTGTGTAAGTATGTGTATGAATGCACAAAATCTAAAAAAATAAAAATTATTGAGAATTAAAATTATCTACCCTGTGAGGATTTATAATTTCTACTGTTTCCTATACATTCATATAATGTGTGTATCACACATTTATAAATTACCTTGAAATCCCAAATCTAAAATCCAAATTTTTAATCTCATATTTCCATATTACAACAACAGTAACAACAACAACAAAGCCTTTTTTCTGACACAGTTTGTATAATACAAACAGAACAGAAAGTAAGAATGACATGAGTTGCTCCTGCTATTAAGGCAAAAAAGTGAAGTATTTGGAAACAGACAGGAAAACAACAATAATTAAAAAATTACAACCCCCACTGCCCTTCACCCCCAAAAACCACCCATATACTATAATGTAAGAAAAATTATAGGAATTTCTTTTTTTTTTTTTTTTTTCCACAGAGAATTTAAAACATTTGTCAGAAGCATACTTTGTCAGGAGTCTCTAAATACTGCCATCCATGACACAGCAATCACAACAGGCCCCAAATTGCTTTGGAAAAATAATGGTATTTAGAGTGGTCTTTAGCATGCTTACAGGTACTCTGTGACTACATTTATGGTAGCAAGGTACTTATGTGACTTCCAGACAGCTGGCAACATCGTGTGGCAGAAATTGGTACGGAGCTCTTACTGAAACTTATAGCATCCCCAGATGGTGACCTAAAACTCAGATCTGGAATTTTCACATAATGGGGTACATACATTTCCACCTTAAAAACATATTCTTTAGATATACTAGTTACTTTTAGAAGATATTTTTTAATCTGAGTGTCTTTTGACTATATCGACTTCCATCTCTAGGACCAAAATGAATGAAATGAAAATATTTGTAGTAGTGTCTGAGTGAGTTCACAGCTGAATAAAATATGAAATAGAACTGTATCACAATAATACTACCTCATGTTATGACCTACATAATTTTTAATGCTTAAAAATGCTTTATCAAGTACTTTATCAATTATCAATCAATAAGGAATTTTGAACATGGGAGTGCTGATCAATGTATAAGAGAATGTCTTTCAAAAAATTATAAGAGCAGCTACTGAAAGGAGAAAAAAAGTAAAAATAGGGCTTTTTCCTAAAACTTTAGCCCTTTTTCTCTTTTTACCAGGTATTTTGCATTTTTTTCAAACTACAAATAAGGCCGACTATATTACTATTTGATCTACAGACCTCCTTTTCTTCTCTAATGTCTTCCCCAATAAGCTAATGCTATTTCAGCAGTTATCATGTTTCAGACTGTGCTTTGTGTTCTCTCTTTGATGTCTTATTATTAGATTATGCAAATCTGAATCTTTTAGTTGAGATTCCTACATCACTGAAAAAGTACAAATTTCAGTTTCTGAATTCAAGGAAAACAGGATTTCATGTACCTTCCTGTTATTTTCTGTTTTGCTACTTCTGCCCCTGCAGAATACACCACTACTATTCATCTGTCCCCAGCTTACTGTTTAAACTCAACACTTTCTTTTTCCCACATTGAGGCAAATCTAAGTCTTGTTTTGTCCTCAATGGCCTGCTTTTAAAACACACCATTTAAAGTTATTTCTCTCTCTATTTATACTCCAGTAATATCAAAGAATTTCTTCCGGGACCTCCAGATTAACTTATTTTATTGCAACCCTCTGATCATACAAATACATTTCAAACAACCACTCTATACTAAAATGCTCACTTCTTCTACTCTTCTTGTAACAGGGTACATTTCCACTTGAATTGCTTCATAAGGCTCATTAGCCTAGCACTGACACCAAGACATCATTAAACGCTGTTCCTTCCAATTTGACCAACTCTTGCAGCTTTTATGGGTTGTTATCACTTCCTGTACTACATTTACATTAAATACAATTTCTTATTTATCTTTTATCATTTTCTTCTTTACAAACAGCAGTTTCATGTTGTGATATTTCCTAAGACCTATGACACTTTTCTGCATTGATGTATAAACTTAAAAAAACTATTTCACCTGGTATGTACAGGAAGCTGCCTTACAAGCAACTGTTCATTTAAATTTTTTTTCCTAATTTATGACTGTTTGAATATGGAATTGCTTTATGTTTGAAAAACTAAGCTGGTTCTTAAAAAAACCCCAAAAACATCCCTGCCAAAACCAAAAATGAAGAAACTACAGAGGTGATATGCCATCCACATGCAGAGTAAGAGAAGAGTTCCTGATGTAAACTACTACCTGCAATCAGCATGCTTCAGGATCCAGTCAGGCATTTACAAATTCAAAAAGAACATGAAAGACTTTACAGTGCTATAGCATACTTGCACACTATTCTTTTGTGTAGTCTTCTATGAACACAGTGTTATGTAGCCTATAGAGTACCCGCTTCAGCCACTCTGCACAGGCAAATTTCATCAACAGCACCGCTGAGAAGTGAGTCTGGAGCACAGCCAAGAGTTACCAAGAGTTCTTTGGATAGTCAAGGCTCTTGAAGAACCGAACAAATCAAGAGAAGTAAAAAATATTTTGAAATAGCATGTTCAGCATTTCAGTGCTTAGTTATCCATCAGTAAATGTAAGGTATAAATAAGATGGAGGTAGATTAAGCCTATTTAGTTTATCCTTAGTGCCTACACTCTCACAAAGTTTCTTGTCTGAAATTTTAAATCTGTCTAGTATACACCCTATCTCTAGTTTTTTTCATAAACTTTGGGAATTAATAAACCCCTGAATGATGGATGTTCTCTACTGAATAGAGGATTTTTTACTGTTGAGGAGAAAACTAAGAGATGCATAACATAAAATCCCCTTTTTACAGAATATTTTGATAGATTTTATTTCTATCCATTACCACTTAAAATTAAATGACAGAAGCAATCAAGAACTTCAACACAAGTGTTTCATTGCTCAGTGATGAAATGGTATTTCCAAGCAAGAAGAGATATCACTTTATATGTAGTCCAAACCAGAGGAATATCTTTCTCTAAATTCAATAAACCAAGTAAAATTATTTAAGACATAAGATCTTCCAAAGGAATTCTCAAAATAACAAGTACAAAGGAACATTTTGTAAGAGTGCAGGAGGTCTAACTACTATGTTGTTCACTATAAAGAGGGCAAAACCTACACAATACAATCAATTTTATTGAGTGTGACAACCATTAGGGTAGGTTTTGTTTGTAGTGAAGATATTAAAAGTACAAGAAAGGAACTGAAAAATTCAAACCCAACAAAACTTTTGTTCAAAATAAAAACTGGAGGCTTCTATGTGGCAAGAAGTTACATATGCCAAGTATTAAATGGAACAAAAAAACTGTCATTACTCTGGAGCAGCATGAATTTAGTCAGTAAAGGTGACTTAAATCACATTAATAATTGTTTCATAGATTCTATGAATAATTAAAACACTTAATTTTGTGTCACAGCTTTAGAATTTTCATTTTTAAAAAGTCTTTATTATATTTACTCTTGAGAATACACATTTTTCCTAGAAAGTTATCTGAATAATAGAAGAACTTGTTTTCAGAACTCATGCTCGTCAACACATATGATGTGCCAAAGTATCGTGCATGATTGGTACTTATTGCAGAGTAACACTGAAAGTGAAATAATGAAATTATTGTACTAATGTCAATATGCAGTTTAGTTATGAATGTCTCTGAATTGATTATCCAATCTATCTATATCTTATACTTAATATATATACGATGGATCAAAATATTATATATTTTTCTATTTAAAAGGGTTTTTTTTTGTTTGAGCAGAACTATTTCAGGTTCAATTTCTGATGCTGACTTGAAATACGTATTGGTATTTGATGAACATAGTGTGACAACAATTCACAGCTCTGTCAGCACAGTAATGTGCAACAGCAGAACTACTCTCCATTGTCAAATACACACACAAGTCTACACCGAGTGCAAGGCTGCTGTTTAGTTTACTTCATAGCAAAACCAAGAGGTAACACTAAAGATCAGGCCTATCATTATGCCAAACATTGTATAAACAAGACTTGATTTAATGTTCATTAAATTAAATGGAAAAAAAGTCTCAGAGTATTTTCTTTTTCTTAAGACTCTACATCTAAAATTAGTTAATCCCCAATTGTGTGTAATTCATCTATATTGATATCCAGCTTAAAAACAACCATAAACATTAAACTTATGAGTGTCTATAAATAAATACAGACATAAAAGTACTAATTCTTCTTATTGAGTTATATTTAATTGGTTGATACATTATGGAAGACAATAAACAATATGAAATTCCAGTGTCTTGTAGATCTATGAATAAAACCCCAACCCTTCCATTTGTAAAGAAGGTCAGGCAAAAAAAGCACAAGTAAACCACAATTGCTTATGAGTTCCCTCAGGTTAATTCTCAATACATATGTCTCAAAGAGCTTAGTATTTGCATAGGTTTCTTCATTAATTAAACTGTGATTTTCAGCTGGCAAATGCATGAAAACAAACAAGAAATGAAACACTGTATATAATTATAGAGAAATCAACACATATCCCCAGGGATGGAACTGACTTATATTGATTTTGGATCAGTTATAGTTACAATGGCACAGGTTTTCTCTATCCCTGCAGAAAAGGTTTGAATGATTTACCTACTGAATGAACAAATCAGTTGAAAAAGGAATAAATTAGATCTGCCTCCTCCTGTTCTTTTACAGAATTTTGTTTATAACTTTATTCAAATTCTTTTTTAGTGGGAAGATGAACACAAACCCCCCAGTTCTATTTGTGAACATAATTTAACTGTCCCTAATCTTGAGTTTAAACTGTTTATGCTTATTGTAGGTGTGTTTAAATTAGTTTCTTTTTACTAAACTTTTCATCTAAACTTGCTACCAAACTCTCCTACTCACTGTCTTTACATATGTATTTCTATATACATATATAGAAAATTTGTTTGAAAAGGAGGGAGCAACCTAAATATCATGATGATTCCAAATAGGTGAAGTTGCCTCATATGCATTCTGTTTATATTTGCAATAGCTTTTAAGACAGCCATAACTAATTAATTTTAAAGTGTAATTTGTTTTATGAGTTGTCTACCAACAGGTTAAAACAGTTGTTCACTTGTAACTTTGCTTGTTTGCAGCTGATGATCTAATCTCCTGCCAATAGCACAGGAATTTACAGAGCATTAAGGTCTGATCCAGAGAGGAGTGAAATCCCATAAATTTCAATTAGGTAGGCAAACTCTCACTTAAGATTAAGGAAATTCAGTAGCCAATCTTAAAATATTTACTCCAGAAGAAGGAAACAGATGATTATATTATGACTTTTAAAACCTTAGAGACTAAATTGAGTTATTAAAATTACATAATCTTACATGAGAATTTGTGTACCAAAAAAAAAGAACCCCCCCCCCAAAAAAAAAAAAACAAACTGGCCAAACCGAGATTTTATTTGATTTTACTTCACTGTAAACAGTCACTGTCACAAAGAAGAAGGAACAGAATTTCATTGTCAAGTTTGAGTGGAAGAAGAAAATACCCACTTTCTGCCTTATGTAGAACTTGTTTTATAAGAAAGATCCTAATAGTTTTCACACAAAATAAACAATTTTAATAAAAATTAATCTGATTGAAAAGGTTAACAGAATTCTTTAAAGCACTTGAAGAAATAAAGAAGTATTTAATGGTAATATTTACAGAAAAAATTTAATGTAACTACAAAAGTAAGCCCAAAGCATTGTTTTGTTCAGCAAGATTTTTCTGCTCTTCTGAAATAATAATTTTTTTAGAAGCACTAAGTTACGGGTACTGATACAGAGGCTAGAAAAATGGGTACAGATCTGCAATGAGAATACAGAAAATGCATGTAAGTAAATACAGAAACGTGTCTTTTACTTGTACCACAGTTCTTGAACCTTTCTTTCAATCTTTAAACTTCTTCATATTCTGGTTCAGTGAATGCACCAAGGGGCACTAAAATTGGAGAAATATCTGAATAGCATCATCACCCTCAAGGCATCCAGGTCTCAGAACAGACTCTTCTTCAGCATTCTGGCTAGAAGAGGAGGAAAACAGGAGAAAAGAATGCAATGATATAGCAAAATTGTCACTAAACCCAAGATAACTTATTTTCAATGGTATTTAAAAATGTCTTAATTCTACTCACCTTCTCCTGGATTCCAAACAGATTCTTCAGCTTTCACCTGACTGGTCCTGGGTCACTACACCTTACAGTGCTCTGAGTGCTCAGCAGTACTGCCTTGTTGTGTGACTGTACTAATTATACAATGAGAAAAAGGGATTTGCCCCTAATATTTCTATATTGAACAAACATATTGTATGGGAAGTCATAAAAATATACAACACTCTCATAGGAGAAATAAAATTTGGAAGAAAGAAATTAGTATGATGCATGGATAACACACATGCTTAGTAATTTAGTGAAAGTGGTAACTTATCTGTACAAAGGTATAAAACCCAAAAATCCCAAGCAGCCATACATGTGAAAGAAACAACTTCTAAAATTTATTCCAAGAAAGACTTTATAAATATTTGCATTTGCAATAAATGAAAGACGTTTGAAAGAGAATTCTGAATACAGTGCACACAACTCACATGCTATGATGACAGCCTATGCAGAGTTTTAGCATATGTAGACCAGACTACAAGTAGAGTCTGACAAAACCTAAGAAGGCAGACCTGGCTAAGAGTCAGGAGTCACGCTTATTAAATTGAACTCTCAGGGGTATCATGCAATCAGAGGTCACAATCGAGGCAACAGAAGCAATGTCACGATATCAGAGAAAGGGCCAATTCAGACCTGCTCCCCGACAGGCAGTGAGGTCACGGCTTGCGGCAAATAACTGTATTAAAAGGGAATATTCTCTGCACACTTTTAGAACTGTCATCTGAACAAACAAAGCCAGGTCATTGGTAGGTTAAATCAGAACTTTCTGGCTTACTGGCACATAGCTTCCTTTCTTTTTGCATTCACTGCTAATTTCTCAATTACAAAATGTACATCAGGTACTAAAGCAAATACTCAGTAAATTTAACTTAAAAATACACAGTAGAGTTTAAATTCCTCCTTTTTAAAAGTCACATTCTATCTTTCACAAGAGATACCACTGGTCTCTTCATAAAGTGAAAAGTGCTGAGCTTGCTTCTTATCAGAATATAAAAAGCATACATGTGTTTTAGAGAAATGTCTTTGCACAGTCAGGGTCTCAGTAAGCCTGGTGCTCAATGTGCAATTAGAAACCATTAAAAACCACGGTTATCCATAACGTATTTCTTTAATGATGACTAGGAAAATGAAGTTCTTTTCTCTGGGTACTTGGATTTCTTTATCTCGTTGTCTGGACTGGGTTATCTACAACATTCTATAAATGTGCTAATTTATGAAGTTACAATGCTGGATTGAGAACCTGACAATAAACCTGAAAAGAGAGAACAATTCTAGAATGTCATGTAAACAAAATTGTATTAAAAAATACTGTCTTGAAAAGCAGCCTTTCTTATCAATATGAGAAAAAAAATAACTGCAAAATTCAGTTTTTCTACCTTTTTTATACATACAAGCCAGATAAAATATCTGCAGTGCATACATCAAACTAGCACAAACCTGTGAATTTCCAGAAATTGATAACATTTTGAATTGCAAAGTTATGAAGTAGGAAAATTTACCTTACAGAAATAACACACCATAGAAGTTACATAGGCATCACTGCATGATTGCACATTTTCATTAAAATACTTGAGTTACTTGGAATTCCTTGTAAAATTAGATAGATCCACTGCACATTCAATTCTGGATTATATGAAATCTATAAAATCTATAGAACTTTGATCTAAGAGTTAGTATCGAACAGCATAAAATTTTAAATTCCTCTATTTCAATTTTAAATTCCTCTATTTCAATTTTAAAGTGTTGTTTTGATATTTTGCTTGAAAATGTATCTAAACAACAACATTATTAGTTATAAAAACAGAAAGATAATTCAATGTGTGTTTAATATTAAACTTGTGAAAATGGCCTCTTTGGAATGCTGTAGATTTCTGACCTCATTAATAATACTAATTCTACACAACACCATACTTCCTATTATAGAATAGGAAAAAAAGAAATTTCTTTAAAGCAAACTTTGATAAATTATATTTTTCAAATTAATTAAAAGATCTGGTGTGAAGGCTTTCCTTTACTTCACCTCTGAAAGTGCTTAGAATAATGCAATTATTAAAATCTACAGCTACAGGAAACATTGCTTTAATTGGGATTTAAAATGTGCCATAGATTCCAATTGAGCAAGATTTATGTCTATAAAATATTTCTAAGGCTACATTATATGCCTTATTCATATCATCATACCAAACGGAAATTTTTTTGCAAGAGGAACATTTGTGCAATGTAACATTCGTGACACTTTTACAGACACAGAATCCGTGGCCTGTGTTTAAAAACCATTTGCATAGTAATATGATTTTAGTGTTTGAAACACTCATTTTGGAAAGCACTTTGAATATATCTGAATATGCACTTTTAATGACCTCTTTATTAGCAATTGTTTTTTTGAAGTGTAAAAAAATGTATTGGGTACTGTCCAGTGAAAGCAAAGCAAATAAACAAACCACCCCAATACTGACTGCAGTCCCCAGGCATCCAAACACGACAGCAACAAATTCAATAATTACTTTTAACAGGACATGCTAAATACAAGTTTTGTAGCACTTGATTTTAAAGGAAATTAAGCAAACCTATTCTCCCTTACCCCCTCCAACCAAATCCATTTGGATTTAACTTGTTGCTAAAATTATCTGTCTTTTGCACTCTAAGACCTGGGTCATGACCTTACTTAGGGACAGGAAATAGTTATCAGGTCACCGAATGGTCAAATGAAAAAGGATTTGAAATGCTTCGGTACTCAGGGATCTATTCATCTAAAACGATTGCCTTATGCAGTACTAAAAGCTGTGGATCTGAATGTGGAATCAACTTGTTTACATTTACACTGGCTGAGATGCAGATGTCACACTACAAAAATTTTGGACATAAAATATCAAGAAGAGGAGAAAAAAGAAAGGCAAAATTGAAAGAGATGCAAACAAAACTATCTGGACTATTATATCATCTTATTCAACAATGAGAAAAAGTAGTTCTCAACCTCTGATGACATTTTGGATGAAATCTCTCTCCTACTGAAGTAATCACTGGGTAGCAAAGAACAGTAAGATTTTTTTGTGTGTGTGCATTTCCTTTTAGGCTGATAAAACCAGGTAAATTAATATGTTATGAAAGCACAGGTAACCACCTATACATTGTACAAAATCTTAGATTTGGAAGTTTATTGGAACAAACAAACACACTCTCTAGGTTAGAGACCACATTCATAACTGATACACTAATAAAATCCTTATGCTACCCCAAATTACAACAGTCTGCAAAATAGCAAAGTCAGGGACAAAGAAAAAGTACACAAGCAGGTGAAATATGTGGTCAGAAACCTTGAATATACAAATACAGGAACCCTGAAGACTAGAACCACAATAAGAATTAGCTGGTATATATCGATGGCAAGTACCTCCTGTCCAGGAACTTCAGACAAATAGGAGTGATTTTTGGTGGTTTTTTGGGATTTTTTTTTGTAATTGAAAGTGAAAAGCAAGAATATTAATAAAAATTTCATATGTCTAGATCATTAATAAATACTCAGACACTGAGGTGCACTGCATAAACCCACATAAATTACGTTTTACATATTTATTTTTAAACATAATTTCAGGATTGCTTCATTCCATGAATACTGAAAAAATCCTACACTATCATTGACAGACAGGAGGCTAGAAAATTAGGCACAGATTTTATTTTTCAGTTTTATTTTATAATAAGAAACTGGACCAGTAGAACTATGTAACCGAAGCTTGAGTGCGTGCACTGTAAGGCCCCTGCAGTCCTTTACAAGTTTTCAGCGTACCGCTGTTGTGAACTGGGTTTGCACTCTGCCAGCAGAGCAGCTCTGACCCATGGAGAGCACTCCTTCAGATCAACACTGCCTCAGGCTTTACTGCTTTCTCCAAGAAGTCTTACATTTCAGGCATCAAGTTGAATTTCTTCTGGAGATGATTAACCCAAACCCATGACAGATTTTTTCCAAGATATCCAACTCCTTATGTTTATTTTATCCTGGCTCTTTTTGGATGTACTGGACACAAGTAACCTACTCATTTTACATGTTGAAGGGCTGGTGGAGAGCCATTAATTCCTTAAAATGAGAAAATATTTCAATGCAAGAGTTCTGTTGTGTGAGCTCAAACTAAATAATAAGAAACAAAGCCATAGAATTATGATTTCAAAAGATACAACCCCTTTTGCACTGCAAGTTTCTGTAACACATTTTCATTACATTTCAGGACACATCTTACATTCTCTGAAAAATGAATTATTTTGTCATTTTTGTCAGTGCTGTACGGATTAGAAACTGCTTCCCTAATGTGGCATGCAAATTTAGAGCCTGGGAGATATGCAACAGTTACAGTTTACTGTAAACATGGCAATTCAACTAATAGAATTGCAGCAAGCCCAGATTTCAAATGTGGTTATTAATCCTTTTGAGACAACCGATCAATAAAAGACAACTTGCTTTAGAAATGAATGTTTACAAACATGGCGATTCCTGGGAATTGATGCCGTTAATATTTCTCCATTAAAAAGAGCTGATTTCTAAAAGATGAAAACAACTAACAGAAATTTTCACAATGTCTTTTTACATGCTCTTAAATAACAAACAACAGAACATTTAAAGCCCATATAAAGATGGATACTAACATTGCAGCCTCAGTACCCTCTCTTAACTGTCATGTAGATGTGATTTGTCAAGCATCAGTGACTTGAATCAATGCAAATTCTATTAAATGTCACACATAGTTTTAAAAAAAAGGTATTCATATTTTATAATACAGAAAACCTAAGAAACTATGTTGAACAAGTGCAACAATATTTTAATGAACTCACAGAATTAACTAATAGCCAACGTTAAATTCCAACTTCCCAAAGTCTCACATTTGCACTTTCAATTATCACTAGTAATAATAATCTATTAAGAATGTTTTGCAATAATTTTCACTTGAGACTATAAGGAGTTTCATAATTAGAAACTATTATAAAGCTGGAAAACAGATGACTAAGTGGATTCCTTGATATTTATCTTCAAATCGTATGACATAATCACAAGCTCACTTTACTTCTTATTCTTGAAAAACATATGTTATTTCTACTGACAATTTCAACAGAAATAAATAAATATTGTCATGATTAAAAGTCACCTAAGAAAGCATAATCTATTCATTATCAAATTTGTATTGGTGAAATCAATTTTAACACTATACCCATTACATTTTCCTTGGTCACCATGAGCATAAAATGACAGGAAATACAGCACTGCCAAGTAGAACTACAGCTTCCCAAACTACAGCAAACGTATCTTGTCAACACAGCCCGGTGCATTTTTAATATAGTTAAAGCTCCAGGCATAAATCATTGTTCACGTTTTTGGGTGAAGTCGCATTGCACTGTTTTCACTTTGAAGTGTATGGTATAGATGTGTCACTGATGGTTATGGATATGACTAAAAATAAATATAGTACATATGCCAATAAATCACTTAACCTACAAAATTAAATAGAGCACAATCTATGAAATTAAATAGAGCACAACCTGTGAAATAAAGTAAATCATATCCAAGCAATACTTGGATAGTTTGAATGGATTTTCATCTCATCTCCTGCATTCTTCCAACTTGCTCTACAGATTGGAATTCAGCTTCCCATTCCACTGAACAAAAATTATTTGGATAACCTACCAAAACCATTGAGGAAACTGGATTAAAGAGGACCCAAAAAGACACACTGTTTGCAAAGATTGTAGCAAAAAAATGTGTTTGGCCTTAGGGCTCATTCTTCAGTTCTCAGCTGCTGTACTGGGACTAAGTATTCACACTGTTGGCTAGAAAAGTGTCCTTCCTCTATGTATCTGAAATTACAGATCCTGTAATTACGGACCCACAGATGGCAGAGATGCTCTGTTACACACTCAGCCAGGACTAATTGGAACTTCCCAAGAGGAGTCAAGGATAGATTTTTCCTTCAGTTCCTGATGTACTTTACCCAAAACAGTCAAGACTATTTCACATTAAATTAACAACTGAAATAGCCTCCAGACAAAAAGTGGACAAGTAGTCATAAAGCTTACTAAAAAATATGCTTTGATGCAAAATAGGACATTATGACAATTATCTTTGTGCCCATAAAGTTTCCAAAATCTGGAGATCTTTGAAATGTCACCATCTAGAAACCACAAAAATATCTCCAAGAACATTCACTGAACAAGAATATTCATTAAAGAAGGTATATTTTGTATGTCAGCTACCTGACACTAAATGAAACTCAACAACCATGAGGGAAGCATAACCTTATCTCACCAAAGAGAGCAGTGTAATATACACAGTCCCAGGAAACGTCCAGCAAATCATCAGGAGTACATCAAGTCAGGCTTTCATCTGTCTTCAGGTTTTTGATGAGGGTATAATTTGTTATGAGAAACAGTAAATACATATTTATACTTGCATATTCTATGGCTCGCTTTACAACCCGCTCAAGTTAACGTCACAAAAAAGATTCAAATATATTTTTATTTAATTAATAGTTTTAATGTATCTATAATACAATGACCACGTGCATTAAATTCATTTTAAAGAAACTGAAACTGCATCTGACAGAAAGTGTTAGGATTACAAATGCATGTTGATACTAGTAATTACACCAGAGGGTAATTGTTCATAATTTACTTTCCTTTCAAAATATACAAATAAAAAGTCACAAGTGCTACATTTATTGAATTACTATACCTACTTTTACTCCTGGTATATGCTTATATATTTGTGTGAGTACAGACACGTGTACTGTATGTAAACACATTGACGCATACAGACACAGATATATTGACACATATATTGACACATACAGTAATGCATTGAATTGCCTTCCCATGGTTTCTGCCTTCACATGCTGCTTGTATTTTTAAATGGTAAGCTCTTCTCTGTGAGAATAATAGCTCCTCATGCCATTGGCATGGTGTTTGTATTCCAAAGGGGTTTATTTCTGACTAAATTCTGTGTGCTGCTGTGATTCAAATGTGAAGTAACGGTCCCTGGTGGGGATTTGTCTAACATCAGTGAGCAAAGCATGATGACTCATCCAAAATGTAATAAAAATTTAGGAATAAATTTTGAATATTTATGAATAAATAACTCCAATTTTGAAAATGCATTTTCCAACAACATGTATGTCAACTTAGAGATGTGCGCATTATCCTATGGGATAAAGTTATGCACAAGTTTTCAAAATTTGTTAATACCATATTGCATATCAGTTTACCAAAACTTTTGTAGCAGAAAAATAAGAAGGAAAATTATGACAGAACAATAACCTCAGGAAAACAAGATCATCAGATATTAACCTCATTTCTTTTCACTATTTTAATATCTCTCATGCTTTAATTAGTTTTTGTCTTCTTTGTAGTCTTACACACAAAACCACAATGAAGACAAAAGACATTCATCAGACATTCATTTTAACTAAATTTCTTAAATATTCATTACCATGATGTGTTCCAGTTTGAAAATCTAAAACTGTTCTAATTGTTTCACTTCCTAGGGCATCCCCTTTCAAAAGTAGTGATTCTGTTATTTAACAGATAACACGTGTGTACTTGCTGTTTTGCTGTTGATGTTGACTTCTCCCCTCCATTTCCCAATTTAAAGAACTAGAGAAGGAATATATAGAATGTGCTTTTTAAAAATTTTATTTAATTGTTTATGAAGAAGATGGTTTGGAGTTCAAATTTTCTACCCAAGGACTCACTACGAGTCTGTGAAAGTAAAAGATCTTGAATGGAGAAAGTTTATTTCCACCACACAAAGGACAGGTCTGGGTTCTATTGAATTAAAATACAATGACCACAAGATTTGTGGATACAGAGCGAAAACATTCCACCTTTTTGTTACAGAAAGAACTCCAATGACTGAACAGACCCAAAGAGATCTATTGCAGGGAAAAGAGGAAGAAGCGCTTAAAAGGTAAGAGGGGAAATGGGAAACAAGAGAAGACATCTCTGATAACACAAGTCTGTGAAGTTACTATGCAGGTGCGAAGTGTTGCTAATTCTATATTTAGAAACTCCTAGTTCTGCCTGATGATACCTCACGTACATATAAATAAATGCTCTGTGTTGCACTCTCTAATACACAAACTGGAATTTTCTGGACATAGTTTCTGAAGTAGCAATGCCTCTGGTAGAAGAACAAATTTCTATTCTGCTTAAGCAGAAAAGTATTGCTTGTCCTCTTGAAGGCTTAGCAGACTGGATGGGAGCAGCCACGAGTGGTGAAAAAAGGTTTCTGTTTATTAGCGTGCCAGAGGAATAAAATGGTCCTTGACATGAAAGACAATTATGAGCACCACCACTATGCTTGCCTTTTGATATTCAATCTGCCTTGGTACCTTCTCTCCATAAATTCAAAAAAGGAACTTCAGTAATATTTAGAATGCGTACATCAGCTTTTCAAAACAGAGGGAAAAAAGTTTTCAGGCAGGAGCGAATAAACTGGTGGCAGGAAAGCTAGCCTAAACCTACACTGACTTTAGGGTACTGAACTTGTATTCAGGCTTATCTCTGACATGGTTTTAAGCATTCCTACAGTTGTTTTTATTGGACATTCACTTTTTCACAGGCAGCCCGCCTGTCTTGTTTCTTCAGCACATGATGCATTCTGATGTATATAAGCATATGCCACAGAAACATATATGAGATACTGGGAAATGCTCAGTCAGGTGCAGTGCACACACACTTTCAAGGTAAATTCATGCTTGGATCCAAGGCAAATAATAGTGCAAAAATATTTCCTCTTCAGAATTCACCAAGAATTGTTTCCAAACAAATCTGAGCATGGACTCATGAATGTGAGGCAAATCTAGGCTTCCATACAGCTAAGTTAATTGACTGAAGTGCAATTCATGTAGACTCAGATTTATTTCACACCTGTCTCAGACATGTTCTAATTTTTATCCTCATACAGTGAATGCTAATACAGAATAATCTGTAATTTTACTTTGTGAAACTGGGAATAGATCACATAGCATATGACTACATCTTTGAAAAAGATAGAAAGATAGAGGTGAGAACTTTCTGAGTACATTATTGAGTTACAAAAAGAATCAAAACAATATAAAAACATCTCTGGAGATGATTGTCTTCCTATAACAAGGGCATTTCAAATAGACTTGGCCTTATTTTAATTATACAGATACCAAGGAGTGTTTTAACATGAATTTCAACAGTAAAAGAGTGACATCAGTATTTAAATATTTGTAAAATATTTATGAAAAATAATTTAATATTTACATGCAGAATGTTCTTTCCTTGCCTTCTGTCAAATGGTGAATTCCTGGGGAATATTTATTAAAGTACTTTCCAAAAAACATGTTAAGGATTTTTAGGAGTCAATGTCTAGCTTTGGAAAAGGTAGCAATTTAATGAAGAATTTGAAGTGATATTTCATTTATGAAGTTTTATTCTAGTACTTTGTATTTTATATCTCTCTGACATGCTTTGACATCTTCATGATGAAGACTTAATAATAAAACAATAAATAAATAAGTTAGGCTCCATCTCCCTATGAATTAAGCTCTAGGAGCACCTCTTGCTCTCTGCAATGAATTCAAATTGAAATGTTTCACTGCCGTGACTTGAGGATCAGATGAGTTCCTTAAACTTCTGCCTTTTTCTATTTGCGCATATTGTTTTATATTTTGAGTAAGCCTGTTTAAAAGACATTGCAAAATACATATGCTTATATGCATAAAATGAAATACTTGTTCATACCTTCAAAGTATCCAGCATTTATAGGCTGTGTCTTCCCTGGTGGTTTCACAGAGAGATGTTTATTTTCATTGTTTTTGAACAACGCCAGGCGCACAGCTGGGTCTAGATGACAAGAACAAGTTAAAATCAAAGGTCAGACCTGGCTCATTCATTCCTTCAAGCAGTTTTTCACCTTTTAGCCACTTAATAAATGAAAATACCTTTAAAAGTAGGTTTTATATTCACAAAGGATTACACATTCTAAAATAAAGCCATATAAATGCACATGCAACTGAGAATCAAAGTAATTGTTTGCAATTCTAACACTGTTGATCTTTCAGCTCACTCATCTACAAATTAAAAATAAACTCTGAAGCATGCATTTGCAGATAATATTTTTTAAAAATCTGGATTTTAAGCTTGAAATTAAAGCAGAAATATTAAAAGGGCACATATCAAGCAGTGTTTCTAAAAGCTTTGGGTCAGAATTATTCAGCAGTCTAAATTAAGATATTTACACCTAAAATATGTTAACAGGGGGCAGCTTATTTTTTGAGGCTATGCTTTTAGATAATAACCTAGTCTTCCTCCATCTTCCATCCTAATTGAAATTAAAAAAATTGAAATTAAAAAATACCCCAGAAGTCTACATGCCGAAGTATGAAATCTTGCTTGTTTCTTAACTGTTACTTTTAAAAGTTTGCAAAGAGGTAAAGATGAGCATATAATTGTATATAAATCTATATAAAATATGTTCCTAGACTGGCAAAAAAAAAAAAAAGAGTTGAATTAACAAAAGCTACATTTATGCAAAAACTCCACAAGTCAGGAGAAGTGATTTTCACACATTATTTACAATGTGAAGGAAGAATTTTTTACTTGGCACAGGAAGAAAGTCAGAGTTTAAGGGAAACAGTGCATTAGAAGGAATGTGAAAATTGAGGGCACAATGCAGAATAAACCAGCGATAATACCAAAAAAAATAAAAATAGGGACTAAAAAGAATGTAGAAACAAAAGCAGATACACAATGATGAGCAAAGTATAGAAAGTTACATAAGTATGCCATGAAGCAAGGTAATATTATTAACAGAATGCCAAAGAAAAGATAAAAGAAATATGTTTAAGAGAACACAGTAGCCCAAACAGATATATCCACTCTCAGGAATATATGAAAAACAATAAGGCAGAAGAAGTTTGTCTACAAAGACAGCTAAAAACTGCCCAAAAAGGGTAGAAATTAGTAACAAGGAGAAAAAAAAAAGCAATGGAACTTCATCAAGAAAGTTGAAATGGCAAGGGAAGGATCTAAATTTTCTCAAAGAATGTGCGTGCAGCAAAAGTGAATATACGAGACACTGCCAGAACAGACAGAGCAGGAAAACAGGCTATGGAAAGACTCAAGAGCATTCAGCCACAATACATTGAAATTACTAGTTACATCTGGTGCTTCATTTTGAGTCTGTTACATTATCTCATTAGTGTTTAGTGAGAGAGTTTATAAGACCATGACAATACTGCAGCAAAGTAAATATCTTTCTTATTTATTGTTTTCTTATTTCTGAATGACCAGAATATCCTGTTAAGATGGTGGGCAACTTATGAATTTTAACAACAATTTGTAAATTTGGTTTTGACTAGCCCTCTACAGCTGTAGTAGACACTTCAATTACAAACTAATGGTACATAAAGGGATCCTAAGAGCTTCTTCCCAGAGAATGGGAAGATCATTGACAAGCCTGGAGAAGATCTCTAATGGGGCATGGCACTCTAAGAGATAACACATTGGCAAAACACGTTAAGATATCACACTGTTCTTGGCCAGCCCACATTGCAGCAGCACGTGGTTGGCAGAATGTCCTTAATGGTGCTGACCACTCACAAAGCAGCAAACTTGACTGACGAAGGAATGGTGGCAAGTGGGGAAAGAGTAAATTAGGTCTTGCCTTCTTCACAAGGCAGAATCAGTGATACCTTACAATTTGTTATCTCAAATTGGTTAAGAGCCTCTCTCATGTGGTTGTAGGATGATTATAGCTTTCCGATTAACCCAGAGGATGTCATATTTAGAGTAACTTTAACTCATTTTTACTAGCTAAATTCCATGAAACTATCCAAGAAGCAAAATAAATAATGATTAGCTCCATTAGTTTCAAAGGTGGATTATTAGAATTATTCTGATAATGGGATATTTGATAATTTTATTCACAAACTGTATTGCCAGGTTTGTAGATTCTTTCACTCTCTATAAATGGATAAAGTAGCCTTCCAAATAAAAAAATTTTTATCAGACTAGTGTTCATCAGGGTAGCCAATTTTTGGGGATAGTGAATCACTGTAAGATTTGTGATTAAAATACTTTGAAATTGTATTACATTATACTTTAAAAGTTCTCCTTGAAATTTTAGATAATAGAAGCTATAAAAAATATTTTGAGCATGAATTATTATTGTCTGCTGTATAGTTCTAAGATACATGGCCATCCATATCCTACACAAAGATAAAAATGTACAAATACAATTTTTTATAATTGTAATTTTCCCAACATCTAGCATACAGTGTTAACAAAAAAGACTTCTAAATTCTTCCAGCCTTATGCTAGTTACAAAAACCTGTGTCTTCAATAAAAGACCAAAGTGACAAAATCAAATAAAACCTTTTAAGACAAAACACAATTGAAAATTTCCAAAGTAATTTTGATTAATTTAAAATAATTCCTGAAATAATATATTTTTTCCTATGTGGGTCTATTGACATTGCTCCAAAATGTTTTTAAAATAATCTTTCCTTATCCAGCCTCCCATCCAATTCTATAAAAACACCAAGTCCAAAGTTAAACTATACTAAAAATTTTTGGTGAAGTCACTCAGAGTTATTACTCCTAAGTTAGATTTCTCAAACATTTATTTGTGCACAAAGATATGAGCAGCAAAGTCTTCTGTGAACTGGGAAGAAAGGCAAATAATGGAAATTGTTCTTCTAAGAGATTTCCATCAGAAGATTTATCTTTGAATCTTTGCAAAATAACTTGAAGAATCTACATGGATTTAACACAGTGCCAGACTACTTGAATTTGTACCTACCTGGATCACCTCAACCATTGCCTACAGCTCTTCTGTTATTAAAAATTAGTCCTTTTCTTTATCTAGTCCCAAATGTAAGCAATATTACATAGATTACTTCATAATACTAGTGCTTTTTATTCTCTGAGTGAGCTAGGGAAATGAACTGCATGTATGCTTTGATGATGAGCAATCAAATGTTTTAGATTTCACACAGAGAACTGTGAAAGAGTCCAATAGTTCAAAATCATAGAAATATCTTCCTGGATTCAGGCATACTCATTAAAATGTGGCTTATCAGATGATGATCTGTGTTCTCAATCTAGAAACCAGGGAGGTAATTTAATGTACATTCCTTGGCTGCCTCCAAATATCGATGTCAAGATGGACAAACACAAGATATGTTATGGAAATAATATAGAAGGAGTAGTTACTGCCTGATCTGGCAGTAACATTCCTAAGCTTCTTGTTAATATGTGAAACTGAAAAATTAAAATATTTGCCATTCATTTTTGTTGCGCAATACCTGTAATTAGGAAAACATAAAGATAACGTGACAACTTTAAAGAGATGATAAGACAAAGTTGTACACAGCAACAGATGTTTATCTATACTGTAAATTCATTTGGAAGAAAGACCAGATTTTGTTCCATAATGGCACAGCAATTAGAACTCCAAGTCATCCATGGCTGGAGTTCCCAGAAGATACTTCTATGCAGAACTGACAATCGCAACAAAAGTAGCTTTTTTCTGTTACAAAGAAAGTGTAGATCAATGGTCATTCGTGTAATGAGTAATACGGAACAACAATATGCCACAAATTTTCATTCTGACTGTTAAAATGGATTATCTGTTTTGGGGTTGTGTATTTGAGGAAAGTGGGTTGAGTTTTTTACTGGTTTTTATTTCATTTTTTAACTAGTATTGAATTGCTGTCTAAAATTCTAAACTCGAATGAAAAATATTTGCTGACATCTATGAAATATCTTTATCATTGTGTTCTGGTTCTGGTGATCAAGGCCCACTTCAGCTGCTTTTTACCTTTTAAAATTTTTTTTCCTACCTATGTGACATCAAGTATTGCCATAGAATCATAGAACCATTAAGGTTGGAAAAGACCTCCAAGATCATTAAGTACAACGTTTGACCAAACCCCACCATGCCAACTAAAGCACAGCACTAAGTGCCATATCCAGTAATTTCCTGAACACTTCCAGGGATGGTGACTCCACCATCTCCCTGGGCAGCCTGTTCCAATGCTTAACTACACTTTCAGTGAAAAAAAATTCTTCCTGATGTCCAACGTGAACCTTCCCTGACACTGCTTGAGGTCATTCCCTCCTGTTCTGATGCTGGTTGCCTGGAAGAAGAGATCAACCCTCACCTGGCTACAGCCTCCTTTCAGGCAGTTGTACAGAGCAATAAAGTCTCCCCTAAGGCACCTCTCATCCAGGCTAAACATTCCCAGTTGCTTCAGCCACTCCTCACAGGACTTGTGCTCCAGACCCTTCGCCAGCCTTGTAGCCCTTCTGTGAGCATTCTCCAGCACCTCAATGTCCTGCAGAACCGGACACAGGACTCAAGATATGGCCTTGCCAGTGCCAAGTACAGGGACACAATCCCTGCCCTGCTCCTGCTGCCACGCTATTGCTGATTCAGGCCAGGATGCCATTGGCCTTCTCAGCCACCTGGGCACATGCTGGCTCATGTTCAGCTGCTGTCAACCAGCATCCCCAGGTGCTTTTCCTTTGGGCTGCCCTCCAGTCATTGTTTCCTAAACCTGCAGTGCTGCCTGGGGTTGTTGTGATCCAAGTGCAGGACCCGGCACTTCACTTTGTAGAACCTCATGCAATTGGCCTTGGTCCGTCAATCCAGCACATCCAGATCCCTCTGCAGAAACTTTCTGCCCTCCAGCAGATCAACTTAGTGTCATCTGAGCAAATTTACTGAGGCTGCCTTTGATTCTGCACCCCCACCCCCACCCATGATTATAGATTAAGAGATTGAAGAAGAACAGCCTCAATGCTGAGCTCTGGGGAACCCCACCATCGACCAGTTGCCAAGTGGATGGAGTATCATTCACTACTGCTCTGTGGGCCTGGCCATCCAGACAATTTTTAACTCAGCAAAGAGTGCACCTGTCCAAGCCAGCTTCTCCAGGAGAATGCTTTGGGAGGAAGTATCAAAGGCTTTACTGAAGTCCAGGTAGACAACATCCACAACCTTTTCCTCATCCAGCAGGTGAGTCACCTGGTCATAAAATGAGATCAGGCTGGCCAAAGCAGGACCTACTTTTTCTAAACCCATGCTGGCTGGGCCTGATCCACTGATAAGAAAACTTTTTTGGAGACAAAAAGGTTAAGCAAGAAGTAATGCACCAGTGTAGGAAAGACAAGCTTTCAAGAGACAATCTTAGAAGAGACAATCTTAGAAGAAAAAGAAGTTAACTGAGAGGCTAATATAAAATCCACAGGATGAGGGAAATTCCAAGTTAAGCAAGAAATTTGGTACTATTGTGCCAAGACATCTTTAGGAAGCTAAGATTGTTATGAGTCACAGCCACTTAAGCACCATGAGGTGCAACAATGTCTGCTGTATTTAGATTTTGAATTAGAATTTCTATAGAATATTATGCACCCAGGTTAACAGGAACATTTCTGACCTTATGCCAGTTTTACTTGGCTTCAAATTTCTGGTTTCTTGCCCACACTTTTTGTATTATCTTCATGTATAGTAAAAATAGTTGAAGCAGACTCAGCATACAATTTGTATCAGTAAAATGCAAGCCACAATTTTCTTTAGCTACATAAACAAGCATACAAAACAGTAGTGGATTAGGGCACACAGGCCTTAAGGCTATTAGCTGGTGGGACTGGTCTGCTGCAATATAAGCCTTGCCTGAATCACTCCCTATCATAAGGCTATGCTACTTTAAGCTCTCTCTTCCTTGCAATACAATACAAATTCAGTGCACTTGCTAGTATTTTCCATACTTTTTTCTTTACTGTGAAGATATGTGGCCAGACATATGAGGTAAGACACTTCTCAGTTACTTCTACATATCTATGGTTTAACTTTGTACTTCAGCAATTCAGTCTAGCTTTTGAGCCTAGGCAATGGAGAACTATAAGTGCTTTTACAGTAAGACTCAAGTAGCCTGTTTTTACATTATGTTTTAAGAGGAAATTTTTTTTCCATAAAACAGTGCAGATGTGGACTTCTATAATTATCAAATGGATGCCATCACTGTTGCGCTAGAAGAAGACAAATGTTTTATTTGAAAAATAAAAAGGAATAAATTTCCACACCTGAATATATTAAGGATCAAAGATATTCATGGCTGTCCAGTACAGGTTCCAACCCAGCAGATGTCTTGAAAATATTAAAAAGCAACTGTGTAACTCTCTGAATGCAAGCATTTGTGAATCTCAGGTCTAAGGTAAAGGACTTTGACAGCATATGGAACCAGAAAACATTTTGACACCTAGTTTGTTCCAAGAGGATCCATCAATACCTTATCATAAACTGCAAGTAACGAGATCTTTACACAGAATGATCAATAGCATAGAAAAGATGTTTGGGATTACAATGCAATCTCAACATCAAAACTACAGGTTTAATGTTAAGAGCTTATAATTGATTTGTATCTAGAATCTTTAGAGTTGTTGTTGCTTTGCATTTTCTCAAAGCTTGAAGTTTTACTTCTAAGTCAGATATGTAAGTAGGTATAACAGTGAAAATTGCTTCTTTATACACTATAATTCCCACTTCTAAGTGGCTGCTGGTTACTTACTTTCTAGTGGGTATGAATGTTTATCACAAACAAAATTATTTTCTTGCAGTTAGCATACTTCAGCTACTTTCAATTAGAAAGCTAAAAAGGAAACAGTTGTAATTACAACACTGAAGACCTGGAAATCCAAAAGAAAGAACAGAAATAGTATTGCTAAAACTAAATCCTACAACTTTCCATATGCATATCACTAAGTACAAGACAAATGAACCTCATTTCAGTGGAGATGAAGGCAATAGGATGGTAACTTGTAAGGGAACATTAAAAGACAATGTTGACATCTACTCTTTCAGATGAATTTCAAATTGCTTTTGAATATTAGAAGGAATAAAATCTCTCTTGTAATTCCTGCTTCAGTAGGATTAAACTCTAAGCAATTGCCACAGAGTGTGAACTGTCTCTCCCCAGTTATACTGAAATTGCTAAAAGTAACTTAGCATGTAACTGGAAAGATACTGGCAGACTAAAGGGTCTGATTACAGTTTCCTGATATGGAGCTGGCTAGCCTCAGGATAAAGTGTATCCACTCTAATTTAAATGCTGAAAAGTTCCTCTTTTCCACCAGACCCTCAAAAAGACCCTGATTTACTCCTCTTTCAGAGAATGTACCTAATGGAAAACATAATTAGGCACGTGAAGATTCTTTTCACATGGAGAATATTTGATCAGGATAATTTCTTTTTTTTAGTATAAGATCAGAGCTTTAAGATCAATTAAAAATAAAAATACTTGTTTTGATTGATAATTTCCATTATCAATTTCCATTAATAATTTCCTTAGAGACCAAGGAAGGACTCTCTGTCAGTATGGTGTATGAAAAAGAATAGTCAGCTTGATAACCTTTCTACTGAAAAGGGATGGAGTGAAATATTTTCAGTCACATTTTTTGGTACTGGAAACTATGCTTTCTGTTCATCTGAAAAAAACCCTGTGATTTTAATGACTGACAGAGATACCCATATAGGCAAATTACATACACAGGTTATTTTTTTGCTTGATGTAATAGTCAGAAAGACAAAAAAATTTTCTATGAGGCAGTGTCAAGAGGAGAAAATTTGAAACTATAAAAACATTGGGCAAAAGGTTTTTCAATTTTTTTTAAACTAGCAATGTACTTTGAGAATATTCCAAGCACTACATTAAAAAGCTCAACACCCATACATCATGTTGAATAATCTGAACAAAGTGAACATAAACATACCCATGAAATCCATTAGAACTACAACAAAAATAGGACAGCAAATTTGATATGCTCAATCAGACATCTCTGACTGGATTAATTACTAACATAAGACAGACAGCATATGGAGAAAAGAGGACATAACCTAATAAGTTTTATTCACTGAAAAATTATAGAGAGGCCCAAAAATGGAATATATATAAAAAACCTCAGCTGCACACCAGACACTTTCTGCTTTTTCTTTTTTTTTTAATAAGGTAAGATGGTAGGGCAAAATGGAAAGCTATGAAGACTTCAATATATTAACATTTTATCCATATACTCCCATTTCCACAAAGCATGATTTGTGGATTACATGTCTTTTTATCACCTATCCCTTTTATTATTTTTTAAACTATAGATAATTTTTATCCTATTTAGTCTTAGTCATAGTTATGATATTTGAAGCAGAAAAAAAATACAGAAAAAAATGTTGCCTAGATATATCTCTAGGTTGTTTTTTCCCTTCAAAGAGCAAAACATCTTTCAATATTTTCAACACTTAATACAGAAGAGTTTTGCAAAGTTATGCAGAAGAGTGTTGCTTGTGATACAAAATATAAGTAAATAAGGGTGCATTTTCTAAAGACCATTTAATGTTAGGTCCTATTGTCAACTAGAATCTTAAATGTTTAAATGCTTCTTGTACTACCAGTATTTGACTAATATGTTTATTAATATATTTCAGCAACATTTCTTTTAGCATATCATATTAACAATCTCTAAGAAAGGTTCATTGACATTAGAAGTATCTGAGAAGAACCAGAAAACAATTGGATGAGAAGCTGTACAAGCTTTATCTATTTCCACAGTAAATACATAATTTAAAAAATTTAATTATGTACTTTCAAATATATCAAACTGTTGTTTGCATAAATAGCTCTTGCATAAGTAAAAATTTTTAACGTAAAATTTCCTCAAGAAGAAAATACAAATGCAGAAAAACAAATTCCATATCTAGAAGACGAGATACATAAACAGGAAGAAATAAAATTTCTGCTTACCATAGCTGTCAAATATTCAACTTCAAAATCCAGTAGAATAGTTTTTAAAATCTAAATATGTTGATTTAAACTGAATTGTTTATACTGGATCACACTCCACCTTTATTCAAATTAATTTTTAATGTTGCACAAGCAAAGTTTTTAAAAGAGAAATACTATTTTAAGAATGGAAAAATTACATCAATATAACCATTAATTTAACTGTTGACTTACCTAAACTTTTATTACTGTATTTTTTGGGTTTCATTTTGTGGGCCCTCTTCAGCATTAGCTGTGCAGTAGAAATATCCTTAAAACCCCTAAGGGAAGAAAATAACTTACTAAATATTTCACATGTATTATGTTACACCAGCTGCATATTATTGTATAATACACTTTTCAAAAAGAATACTGATGTGTAGGACTGATCCACAGTATGAAACTTTCTGAGTTACAGAGATACCTGTAATTCTTATCTTAACATTACATTATTGAAACTCATTAAGATAGTTTCCTAGACACAAAAATAATTACAATAATTTTTAGTTTGGCAGAAAACAGAGATTCTTCAAAAGTGGAACACAAAAAAGTAAGCAACAACAGCCAACTATACTATACCTATTCTTGAAAGTCACTGTGTAAATAAAAGAGCTTAACATACCATTCTTCTGATATTTTCTCTTCTTTTTCTGACATAAATAAAACCTCCTTTTTTTCATTCCAGTTAGAAAGCTGTGACATTGTTTCCTTCCCTGACCTGGAAAGACAGTATGAGAGCAGTACTGAAAGGTAAGTAAATAAGAAAAGGGTGTGGGGTTATACTATTTTGCAGCCTTTGTTATTCTGAAACTTGTTTGTGCGTTTTAAAGGCACTTTTGAATCTTGGAAATGATACCAAAAAAATCCATTTTAATACTCCACGAAGGTTTTATCTTGGAGAGTAATAAAAGTCTGCCATCAATTTGAAATGTTTACATTTCAATTACTTGAAGCATATTTCAGTCCTTTCACAGAATGCAGCTGTTTAAGAAATCCCTTTTAATCTTTATCTAGTCTTCAAGATCTCTATTTCAACATCTATTTCATAACATATATGAAAAAATAGAAGTTTTATGATTTATAGTCAAACCAAAATAAATAAAATTACACATATATACTCTTATATTCCTAATTATAGTAGTCAATGAAAAGTAACAACAAAATTTAATACATTTGGTTTTAGAAAGTAAATATATTTTAACTCCAGTAATATCACATTGACCAAAAGTAACAAAAGCATCAGAAAATAACTTCTTCTTCTCCTTCTTATTTTAGTCAAATCCAAATGAACTAAATACAGTTTAAACCAATATAATTTAACTTACCTGCTATGAAAATGGATTTTTTCTGCTGAGTATGAATGTGTTCTGTTGGCACACTGCCAAATTTCTTGTGGTTCTAATGGCAAACTATTTGAATGTCCACTGGAATCTGAAGGCCTAGAAAACTTCTAAGAGAATCAAAAGGAATGCAGCTGATTGTCCCCATAAGTTTGAATTTCAAATGTGCAGAAAAACTGCACCAGGGTTTTCAGAGTTTATCACTATAACTAAAAGGATTCTTAATGGTGATATGCCCATTACCGCCCTTACTTTCAACTAACTGAATAGGACAAAAAGGGGACTTTAGTCACACTTAACATCCCCAAATATAATTTGTACATTTATAAGACTCCTTTAACTGTAGGAAACAAAACATTAATAATACTATGTTTGTAATACAAATACAGAGCCCTACAAAAACCAAAAGCCAAAACTTCAAAGTTTATCTAGCAGACATTACAGTTTGATGACCTTTAGCTGTTCTGAAAACATTCAGCTGTTGTCATATAATGCAGATCTGAGTATTTTTAAAGTAGTTTGTCAACTAGCAATTTTTACTCCATTGCCAAATGTGCAGATGAAGCACATCATCTTTTTTTCTGCTACTGTGAAGTGTTGAAATAAATCCAAAATAAAGAAAAAATAAGCAAATGAAAGAAAATCAAAAAGAAAAATTGCATCTGGAGATGAGGAGGAAGTCTGAGACTTCTAAAAGTAATTGTGTTTTTAAGTCACTACATTGTCATATTAATCACCTCAGAATAGCATATCCTTAAAGAATGAATAAAGACTGAAGAGTAAGTTGTTTCTGTGACATGTTACCTTTGGCCAGTGCAGCTGGTTTGAGAGCAGGAGTGTTTTTGAAGGGAAACGGGTGGAATCTAGAGTTAGCCATTCCTTCTCTAATGCAGCCTGCATGAATGAGCAAAGTCAAATAGTGCACTGACAAAATCATTTTAGTTTTGATAACTCTTGCAAAGTCTCTTTTAAATTGTCTTACATACTTTGTACATCTTTTTAAGCTGTACATCAGAACTGCCACCTGTAGAGCAATTAGACTCAAAGCACATTTGGAGATGCTGAGCTGTACTGTTTTATTTTAAACAAATCAGATCAACAGCATTTGTGGGTTGTGGAGGTCCTTTTTGGGTGTTGGTTTTGTATAAGATGCAACCTCTCTTTCTCAAATTCCTGTAATTTTATTCCAACATTGTTAGTAAACCCAAGTTATTATAAAGGACTGCCAAACTTTGAAAAAAATATAGACCTAAGATACTTAAAGGCATAGGGAATATGAAGAGCTTTGTGTGCTGTTTTTGACTGAGTATTTTATGTCCAGATGTAGGTGCCTGATTCTGTCAAACTTGTTTTTGTTGAACCGAATTGGTGAGCAATTTCCATTGAAATTTGGGGTTAAAAAGTAAATTGCTTCAATTACATAGTTTTATTTCTGATGTAATGGATTAAATGGGGAACTAAAATAATAGATGGAATGAAGAAGGGTGACAGAATTAGTCGCTAACTGATGTCCTTAGCACTTTAAGGTAGAATTCAGTTTTCTTTAATAAAAAAAAACTCTAGACATTGTTTCAAACCCAACCTGTATATTACTTGTTTTTCTTACAGGTCCTTGATATTTTTTACCATGTCTTTTCAACTTATTCTTATAAGTGAGAGAATCAAATCACTCCCACACAGTAAGTAAATACCACTGAAGAATTTGGCTTGGCTTACAGGGCTCAGTCATTCAGGTTCTTCTTACTTCAACAGCAAAGAGCCTGGGGTTCATTCTTTTGAAAATGTCAAATTATAAAACTGGATTATCTTTCTCCCATTCATAAAATATTTCATGTTGTACTGATTTCTGACCTGAGAAAGGATCCTAAGTTTGGATACCTTACTGTGCAGTTTGTGGAAACAGGACTTTGCACAGCTTTAGTTGGTAAACAACATCTTCCAAGGCCTTTGAAATTCTGAGAGACAAAAGAACCATATTCCAGGTATTTTGAAAGGTTAGTTCAGGTACTGGTCACATGATTTGGTGGCTCTAAGATCACTCTTTCTGCTTCCATTCTGACCAAGCTTTGAAAAATAATGTTTGATTTTATTTTCATGTCTTAAAAGGGATGAATTCCTACATCTGATGGATTCCCTGCTTCTGGAATTCCCTGTTATCTGATTACAGTATATTTTGGGCTTCATTCCTTTATCTGGAAAAATTCTATGCCCTCATTATTAACAGATAACCACTCTTCCCCTCCTCAACATTTCAATTCATGATAAATACATAACATTATCCATTTTATCATACCTCCTCTCTTGGGAAGTTGTGTATGTTAAGATATCTGCGTAAATAAACTGCAGAGGCATGTAAAAAATAAAATGTATCACATTCTTTAATAGTTATATACAACCCACTAATTTATCTCTCCTCATTGATGTGATTACTCTTATGCTGATAACCACTGAGTGGTTGACTCACCTAACTGTCATTTAAAAAAAAATCATTCCAGAAAGTAGACTGTAGTAAATCAAATCCCAAAGGTGATAAATTAAATATGTGAAATTGGTACTATTTGAACATAGAAGACTGACAAGTTCATATCTCAGCAGAGACAAAGCTGCAACAATTCCAGCAGAGTGGTCAAAAATAAAAGCTATGAAAAAGGTACAACATCTGATTGAAAACTTCCGATGAAAATAAATATTATTCCTCCTTGAGCTCTTTAAATTTACTTCTCAATTGCACTAGGCAAATCCTATGTTTAATCTTTCAGATGAGAATTTTTCACTTATTTTTCATGACTGGGCCTACAATCCAGTCAACAGTGCTGGTATATAAAAATAGCAAAATTTGGAAATTTTTCTTCCTCCTCTATTTGCAAAAGAATCAGTACAGGCGGGAGAGAGGTAGATTTCCACTTTTTGCACAATTTAAATGTCAATCAACTTACTCCGTGTGTATAGTGATGTGTCCATTATTTACCTGAGTACTTAAAGGTCTTACAGTAGGAGTGAATATTATCCAAACTCTAATATCAAATTTCAGGCCAAGCCTCCATGCTGGCTAGTTGAATTTTTACTTCTCTGATGAAACAGTTTGTAAAAGGAAAAAAAAAAAAAAACAACCCAAAAAAAACCCCCAAAACCAAACAACCCCCAAACAAACAAACAAACAAACAAAAAATGAAACCAAATCAAAAATCCCGATGAGAAATAACACTCCAAAGATGTAGCAATTTTTTTGGGAACAAGAATCACTTAGAAGTACATTGACTGAATCCTTTTGCTCTATAGTTGTACCATAACCCAATTAAACTCTTAATATTTATATTGAAACGTGTCTCACTAATATTTTCCTAGCCCAGTGTTTGCCATTTATTAATTTAGTACTACTAGTGGTTTTATTTCTTTTGTAGCCTAAAATGTAATTCAGTGTCCTAAGTGTTGAAAAGAAACATCAGTAAAAGATAAAAGTATGAATCAAAGGTATAAATATGCACAACAATAAAAAAAGACAGCTTATTTACCATTAAGTACATATTTTACTTCTATAAATGTACAGCATATCATGAAAATATACCACACTGATGTTTGCTTTGTCCACAAAAATAAACACAATTGATTTTCAAGCATTCCCTTCCACTATGTTTTGCCTGGACATTTTCACAGCACTAAGCTCAAGAAACATCTGCCCACACTTTCCCTATAAACAGTCCTAATGAAAAGTTTATGACAGATCTATCAACACCAAAGGCTTAAAACTAGATCTGTTTGTACAGATATTGTTCACTAAGATTAAAAAACAATACCTGAGAGGAATTACAAAGCAAATAAAATGACAGTTTTTGACTGCATGGTCTATACAAACAGCTATAGGTGTGTTATACTTGTATTTAGTAATACCTAAATACTCAGGTATACAATGTGGCTTTACACATGTGTAAACCACACACAGTTTATTTAACATATATTAGTTCACCTGAAGATACCTTATATGCTTTTGTATCCTCCATACTTTATTTCCAGTGTTTGTTTCAAAGAGTTCTGTATTAATTACTTTAAGTTTCAAGTTTCACAAACACACAAAACATATATAGATATTTCTATTTTTTTTTTTTGTTGCACCTTTTTTTTTTTTTTTGTTAACCCATTTGAAACAAATTATTAAATTTTTAAACACAATCCAATTATCCATGACACCACTCTTCAGGAAGAAGGAGATGTGAATCTATTTGGTGTCAGGATTTTCTTTCTGAATTTTAAGAATGAAACTTTAATATTATTAGCTATTTCCATTTATCCATCAGGATAAAGAATTTTTTATCCTGATTCACAATGTTTTTTTTATCCTTTGAGACACTACTATTACAGGGTTCCTCCTTTGATTTTGCACCTCATTACCAAACTCTGGAGGTTTAGGGATTTTTTTTTTTCATGTCATATTATATATAGCCTTCTTCATTTTGTTCCTCCTTCATTTTTTCAGTATTTAATCAATTGATTCCTTTGCAAAATGCATTGACTATTTACATCAAGCATTGAACTTCTGTAGTCTCAGAAACAGAATTCATTCCTACAACAAGCAAAGTGAGTGAGAATAGTTCTGCTAACTTCAATTCAGTCTGAGTGAGCTGCCCAAAAGTTATTTAGTGCAAATGTTATTTACAAAATCTAATCCAAGGCATTTTTTATATGCTCTGGACTACATTCTGGAGCTAAGTAATCTTTTATAATATACCATGACTCTACATGTAATTAGGGCTGTTCTGAGACATATTTACACCATGAACAAAAAATAGTGCTCAGGACAGTGTCAAACTTACACTCAGGCTTTGAAGCGCTTCTACAAGTAACTGTCCAAACTGTGAATAATGCCATCACATATTGCCTTTCATCTCCCTGAGATCAAGGAGGATCACAAGAGCATAATAGAAACCAAACCAATTCCTGAAACTGCACTATGGCTTGAAACAGTGGAAGCAAAAAGGCATTAACAATACAGGCTGAAAAGAAAGGCCAGCGTTTGACATCTAACAACTCTGTTCTAGTCAGAGAAAATATCCATCTACGTCAGTACTCTGCTTCCAGAAGAGTTCAGCAGCAGTTGCTTACCGAAAGAATGAAAAAAGCTGGATGCAATGAGGACAATCCTTCCTTTAGTACATTCTTTTAGACCTTGGAAACTGGTGGTTTAAGGACTTTCTGCTAAAATCTAGGCAAATATTCCTCATCCTAAAACAGTTAGGTAATTTCTAATAACAAGTGTAACTATCTGGTCAGCATGTTTGCCATGTCATCTCCATGTCAACCTAGAAAGAATGCAAGTCATGTATATGCCTCATAGAATGGAACTGCTGAAGTGGTGTAGATTAACTTCAAAAGAACATCATGGTGGACACCATGGGACATGAAGCTACCCCAGGCTTCCAAGTGCGGTGGACCTCAGAACCACCACCTAAGAAAACAGTGAAACTATCTTTGAAAATCAGGGAAAACAAACTCTTTATACCTCTTTCGCTTCTTCTTTCATCTCCTTATTAACTCATTCACTGTTTTCAGGACAGCGAAGGTTTAGTCAGAAAAAAATTATTGACATTCATGTAGTGCATTTAATTATATGGTATTTTAAGATAAAAACAAGTAAATTACACAACAATATAGACAAGCAGAAGAAAGCTAACATAGAAAACATACAGTGAACTAAGAGTAATGACCGACTCCTGATCATTATAACCTAACAGGAAGAATGGCAAGGGGAAAAGAAAAATAATCTTCTACCAGAAACAGTATTTCAACATTAGAATTTCATAGAAATAGTGTGCAGAATCCTCTGCTTTGAAAAAATATTCACTCTTCTTTCCAGTTCATCTGCCTGGTTTTATCCAATATGTTTTTCTGTACTTCTGCTGCCCTCTGTGAGGTAGGCCATTAGCATCATCCTAAGGAGGAATGACCCTTTTTCAACCAGATGTTACAAAGTATCTGTCCTCTCCATATTCAAATTTGTTTTCAATAAGAATACAATGTAATTAGAGTAAACAAATAAATGAATCAGAATGAATCTTTCAATTAAGTCTTCTCTATAGAATACAAATTTGAATAAAGTTCTTCAGGCTAGTGATATCCCTAACTTCTAGTTTTTAGTGGGTATATTTGAATAGTGCAGTTGAAGTCTAGTTCACTGAAAAACAATAAAAAAGGTAAAAGCAAAGACAAATGAAAGGCAAAACTTTCCACATCCTTCTATGACTATTTTAAATAAGCTTACAAAAATTATTTTGGGGCAATACATTCCACATGAAGAACTACTTTTCCTGATGTTAAACATCCTCTAGGTAAAATACTTGCTTAGAGTGGGAGGGGGAGTGGTGAGGCCGAGGGATCTTATGCTGAAGGTTAACCCCCTAGATACTCACAGCCAACCCACTGAACTGTCTTTCATCTGGCAGAAAGCTGTAACTTTCTCTCTTGGTTCCTGGCAAACATATTTCACTTTGTAGGACATTTCATTTAAATATCATGCTAGTCCAGGAAAACATATTTCATTTCTTTTTAAACTAAACTTATTCCCGCCAAGGCCTGAGCATTTGCTGGTAAATTTTTCTCTTAAATCCTAAATAAGTTTTAACAAATTTCTTAAGAAATCATTAATTTTTAGCTCTTATAGCTGAAACAGAAGAACCAGACCATTTTTCTATGCACTTTTGTATATTGTTGATAGACTGTGATTGAAAACTTCCTTTGAAATTAAAGATCTGAATATATTTGTGTATTTAGCCTTTTCTTTCATCCAGTCCTTTGAGGAATCAGATTACTCTATGGACTAGTTTTTCTGTGAAACTCAAGTTCATGTGTAAAGCTTAGCTCAATGTTAGGAAGTTGAACATCAGATCCAGGCTTTATAAATAACTTCCAAAGCTAAGAAAACGTCACATACGAACTTTCTAATCTGAATCTTCTATTAGCTGCAATATTATTCTACTTGCAGTACTACAAAAATTCAGTCTAAACTCTACTGTTTTAAATCTACATGTAAATGCATTTAACAGCATTATAAAAAATTATAGAATCTTTTTAATTAGATGGCTTGGAGGATACACATTTTACAGAAAATACATATCTGAACTTCAAGCAGTAGGAAAAACATTGCTTTTCTCTGAGTTTGTCTTCCAGTATTTTTCACATATTTTATGTGCTGAAGATAAATAGGTTAGCACCCTAATAAAGGTTATTTTAACCTTTGGCAATGCTTCTTTTCAGCCCTGTTTTTATATTAGACAATATATATACATTAGAAAAGAAATCTGGGTACAGCTGCATTCTTATGACTGCTAAAACCAAACAAAGTTTCAAGCCAAAAAAAGTAGTGACTATCACATGAATTCCAGAGAAACACTGCAACGATTAATTGACCTCAAGAGATTTTATAGACGTACAAAAACTGGTTAATTATTAGAGTACATTCTTGTAGGAAAATGAGAAGACAAGAAGAGTTGTCCATTTCTAAGAAGAATATATTAATGATGATGAAAAATCACATTCTTTTAACAAAAACATTAAAGAAAATTTTATTGTAGAATGTCTTCCCCAAATGTAATTTTTCCTAATTTTTTAGTAAGCCTGGAAAACTAGCCATTCTCTAAAATTCTAATGCATATATATATACTTACATTTAATACATCTACCAATGTGTTCACGCAAATACAAATGAAATGAGAAGAGTTTATTGTGGAAAAGTAAATGAACAATGAACAATGAAAATTTCAAGGACCACAGAAGTTTTCATTCAAATAAAAGGTTGAATGTCTACGTACATAATCAATGCTCCAAAAATATGAATCTTATTGTAGTTCATGTCAGTCACTTAGACCTAGGTGACTTAAACTTTTCTAAAAATGCATTTTTATCTTACTCCTGACAGTGTTCAAAGGAAGCTCTGTGTCCTTTCTTTGAATATAGGAATAAAAAATACAGATGGGCAAATGGCAACCTCAACTTCAGAGGTTAGACATGATTCAAGTAAGCATCAGAAATGTACACTTTGAAAAATCTTTTGAGATATAAACCTCTATCCATCTCAATAAACATCAAGCTCCTGGAATCTTCAATCCACTCCTCAAAATGGGTGTAAGATCCCAGATATTGTTTATCCCATTAAAACAACAGGAATCTTCAGGACTTCCCCTCTCTGACTCTGGCACATGACACAAATTTTTGCTGCTTTGTCTCTATAAACCTTTTCTGAAGTTTTTCTACTTCCATGAAAACAAAGAAACAGAACCTCAAGGGGCAATCAGCTAACAACTTAAAAAAACAAAACAGCCAAGGAACCCCTCAACCCTACCCCTTAAATACTGTGCATTCAAAGAATTTTGAAGGAACATAATCCAAAATGTTTTATCTAGTTTAGATAATGAATACTAAAACACAATAGAAAAGAAAGCTGTGCTTCAGCTTGCAGTTTTGTCTAAAGAAGGGAAGTCATGCAGAAGCACAGGGTAATAAAAAATAGACTAGTCACAAGTTTATAGTCATTTAACCTTTAACATGTTTCAAAGTTCAGGTCACATGAAAGATTAGATTCAATTTCAAGACAACTTTTCCTTTTTGCTTAAAAGTCCCTATTTCAGAAACAAGAACAAAAAAAGATTTTGGAAGCTAAAGAGCAAAGAAGGGCTAAGTTATAAAAAAAAAGTTTCTTGGAATTTATGTTAACCGACATCTAATTACACTACAAAATCCTTAATTCTAAAGAGGTACATCTAAATCATCTCTCAGCTTCACTTATACTGTCCTCTTTATACGCCCCTAGCACTGTCTTTTCTATTTGAAGCAAATTATCCACAAGTGAATCTGCAAGTTGAAATTTGTTTATTCATGCCTGTGTTCTCAACGCCTCAAAGCTTTTGGGACATGTAATGATACTCTTTGGAAAGAAGCTGATTCTTTGGGATGTTTTCCTGGTTTATGAAATGATCAATAGCTACTCCTATATCTATTAAAAAAAACCCAGTATTTTTCATGCAAAAAAAAAAATACTGGAGTGAGTAGTAGGACAGTATTTAGCATTTAGGATTCCACAGCCCACTCTATTCAAGGACAAACTAAACATAAATAGTTTTTAGCTAAATTAAGACTGCATTATAGCATATGAGGGGTTTTATATAGCATATGAGGGAGTGTTTGGGGTTTTTCACCATTCTTTCTTTACACTGTTAGAAATGAAACCATTACATGGAAAGTCCATTATGACTACACATCATTTTCTGTGAGACTGCTTCCTAGAAAGTCAGACCCTAGCCAGCAGTATTGCCCATATATTGGACTTTGCACTTGCTCTTGAACATCATGAGGCTCTGGTCAGCCTGTCTATCTAGCCTGTGCAGGCAGCTTTAAAGAACACCCTGATCCTCCAGCATGCCAACCACTGCCCTCAGTACAGTGTCATCTGCAGACTTGAGATTGCATTCTGTTCCATCAGACAGGTAGCTGATTAATTTTTTTACTGTTTTGGTCCCCCTACCATCCATGATGAGCTCCATTAATTACTGTCCACCAGTAATTATGACTGTGTAATTTTGCACCACGGAGTGCAACTATTTAAGCTTGGGAGCACAGTCAATTTTCCAATGACCTTATTGTCTACTTTTCCAGCCCATATCTCAATAAATTTTGGGAATAAGACTCTGAGAGAGAGTCAACAGCCTTGCTAAAATAAAGGTGTGCAATATGCAGTGCACTCCCGTTATTCATAATGCCAGTCACCTTGTGACAGAAAACAATGAAGGTAACAAGTCCTTGGTAAACCCATGCTAGATTCTTACAATCACCTTCTTTCATGGGTTTAGAAATGGCTTCTGAATGTATTTACTGAAGCACTCCCAGAAAGTGAGATAATGTTGATGGCGTCTAGTTCCCTGGATCTTGCTCTTCAATTTTCTGAAGATGGGTGCAATGTCTGCCCTTTTCCAGTCACCAGTAACCTCCCCAGTTACTGTGATCTTTCAAAAATGATAGAGAATATCCTCAAAATGATACCAGGCAGCTTGTTCAACCCCCTTAGATGCATCCTATCTGCTCCCTTGGACTTGCATATGTTCAGGGAAGTTAAGCTGTGCTGCAATTGGATAACATCTGCTTTCTTCTCAACCCAAAGGATTTCAAGCTCCAGGCAATGAGACATGCAGAGATTCAAGTGTGGAGGATCACAGAAGCTGACACCTCATGTTCCTCTTTGGTTCCTCCACAAGAACTGCAATTTAACTCAATAACAATATTCACTGAATCAATGGCTTCTCACAGACACAGACAAATCAAATAGGTTAGCTCCTGAAATTTGTAAATAGGGACTAATAAAAATTCTTTTTCAATGGAAATCAATGTATGTGGACATGCTAAATATCAGGTAGTTAACCAGATATTTCAAACATAACCTACACCTATATCAAAACATCAGTTTCAACATTACACAAAAATTAAAGAATTTAGGGGAAATATATTCAATGATTAGAGATCCTTAGCTCAGCTTTCAAGACACTCTAGAGGGAGACGTACTCATTGAGAAGAACTTATGACTGTGTTATTGATTCCACTTATAATGATGCATTTAGCTTAGAACAATTTTCCTTTGAGGCTACAGTAGGGAGTAGAAACTTTGAAGAACAAAAGCTTTTTTTTTTTTCCACTTACCTACATTTTTCCATTGCTTGCCTTGCTTATTCAATTTTGATGCTTAACTTTGTCTTTAGAGATGTAAGTCTAGGAATTATAATTAATGATATTGCTACCCTTTGGTACGCCATAGAAGCTAAATGTAATTTAGAAAAATACTACACCATTTGCTACATATAGGTTCCAAATTATATCTGTAGTGCCATGCATCACTAGTAGTCTTTCCTTTGGGAAGTATTTGCTTGAATCTGGCTATTTAAGCAAGAAGTGGATAGAGAAAAGTGATGAAGATAGGTTTTGTTTAAAAATTAGCAGTGTTTCAGGCAGTAGGAAGAACTGAGATCTCATGGTGGAAGGCCAGAAAGCAACCAGAGCAAATCCTGCAGGAGCTGTGAAGCTGGAGTGTTAGCAACAGCCTTTAGTAGCTGGGGTTGTGTTTATTTTTTCAGATACTGAGTGCAACAACCTACTCCTAAGGCCAGACTATCTGAGACAACTAGAAAATGAGATGAGCAGCACTGCTGAAAAAGGTAGAAGTTGGATGCATCTGCAGATGCCACAGACTATGAATAGCCTGCAACCTACTAATACATCAGCCAAAGCAACAGGAACGTAGCAAGAGATTATTGATAAACACTCATGGAAAAAAGACTGATCATCCAATATATTGCTTAGGAGAGAGTTTTTTCCTCTTTTTTAAAAGAAGGGTATGGTTCTAATGAAGTTTTCAACAGACACTTTTCTGCTTTTCTACAACACTGTAACTTTACATGAAATCTGATGAAAAAAGGATCATACTCTTTGCAGCATACAATACAGAAAAGCTGGATGCTGATCTGACATTCATAAGCAATTACAGGAGCTAGACATACATAAGAGTGTCAAGATACAAGAAATGTTATGGGGACCTTCTAATCCATGGGCTACACTTATTTCCTGGCCCTAGCCAGAAAACAGCTATCACTGTCACAAGCTCACAGTCGTGAGCTCCCAGTCAGAGACAAATCACATTATGAAGGATTATCAGAAAAGCAAACAAAACACATCATATGAGTCTAGTTTGGACATGTGATAAGAAAATTAAAGATGGGAGACATGAGGAATTTTTTTTCTAATTACTGTTTACTTATTAAGAGTTAGCACACATGAGCTAGTTTTTATTCTTCCCACCCCTCAGAAAAGAAAAAATGAGAGGAAAGAAAAATAAAACTGCTACTGACCTGCTGTGAAAGGCAAGAAAAAATTAGGAATGCCTATGTGTCTGAGTGTGGATTTGCAAAAAAAAAAAAAAAAAAAAAAAGAGAAGGAAACTCCTAAACAATAATTTCAAAAGCTGTCAAAAAGGCTGGAATTAAAAAAAATCTACAAAATCAAGCTCAGAAAAAGAACAACACTGTTTCAGGGCAAGAGTGTTATCTTCTTTGATGAACAAAGCAGTAATGGATTTCTTTTTAACTTGATTGCAACTTACAAAGCAACTTTATTTTTGAAAAAGCATGACTAAAATAATTTAAATTAAATTAAAAATGAAGTTTTAAAAATAGAGTACTTACTGGGTGTGCCATGTAATCATCAATATTGATATTTCTCTTGATGAGCATAAGATGTGTCCATATGTTTATTCAGTGTAGAAAATGGTAATTTATTCAGTGGTCATTGCTCAGGGTAAAGAACTGTCTAAAAACTCATTGCATTTAATTTATTCAGCTTTCTGACACCTTGGCAAGTTTAGATATTTTGCATTTGGCTCGTATCATATTTACATCAAGAAAACAACAATATTTAGATGATACAGAAGTAAGAGCTGTGTCAAGCAAATGTGCTGTCAGATTTCATCCACCAGAGGTAAAGTGAGCTCTGCCTTGTAGATTTTTTGCTACAAGGATGGCCTGCTGATGAAAGGTTGCCTTAAGATCAGTCTTCTGGAGCATGTAGGCTGGAATTCTCCAAAGTCCACATGAAAGACATGAAGATATCACTAAATACCAGGCTCATACTTTGTAAAACATCTGCTGGCCAGATCATTCATGTCATCTGGGATAGCCTGTTTGACATCGTGCAGTCAAACAGACACAAAACACTACTGCCATCAATTGCCTCTGAATGGCTTTGGCAATGTATGGGAGCTGATACGAATACAAGAAGGTATCACCAATGGTTCAGGTGAAATGACCACTATTCACACAATTGTTAGAAAGATAAAGCCCATTCCTCTAGCCCAATCACATGCAATACATATTTCCTGTGATAAGGTGTTTAACTTGTAGCAAAAATTTGCTGTTGTTCAATGGGCATAAATGAAGATCTTTGTCAAAGACTAGGGTTTCCCCCATGCTGTTTCACAGCCTCACCTTCCATGGAACACTGAGTTTATAAGGAAGATATTAAACATTTTTTTGTGAAGACTGATGCCTAATGACTTATTGCACTGTGATATTTACCAATGGTTTAGAAAGGTGCTTGCATAGCAGTGATTTTGTAGAATGCTTGATAACACCGAATAATGACTGAAACCTACATAACAGTATAAGAAAAACCTAAACCACTACAACACAAAATAGTGAACTATTCAAAAAGCTCTTAAACAAGATTTAAGACATTTGTATCAGTTTCCAATAAGGAAAGGTTTTTCTGCCCTTCTCTCTCATTTCCCTCACCCTATACAACACTGAAATCTGCAGTACAAAATGGTATCCAAATATTTTTCTCTTCCTTCAAACCTTAACATATGGGATCTCTTAGCCCAGCAATATGTACTCCTCCCCACACACTTGTTTGAGACACAACAGATAGCCACTGATACCATGTGTCATTCCTTGGCTCTGCTTCAGCACTTTGCTATAAAACACTGAGACCAGAAAGGAAGGAATAGGAAGTATAGACTGTTCCAAGTTTCTGCTGCTTGTTTCTCCAGAAGTAGGAAGTCCACATGATTTGGTATTACCCAGCTGCAGAGAATGAAACAACTACAGACACATGGAAACAGCCTAGTACCAAGTAACTCATCTGGGCTAGGCAGAGCAGATGCCTATACTACATGCCTAGTATAGTTATGCCACAAATTCCTAAAATCAACTTTTCAACACAGGCAACATATACATTTGGAAAAAAAAAAAAAAAAGAAAAAACATGATAAATATTGCAGGGTATAATTCATCAATGTTGAACATTGAAATATTCACTCACTAAAAAAGACATATACACTGAAAATTTATCATATACACTGCCCTGTAGAAAACAGATGTTGTTATATTTTTCATCACAAGAAGCTAAGGGCTTGAGTAACTTATTTGACATCAGTCCACAGTTCAGCCTTTGAGCCTGCTGTGCAAATTAAAATGTCAGCTCGTGGTTCACCTGTCATCATCTCAATGTAAACACTTCCCGAGAATTTCTCCCTAAATCCATGTTTTATTTCATTACTGATAAACTCAATAATAATTTGGGGAAAAATAAATAAATAAATAAATGTGTGGCAACAGCAGAGGGTGATACAGTACAAATCGCTCTGAAATCAGCTGGGCTTCTTTTTCCTGCCTTCTCTATCCCTTCCTTTTCTCCCTGGCCTCAGGAACACCTGCCCAAATGCAATTGTCTTGTTGACAGAAAGATGGAATTGTCTGTGTAGTTTTCAGTAAAGCAATTAAAAAACCCCAAAACCAAACATGACAGGGCTATTTGGGCCAGACAGAGAGAAACATGAATGGCTCAACTGAATTACTGTGTGTAAAATTCTGGCCTACTGGCTGAGTAATTCAAAACAGGATATTTTCCTTCCATAATATACGAACAGATACTTCCTTCCTGTGTGAAGAAATAAAACCTTCAATGTTCTGCTTTTTATTATTTTAGAAAGAAGCCAGGGATCAGAGAACATCAACTAATGAAACCGTTTTGTATATGTATTTCAAATTAAAATAAAAAAATCCTAAAATTTAAGCCAGATCTCCATGTTTACACACAGACATTTCCCGTCTACCAAATGATTCTTGGAACTTCTGCCTCAAACCTTTTCATGCCCTTAAATAAAGCAGTAATTCTGAAAATGTACCTTAAAATATTTGCTAAAAAGGAGAAAAAACAATACCCTAAGTCATCAACTCGTTGGTAATAATTTCATAGAAAGCCCAGTTATTTTCTGTGGGGAGGAGTTGGTAAAAGAAGCCTGGTATCAGATGACCAAAGACTGATCAACTGTAAACTGCACTGCACCAACCAACTGCATACTTGGTTTCATAACTCCATGATCCAGACAAACATCTAATTATAAATGGGACCTAGTCCTGCCACTAGCAGGGCTACTGCATCAATCTCCTCTGCAACATTACAATGGAATATTGATAAATGGCTCTTGCGAAGACACAGCACCTGAATAAGCACATTCAGAGACAAGGGTTCATGAAAAAATCTTAGTTATATCCTCTTGGGTCTCAAAAGGCCACATTGCTGTTAGTTTTCTTTGCTTTACCTGAAACCATTGGAAAAAAAAAAAAAAAGGCAGCCAATGAATGTGAACAATTAGAGAAAGCAGTTCTCCAGACAAGTACATAGGTGACTCATCAACAGCTCCTTACTAAATAATATGCATACTGTGTCTAGAACTTCCCATATAGATTGTATTTTAAGGCTATAAATAAAATACCTCTTTAAAAATTCTTTTTCTTGTTTACTGAATGGCAATATTGATCCCATAGACATTTTTTATTTTTTACCTAAGTATAGCTAAATTCAGTTTTGAATGTTATGTTATTCCTCAAATTCCTCTGGAGCCCACTTTTATTTTTTAGAATGGAAACTTCTCATCCAATTTCAATCCTTCTGAAACTGAAAAAGCATTTCTACCTCTATATAACTTGTAAAAATAACTAGTAATAATTTCTGGTGATTTGGCATAACAGAGCTGCTAAGTGTGGGGTTTGTTTTTATTTTTTCTGATTTAACCATATGTCTCTTCATAATTTATTACTGTATTTAAACCTCTGATCTTTTTAGCACACTACACATAAGATAATAAGCCTGCTTCACCTTTTGCTTTGGGGATATGTTCTTTCTACTGGAATATAGCTGACATTCAGTGCTGCAGTTATTTTCTAAATTGATCTCGTTCTATCATGAAAATGAACAAAATACACATAAAAATATTACTGAAATTATAATTTGTTACTGAAGTACTAAAAAGATAAGCATTTTGGAACAAAAGAAACTGTTTCCTTATTCTCATTTGATTGACCTTCAGCTGTAAAAATACAAGGCATTCTACAGTGGGTGTGACATTAATAGCAGAGTAAGTACCAGAGCATCTCAAAGAACAGGAAGCAGTTAATCCAAGACAAGTACATTTAAATGAGCTATAAATAAGAAATGCTTCTTTATTTCTGGACATCCAATGTGTTAATTCTAGCCTTGGTAGTGCTTTCCATTATTTTTATTTCCAACACCTACATGAATGCTTAAGAAGAATAGTGAAGACTTTATGCTAATTGCTGTGCTTACTTCAGAAAATGTGAAGGCATCTACATTAATTTCTTCATATTCATCTTCCAATTCATCACTTTTAACATCTGCAAGAGCACTGGCCAGTTTCTTTCGCAAAAGAAAACCCTTCCAAGATGCCTAAACAAAAAATTTAAAGCATGTTATACATAGTCATAGATCAAACCCAAACCCAGATTCTCTATGTTATCCCATTAGGAAGATAAAACATCTTGGGCCTTTGTTTAATAGCTCAATGATCTGTTTTTTGAACTTTATGTGACATTTAAAACTACAAGACAAATTAAATGCCAGCATATGTCTAAAGCTTAGAGTACTCAAGAGGCTCTCCCCAAGTAAGCAGAAAGGAATCCTGCAACTCCCTCAACTACAAACCTGGGTCAACCAATTAATTATATGAGAATTCCTTCAGGGACTATTAAAAACTGAAAGGAAACCTTACACAAGAAAAACCTGAGTGCCAACAATCAAATTAAGAGAATAAAAATACAGATGTAGTAAATGTCCTATGGTTTACAAGTAGCAATTCTTGGAGACATCTCATGTAATTGACCTAGGTCAGTTACTCTCTCTTAACTAAGATCTTTAATAAATAAAATATTACCATATTACCAATAAATAAAGTATTGAAATATTACTTAAATAAAATATTACCAGCAAGCATAATCATCTCGAAGAAAAAGGAGCACATTAGGAATTAAAGTGCTATAAAACTAGGAAGGGTGTTAGGAACACATGCCAAGCATAGAACCATGTCCAGCAAAAACAATTCAGAGATCACAATGAGATAGATGGAATTGAGAAAACTGTGTACAAGATGGCAACTTCCCCCCACATCAGTATTTGACATCATTTGAATTCACGATGCCCCAAGTGTTTAAAAGACCATGCAAAATATTCTCACTGTCATAAAAGAAGTGGTGTTGTACACCTTTAATGGCTCTGCAGTGAAGGCACTAAAATAGGAAGGGTAAATCCCCTTATCTGGTTTAACATTTAGATTATTAATTTTTAGAAAAAGTCTGTCTAACCCCATAAATTACTGAATGTTACTATTTTACACACATATTTCCTGATAATTATAAAATTATTAAAAGTTTTAGAACTGCTTTGTTATAATTTCATTGTTGTTATTTTTCTACAGACCTTTATAAGCATTTAGATAAAATGTCCTGATATTACTGAATGAACAAATGACAAATATATTTCATTCAACAAAGGTAATTATCTTTTACAGATTCAAAGGAGAAAAGCAATCCTAATTATATATGCAGAAAGCTAAATTTTGAAGTAGCTGCTAACAGAGATCTATGAAAGCACCAGGTCAGTGTTCAGTCATGATCAAAGAGAAAAATTACATGTAGTAGTTTTTAAGAAACAAAATAAAAACTTTCTTACTGTACAAATTCATTCTGTATCTGCCTATGGAATTCAGTTCTTGTTGCTTCTTTAAAAAAGATTGTAACAGATCATGGCAAAGGTTCAGAGAGGAGCAAGAAGATGAAGAGAATTACAGAGAAATGTGAAAAGAGGCTAAACAGACTAAAATTTTATTTACAAAAGGTAGATGTAAGGATGCATGTATGACAGATCTAAGAATCTGTAATATACACAGATGATAAATAATAGATCACTTTAATTTTCACACTCTCTTTGGGAATTACCATGTTTGAAACAAATGAAAGGATGCACATGCTAATCACTATATAGATTTGTTAAATGCACCACTTTAATATATAGTAGAGGTCAAATACATAAGTAAGTTCAAAAATATTAAGTAAGTTTATGGAAATCAATTGTTAATATGCTAGCTATACATTATACTCCAATAACAAATTTTTGCTTCTAAATCACTTTGTCACTTTTGAAATTTGTATATAAGACTTACTCTATGGAATGTTTCCAAGTTAGCTTGAAATATAAAATCAACGGAGTTGACTTGTTTCAAAATGTAGGAAATAACCCCATGAACCTTGTCAACTTGGCAAGCAAATACTGGTTACCAAGCTAAACAGAGTCAAGGCGTGGACTTCAACCCTTGCCCATTGTAACCCATTCTGTTTAACTGTTATTAGCTCAGTATCTACCATAGGACAGCCCAGGCCATGGTCTGTTCCCAATATGGATAAAGCAATCCTGGGTTTTGGAGATGGGAAGAGAAGGAAAGAAATCGATAGGTAGGAGAGTAGGAAGATTATTTAGTCACATTGATAACATACACAACACGAGTTACACAGCATCCATCAGTTTCATAGCATACACAGGCCCAGTAAGAACATGGGCACAGTATCTCTTAAGTATAATACTAGAATTATATCAAGTAAAAATAATTCAGGGAAATACTTGGTGAAAAAAGGGAAAATATTTTTCTATAAAGGGAAAATATGTTTCTATAAAGCTTTTCGTAGATATATCTGTTTCAGAAACACCAAGGGTACGCTGCTTAAATAAAACAAAAATGTTTAATTATGAAACTTAATAAGGTAATAAGCAGAACCAGATAGAAAATGACAATTACACAAAAGATTTTTGTTTGTTATTAAACTTAGAAATAAGAAAATATCATAAACCAACCTGGATTACTGTGGCAGCTTCATGTTTCTGTCTCAAAGCTTCTACAAACTGATGATTCTCTGTTTTATTGCAGTCATTTTTCCTCTGAGCATGGTACTGCTGCCAAAAGGACTGGATTGAGGATGCTTCCATATGTAGTCTAATGGAGAAATGAATGCATTTATGACTCACATAGCCTCAACAATACAACTAGATTATCATATCTGCCAAACTTGAACCATAAAACATAGCATTGTGCTTTGAGACAAATGAAAAGTTGTGCTACTACAGTCAAGATGTGATATATATGTTCACTGAAGGATATTCATATCACATAACTTCTGAATCCAATTATCTAAGAACTAATCTCCACTGAGCTCTATTCCATGAATAATCACAGTAGAGGAAGAATCCTCAAAGGAAGGATTAGGAGCAAAAGTGGTGTAACAATGACTGAGTAAACTACTGGAGGGGTCTCCTTATTTCCACTGACCATCTGACTATACCAAAAAAAAAAAAAAAAAAACCAACACCAAAAAACCCAAAAAAACAACACCTAGCATGAAAGAGGGGTTAATACTGAAAACTAAATGAGACAGGTATTTTCAGTGGAGCAGACAGGAAAAACAGAGAAAGTGCAATTTCATCTTTTCCCTGCTTTTACCCATTAAGACTTCTGACCACTGGTTATATGTGTAAATTTTCTAATTTGCTCATTTTTTAACAAGAACTAAGTACAGACTATTTAGACCTGTTCAGTGATTTCAATTTCTAAATCTTGTTCAACTAATTCATACTGATGGAGAAAAAATATAATGTTAGCTCTGCCTTATGACTTTACTATCTTTACTATCTTGGAATTGTTTTCTCCACAAAATACTCATTTCAATTGGATAGTGTATTAAAGAAGAGACATCTAAATTTCCAGTATTTACATAATTCCTTTCCTTATGTGGTGCATCTATTTAAATAGAGGACTACTAGTACTAGAAAAAAAAAAATCACGCTTCAGAGGTCAAGACTAATAAAAAAAATGGTTTGTATTCTGTTTTGAAGAGGACTCTCGAAAAAACACTTCCAGAATTCATTCAAAACATTATCAAAAAACTAAATGAACTATTTCAAAAATTTTCTTGTAGTATTCATCTCATGCAATAGACTAATGTATCCTTGCTTTCAGCTTGCTGAGAGATGATAATGAATTGCATTGTCTTCCTTAATCATAAATTTTATGACAAATTATTAGTGCCTTAAGTAACTACTAAGCAGCTACCTATTTACCATAAGCCTATACAGCTCAAAGAAGCACACCTGCCATGCTTGCTTTTCATACTGTTCTCAAGATACTTGTTTTTGAAACTGAATTCTTATGAAAGTTTAATTCAATTCTTGAAGATTTGCTGCAAAAACATCAGGTTCTGTTTCCCTTGTCTGTACATCCAGAACTACACAAATCAGCAGCAAACACATTCCAAAGAGGTAACAAACACATCTGCCATGCTTGCTTTTCATACTGTTCTCAAGATACTTGTTTTTGAAACTGAATTCTTATGAAAGTTTAATTCAATTCTTGAAGATTTGCTGCAAAAACATCAGGTTCTGTTTCCCTTGTCTGTACATCCAGAACTACACAAATCAGCAGCAAACACATTCCAAAGAGGTAACAAACCAGTCTGTTTCATGCAGGAGAAAATCTAGGGACACATAACAAGTTGAACTGGTCTCTCATCCCTGCCTCTACTTTTAATAAGCAGGTTAAAGCATGTTGGAGAAGTACCAAAAGCGGGGCAGGCCATTAGTTCTTCAATCATCACAACAGCAGAAGACTGGTCAAAATCAAGGGATTAGGATGGTAGATTTAAGCATTTTTTCTTCTTGCCTTCTAAATGGTACTGACTGTAAAGTTTACACAGATTAATCTTGAATGTCTGATGAATAATTTTGGCAAAAACCTTACATTAGTTTCTAGTTAATTTCCTCCAAAGTTTCTGCAAAACATTTGTCATTTGCATTCCTAACTCTGTATGTGTCATTGAAATGGTCTTGACGTTATTTGAAGTACCTATATCCTAATATACCAGCTGGGACAATACCACAAAGGATTGCTAATTGTTAATATGGAAGCCTAGTGTGCAACACCTGAATATAACTCTTTACTGTCTAATAAGCTTAAAAATATTATTTTACAAGTTCTGTGCCTCTGTTTTAAACAAAAAATCCTCACTCCTATTGTCTATCTACATAATTGATTTGAAAGCAACCTGACACCTCTCTTACCTCTCTGTGTCATTCTCAAAGTGCTGGAGATTTCTTCCCATATCACTTGCTACTATCACTGACTGTTGACATGTGAGTTGGCCTGACATGTTATTGTTGCCTTTGCTCTCCCCACTGTAATTAATACAAGATTCAGCGCTCTTCTGCTTCACTCTCTGATCTCCTCTATTTTCCTTCTGTTGCACAGGTATGGAGGAGTTAATGAATGTGGCCTGAATATCACCAGTAGTAATCCGTCTTTTGGAAGGATCCAACAAGACCTGTTTATTTTCTGTCACACCCATGATAAAGAGGTTATTTTCCTGTAGGCAGCCAGTGGATGTTTGCTTTAAATGATTTTGAAGTGCTTCTGGTCCATCTCTGTCAGTAATGTTTAGCTCACCGTACTCATGTACATATCGATGTTTAATACTAAGCTTCATCAACTGATTAAAATACCAGCATTGTCCCACTACAGAATCAATAGAAGAGGTAATTCTGAAGAAAAAAAAAAAAGGCAAAAAAATTACATATCTGTTAGAATGCTTTAAAAAAAAATTCCCTCTATTATTTCTAAAATAGCTTGTATTTTCAAGTGTTCTTACATTTCCATAGCCTTACAGCAAATAGAAATTACTGCGACTGGAAATCCAGTTTCAGTAATTACGAATCCTAACAAATTTTATCTTTTTTTGGACATATTTAAATTATAATCACACATATTTCTTCTTTTACTCAGAGTTTTCCTAAAAGAGAAAGTGTTCAATCTTTTTAAAATAGCCATTACACCATGCATTTCACTATTAACTTTCTGTGTGGTTAGTGGCATGTGAAGCCCAAATTTCTGGAAGATAAGAGGCAAGATTTGCCTTAACAATCCAATCTTACCTGGCAACTATGAAAGCTCATATAAAAATAACAATATTAAAATTTAGATAAGAACTAAAGCAACAAAACCCAAACTTAGATTCAAACCAACAAACTACAAAGTCTTTAAGAAAATTCAGGAAGACAAACTTCTAAGTACAGATCTTTTTATCAATATAAGGGAAAGTGCTAGACTGAAGCAACAGTAATCTAAGAAGTCTGGCACTCATTAGTTCTTTGTATTACACTGTCTAAATGATGAGGATAAGTAAGAGTAAATATGAACTAATTGTTAGAGATTCAGATGGCTGTCTGTACTTTGGATGGTGTTTGTCCATTTTATTAGGTAGCAGGCAGTTCCGGGATCATGAAAACATTTTTCTTTAATAGTATAGGTACATGCAGAGATCTGTAATCTGGTGTTGATTTCAGAGGAGTATGAAGTCAATTCTAGGTCAGCAGTCCAAGAGAAAAAGTAGAAATAAGATCAATTTTCTTGTTAGTATGGAAAAATTAGGTCCTGAAACTATAGTTAGAATAACAGAAATTTCCTTCCTGTTCATCATTCTGGAAAGGTGAAATTTTTATAAAGTTCTGGGGACTCTACCATTAAAACTATATCCTCAGTGAAGTTCAACTAAGAACATTTTAGATTTTTAAGAACATAATGAATCAGAGCCTATAAGAGTAAAAGGATTCCAACTTTTCCACTGCTAGTGCAACTTCAGTGCTATTGGACAAAATCTGAATGGGTAAATTGGTCCACACAGCTTAAGCACACAACTCACTGTGTACATTTGATTGTCCACTACAAAACAGTACTCCTGCTCCTGTTAATTCCACACATACAAGTCCTAAAAATATTTAAACCAATCTATAAATTTGTTTAAGGATCTAACATGCTACATAGTAAGGATAATGATTACATTAAAAGAAAATAAAGCATTAATTAAATTCTTTAGTTAAATATATTGAATTAGTTAAAGTATTTAAAAATAAAGGTCTGGTACACAATCATTACCAAATTTCTACATAAAATAATATGGTGAGAAGACAAAAAAAAAAAAAGGAAAAAATGGAAAAAATCCATTCCCACTTGTTTTTTTTTCTTCTCTCCTTTGCTACATTTTTTATTTGTTTATTAAAATTTAAATATTGCAGAAAACCCCAGAATGTTTTATATATTGAGTGAAAAAAAATTCCTATTAAAATCTTAATCCTGAGTGTTCTTGTTCATTGTCAAAAAAAACCAGAAAGACAGAAAGACAAACCACTCTAACAGTGAATCCTCCCCTTTGACAGGTGCAGGGGTATCTCAAGCAGCTGTTTCATCCTTCTAGTGGCTATGAATATGTCAAGAAGAAATGGAAGGATTGAGGAAGTGAAAATTTAGGCAGGGAATGATTTTGTGGTCACCAGGGATCGTGTGTCAGTTTTTTATAGAGGCTGCTTTTTGGGCAGTTTTTCCAAGCAGTGGATGCAAAATACCATCTTGTCTTTGTGGGCATGTAGCCTCTCCCATACCTTCCCTGGCAATCCACAACTATACTTTGGTCTTACAGGATTTTTAGGCTGCCCTCTGTATCAGTAGCTTTTCAGTTTAGCTTTTTCAGTCATTATAGTTCAAGTTTAAAGAAACTACAAAGGAAGCTGAAGTGATATCTCAGAGACTGATGTGCAGTGGAGTGGTGTGTTTGAGGTTCTCCTGCCACGGCAAAGCTCCAGCGCACAGACACCAAAGGTCACGATGGGGCCTGAGTGCCACCTTGGTGGCTCCCTTCAGACAACAGGGATATATCAACATCCTATCAACACACTGCAACTTTCTCAGCATCTCAACTGCACTGCACTCTTGATACTAGAGAAGTGTCCCTAAAGATTGCTTATTCAAACTACACAAAGGGAGCTGCCGTAATGGAAAATATGCAGGAATGGTTCACATCTTTAATGGAAAAAAAAAAAGAACATACAAAGGAAGACAGAAGACAAACTAAGAAATATGACAATATTAAGACTTTTGATGTCACAATATTTCCTTTTCAATTAATGTAAATTCATTGTTTGCCTTTCAGACCTTTTCCACTGTTATTGGTCACACTTAACCTGGAATTGCTTCTTGGTTAAGATCTGACCATGGTTTTAAGCATAAATTGGCATCCAGACAAAACAAGAAAAGGAATTATCCTATAGAAGCACCAGTATCCATAGTGTCTGGCTGCTTAGCATGCAATGAAATATAGATAAATATGGTAGCCTTGCAACAGAAAAATTTTTATGGCTTTCAGCTTTGACCAGCACATTCCCTCATGTTCAGTTGCTGCCAGGCTTTATTTTGATCATAACAAGTGAAATGATTTATGCCATATGCAAATTTTAACATAACCACAAAGCATAACCACTGCTTTTGCAGTGGGAGAAAGGGGTAATAAGCCAGAAGAACAAGGGTTGAATCTTGCAGTACTGCACAAATGTGCTAAACTACTGAACTCGATACTAAAGACCAAGATATTATTTTCACAAAAAAAAAAAAAAAAAACGAAAAATTTTTTTTTTTTTTTTTACCAGATAACTCTTTATTTGTGCTAGCATTTCTCAGGACTTTGAGGAAAGACAAAAGCATTAGAATCAGATTTTAATCTATTTGGAAGTTTAAATTAGGCATTTATTAAGGACTCTTATAACTTCAAATCCTCACACCAGTTCACAAAGACTATCCATCGCTATCCTGGTTAATTCAGACCAAAACCTGCTCAATTCCCATGCAGTGTCTGGCAACGGAGGAGTAGAGAAGCGAAGGAATAAACCCCACTGGTTGCACCTAGGATATGTAAGGATCCATGCACAGGCTGACTTAACAGGTACAGAAAAGGACAAATTATTAATGCTAAAGGCCTTCCAGTGGAGTTTAAATCAGCCAAAATGTCACTACTTTAAATTAAAGTGGTGGCAGAGGCTTGCTTGTAGAGCTAACACATTTTGTATAGAATTTTCTACTGCAACCATACCTGCAATGGCTGCCTGGTTATTCAAAGAGCATAATTTTGTCAGAATGAAACAGTAAGTCTGGAAAAGTCAGCAGAACAAATCTCTAAGAGGCAAAAAGGACAGGCTTGGGAAAAAGAAGCCAGTTCTGATCAGGAATGGTAGTTTTCTCCTGGCCCTTGTAGTTAAATAATAATCAATATTCTACCCCTTTGTATGCTAGTATGTGCTAGTTAAAACCTTGCTTAATATAATGTTTTCTCCTACTGTGACTTTCAGAATTATAATACATGGAATATTCAAATAGTATACCTCAATTTACGTGAGCTTTTATTTGCAATAGTGTGACGTAAAATCTAATGTCTTTAGGGAAACTTCTACAAGCATCATTACTGATGTTCAACTGCAGTATACCAAAGTCCCTTACAAACATGAAACAGGTCACTGTTGACATATCCTCTCCTTGCAACACCATTTATGAAATTCCTGTCATTTTCACTGTGAAATACATACAGTATTTATAAAGTTCACGTTCCACTAGCCAGACAACTGCACATCTGATGGCTGAAAACAAGTTGCTGCAGCAGAGGTATCATATTTTTGTACACGATTACTTATTACAAATCATCTAAAGGTTATGTGACAGAAAACATTTAGTGTAATAGAGAAATTAAATTTTAAAGTCAGTTTTATTCTTAAGCATGGCAACAACAGAGAAGTTTTGGGAAGAAACAGCACAGAGAATTTAACTGGGCAGCATTGGTGTATGAAACAGATTAGGGAAACCAGCAGTGATTACTTCTGGCAGCTTACATACTTGAGGTCGCACCTACAGGGGCTCGTAACTTAGCAAGATGTGAAACAGACATAAGTTTGCTCTATTGTTGGCCTGTTGTTTAGCAACATTAATTCAGTCAAAGTATTGCAATATGTACATATAATAGCTATGCCACTAAGGCTTATACACAAACAAGTTTAGAGTTCTTTTTATGAACTGCAGTTTGCAATAGTTTTCAAGTCATCCATAAATTTTACTTCAGTCAAAATAAAAGATAGATGGTTTTAACACACAAGAAATTAATTTTAAGACCAAATTTTATACAAAATGTTTCAATCATGTCACATTTAGGGATTTAAAGGATCACAAATGAATTCTCAAAAGCTTAAAAAATCCACAACTCTCCCTCTGCACTCCCTGCCCTCCCTCCACCCAAACCATACATTCAGGAAAGAAGAGACGTTTACACAATCACCTCTTTCCACTACTGTTCTTCTCAAACATCTGCAGGCTCTTTCAAACACTTCTCTTTCAAAATTTACATAGAATAATAGAAAAATTCTCAACTGAAGGAACCTCAGGTTCAGGTCTCTGTTTCAGGCCTTCTGCTTCAAAGCTGGATTAGCTCTCAAAGCAGACCAGCCTGCTCAGGTTTTCATCCAGCCAGGTCTTCGAAATCTCCAAGAACAAGACTGCACAACCACTCTGGGCAGCCTATTGCAATTCATCACTGTCCCACCCTGAAAAGGCTCTTCCTTACGTCCAGTTGTACTGTCTCTGGCTGGAATGAATTAATTCCCATTACAGTTGCCCATATAATGCTGTTGTTTAGATTTGTTTGACCAAAACTGTATTGCTAAAACACTGATGTTTTGCTGAACAGTGCTTGGACAGAGACAAGGCCTTCTCTCTTCCACTCAGCAAGTAGCCTGGGAGTGGGCAGAAGGCCTCCTTTCTTTACCTCCTTCCTAGGTAAAGAACTGTGCACTTGTCCTTGTTGAATTTACAAGATTCCTGGTGACCTGTCTTCCCATCTTGCCTGTGTCTGACTGGTAGCCCTTCCCTCAACAATTGACTGTGAAGACTTGTGGTCTGCAAGCACAGTAAGTGTGCACTCCATCTCCTGCTCCCAGCCTTTGATAAAAGACGTCAGAAGTACAAGTCGCCTTCCAGAAAGTAGTGTGAGCCTCATACTGTTCATAATTAATGGATGGTCTAAGTATGATGACCCAACATGTTCCTTATTTTTCTTATGTCCATTCATGTAGAATAAAAAAATTAAATTTTAGAAATATCATCTTTCCCTCTCATTTTGTACCATCCTGCAGAAATGTATATGAAAGTTAGATTTAGATGCTTAGATTACTACGGTTTGCTCACAAGCCATATCCTAATTATAAACTGGCTTTTTTTTTTCTGCAAAAGGATAATGATGAAATGTCTAAATACCAGACATGGAAAAATTTTCTCAGTCATAGAAAAGGAGACCTTTATTTTCTTTTATGAAATAGGAAGGAGAGAACACTATTTCAGGATGGTAAATAGATTAGGAAATATCAGCTTCCCTCCTGCAAACCAGAAGCCAAAAATCACAGAAGTGGAGAAGACACATCTTGATGGTTTAATGGAGGAACATATGACTTTTAGGAAACACACATTACATCTGTCATGGAAAAATGCACTATATAATTTCTCCCAACTAATTTCAATTTAATTCTTAATACAAAGCTCCTTTCAAGTTAATCTGATTCTGAGCTATGAAAATTTTATTGCAGCTTTACTAAGCAATAATACAACAATGTAATAAACTGCTAGCTAGTAACAAGATACCATGGATATACAGGCTTACATGCAAATACAAAATAGCCAGATTCTGAAAAAAAAAAAAGTGCATACTTTTCCTAAACAACCAAAGTATGCAAGGCAAAGTTTAAACTAAAACAATGTAAAACAGCATATGCTTCATCTGCTCTGGGCTAATGTTCAGTACCTGACAGAATCAAGAAAACTACTTTTCCAAAAATTAAAACATAAGTTGGATATTCAAAGGACTATAAGGATTTCATGAACCTTCTAGGAAATGAAAAGGAACTATGAAAGAAAAAACCATGCAATATTACAAAGTATAGAAATGAGAAGTTTGAGATATTTAGATATTACAAAAAATTAAAACATAGCATATGTAAGTGATAAATTACCACCTGCATGGTCTAAACTGAAGTTACTGGACAACTAACCATGGTAATAGTGATAAAGGTAGCAAGTATGACAAAATTAAACATCTGTAAACAGATCCATCTAATTCACTACCTTAAGAGAAAAGCAGTCAAAACTTTTGCAATTATTTAGAATGTGAATTACATACACATGGAAAACAAATTCAGAAATAAAAATAGAGTATATTGTACCAACAGCCAAATTAGACTTGATTAAATTAAAGTTGCAAATCATGTTAATATGATTATTCAGCTTTCAGGATTTCAGCTACAATTCCTGCATAGCACTGAACTATGCTGTGTGTATGAATTCGTACTACTAACTGCAGGTTTTGAGACACCTGTTTTCTCAAACTTAAAGAAACAAAACTCAAGGCCCTCCTAATTTAATAGCTGTCTAAAACAAACTTTGCTCTGAAGTCAATGATTCTAATCTCTTTCTTATCCTAACACATTTCCAGGCAGAAAAACCCTAAGTAAAATTCATACACCAACAAGAACTTCAGTAACAATACATAAAAATGTTTTTCTGAATGCAATTTATATTCACATGAATACGTACTCCAATTCAGCAGCCTTTTTTCTCAGTTGAATATTTTCTTCAATTTGAACTTGACAAAGCTCCAGAAAAGTTCCCAATTCTGATGTTTTGATTTTTTCAGATGTGGGTAAATTATGATGGGTTAAGATTTCACCATCAAGCAACTGTAAACTAGGAAGGACCTCCAACATGGAAGACCTTAGAAAAAAAAATATTAATTAGATTTTAAAAAAATCCTTACGCTGAAACACCCATTTTGTTGATAAAAATCATATAACAAATATAGAACATGACGATAGTCCTCTAAATGTTTGCATGTATTTGTCCTTATTTCATATGTTAACATATTAAGAATTTATACTTAAACTAAAGAATAATATAAAGAATAAAACACAGAACAGAGCAAGACTTCTTAATACCTCATGAGTATAATGAACACTGCTGAAATACTGACATCAAGAAAGACAATGGCACCAGTCTCAAATCACTAGAGCAAGAATGTTACCTACACAAACCTTCATGGGAAAATTTGACACATTTGTGCACAGGCACCTGTAATTCATTTGATTAGTAGGCAACACAGCAAACTAAGTCACAGGATTAAGATACAGTCTGATTTTGTTGACACATCACAAAACTTAAATTTTAAAACTGCACAAAGTACTAAATCTTGCTGATTCTACTTGCTTTACCATTCACATATACCATATATACTGACATGCTATTCGGTAAGCCTGACAGGGAAAAAAAATACTGAATTTGGGTCAGGGAAAGGAATGAGAGCAAAGATGAAATTTCCTTGCTAGAAAAATGACACCTGTAATTGATGTAACAAAAAATATGTACAAGAAATTTACCAAACCAAAAAAAAAAAAAAAAAAAAAAAAAAAAAAAAAAGTATCATCAGTGAGGTTTCATTTATGTTACCAAGAGATGTGAGTTGGTACTGCAGTCTTGTTTCACATATTTCTTGTACCAGACCAAAGCTGAAGACTGCAAAATTATATCAACTCTCAATATTTTCCTTAACTCAGTTTTAAGTAACATGAACTCTTGAAAGAATACTAATTGTAGGCTGTAAATCCCCCTGAATCCCCTTTTCCTTACTGAAAAAGATAGTATTGTTTTCAAAATTTTGGAACAGTCTGACTATTCCCTGTGAAGGTAAAGGATTACTACTGAGCTCAGACAGCATACACTAAGTTTAAAATCAGAGAAGATCTAAATTTAAAAACAGAGAAAGTTATAACATTCCAAATAACAGAATAGAACATCAGTTTTTGCAAATAGAAAACTTTCCTTCTCTACTGCCCATTAATGAAGGCTAAGGCCATCTCAAGTATGTTTGGAATAAAATTATGGGTTTAGAGCAACAGCTCCTGAACACGCAGAGAGAAATTACCAAAGCTGATGCTTAATAGCAATACACCAAAACAGTGACATATCAAAGTTTATCAGTGATGGAAGTTCTGTCTCTTAGAGCTGTGGGATCTCAACACTCATTTTTCCAGATGGGTTTCTCCTGGTGAAGGGCTGAGTCAATATTTCATTTAGTGAAAACTTCCTGGTGAATATTCTGTCACTTAAGAGGCTCTATTAATCATTACAGCATTGAAACATATTCCCTTAGGAGTGCTCAGACTGATCTCAGGGTTTAATTTTTAGAAAGAGATTTCTTACTACTTCACTTTTGTTGGTGTTATCGCTGGCTGGACATGAAAGTATGAAACCGATTGGGAAATTTTACAACTAATTCCTTTGTTGGTATCAAGGGGTTATGTAAAGTTCACTGGAACACATTGTCTGAAGTTACAGTCAATGCTGTATTCAGCAAATCCATATTTCATAGTATCCCATACTTTAAATCCTTTAGACAAATTAATCTCTTGTCTAATCATAAAAGCTCTATTGGTTTAAGCAACCTAAAGTGTCAGTTCTCATAGCTAAATTGAAATTCAGAAAGCTTTTCCCTCTAGGTTAGAAGTGAAATAATACTTAGTTTTGTAAAAGAGTGGAAATTCAAACAATAGAAATGGAAATTTAAAACATTGTCACAGTCACAGAATTTTATGAATGAAATTACCTGCAGGAACCATAGGGTGCAAATAAGTCTGTTCATTAAAAAATCAAACAAACCAATCAAGAATGTACTTGCACAGCTATCTTTTAAACTACTCAAACACTTCTAACTAAAAGTTTGAAATAGTTGAGTTTTTTCTTTTGATTAGTAGTCTTAAATTAGTACAGTAATTGTGAAATGGAAGATAAATGTAAAGGTGGTTTTGCCTTTTTAGGTTTTAGTGTGGTCAGCAGGATTAGGACAGTGATCATACCCCTGTACTTGGCACTTGTGAGGCCACACCTCAAGTACTATGTCTAATATGCAAAGAAATTATACAAAAAACCCCTTATTCATTTGCAATTTTACTCCTATGGTTTACAAAACTATATAACTACTCATTTCAGGAATCATGGTAACTGCATATCATTTTGTATGTCAAGTTTCTTTTCTACCCTACTCATTTTTTTTATATAGAGACATATAATCTCCAGGACTAGCTCTTTAACTTTTCAGATCATTATTCCAGGCAATAAAGAAGGGCAAATGACAGTATTACTCTTACATCTCTTTCATAATTATAAGTGCTATACATTTTTGATGTAGAGACAAGGAATTTGAAGAAGCATAAAAAAGGCTGATTTTCAACTACTGAGGAAAAACCAAACATTCATCCTGACTTTTTCTTCTAACAGACACTAACCCTTCACTAGTTATGTGCAATGTGAACCTGTCACAGCAGCGAGACTCTTCAGACTATATGTGGGAATGCTTCTGCTATTTAACTAAGATACATAAACAATCTGTTGTCTGATTTTGATTTTTTTATTTAGCAAATTAAAGTATTTTTCTTACCTCCAGTTCTTTTCTTGGAGAAGAGGATTCCCACTCAATGACAACTCCTTCAGTTTATGACAGCCACTAAACCATGTATGGACATCTTTAAGATCTGTAGTATAGTAGAAAGAAACTGAAATATGTCAGAACGCAGAACCGTTTTATTTCCCATAAATTCTTACACGAAAGTAAAATGTACCAACACCATGCAGTCCTAAAAGCAAGTCTGCTATCTATACAGTATAGTTTTAATTATTATCTATAACATTCATGTTTGGAAAATATTTGTATATTTTCCACATAAATGTGTCTTATAAATACACGGGGACAATCACATTCAAATCAGTTTATAATTCAACTAAGAAGTTCTTATTAGAATGGGTTTCTTTTTTTTTAAGATAACTCACCTGACAAGCAGTTATTTTTGATATCTAGCTTTTCCAAAAATACAAATGAATTTAAAGGCACAAGGTCAGTTAATCTAAGAACAAAACAGAAAAGATATTTTAAAAATTAAATGTAAACAGCAGTTCATAAACAGAAAGGCACGAGAATCTTTTGCAGGTATGGTAATTTACTTATTTATATAAGAAAATGCCCATTTATCTATCCAAGGTGCTAGGACTAACTACTGAAATTTTAACCCAAAAATATTTCTTAGTTTTCTCAGCACCTCATTTTTTAATACTTTCTCATAAATGCTTTTTTATCTGGTAAATATTTCATTCTGTTCCCTGCATTTAGTGCTGAATATCTGAAGTCTTATAAAATTTACACAACTCATCTGGCTTTTCATTAGTCACCATAACTAGAATGGTACCAATTGAAGATCCTAGTTCTGGAGAAAAAATAAAATTTGCTTGGCTTCTTTCCTCTTTCCTCATTTCTCATACTTCTTATCAGGTTGTTTCTCTCCTCCAATCAGCACATTACTTCCTAAATCCTAAAACTAGCATAACCATTGTCATGGATGTCTTTTTCAATAGGTCAAGGCCGCACTGTCCTGTAATATATTTTTAGTGCTTTGTCTCTATCTTACTACTTCTGTCAGATTGTGTCAAATAGGTGCTGATTACTGAGACAGTTATGGAATTGGTTATGGAATTGCCCTTCTTGTATTTTCAGAGCTTTTCTTGAGCAGTAATGCAGCAAAACTACTGCAGGCTGCAGACTGCAGTACTACAGACAGGACGAATTCTTGTTTGCAGTATTGAAGAGTAAATGTAAAGAAACTGAGCTGACATTCATCTATACTAAAGGATTGGGGCTGTAAGATGTGTGCTATAGCTACTACTAAAGGATTAAGGCTCAGTGTTATTTCTTTGCTTTCAAACTTTTGTTGATGCAAGAATGAATGTTGAATGTTTTTTTCAGCCGCCAGGCTGTTGTCAAATATTAACTTTCAGGCTAAGGTTTATCTTAGTTTATACTGAATATGAAAGAGGCATGAAAAGGTGAAAATCAAGATGCAAAGAATCCCAATTATCAACTACAACTAGAATGTTTAAGCACATGGTACACCAGCTATATATTTTTTAAAGAAATACACATGTAGGTAACATGTTTCATCCCTGCAATGGAAAGGCCCTAGTATAACAGGAGAATGGTAACAGAAATGGCACTGTATGTGGTCAGTTTTTGACTGCTAATTTTCACTGAAAATAGCATTTTCCGAGGGTGTAGTGCCTTTGAAAGGTATAAATCAGAATTCTTTTTGTCAGAAATATGACCCTACAAAAAAATGAAATGTACTCAAAATTATTGAGGGACAAAAATGCATCTTTGTTGCTGAAAGGTATGACTACGCTGTGTTTCAAGCACAGGCTTTACAACTGAAAGGCAGAGCTGAATTTTACTCTGGTGCACTAATTATTAACTAAATGTTGCTTATAGATTATTTAATCTCCTTGAAAATACAACCAAATTCAAAGCAGAAAAAAAAATCGTTTCCACATTCAGTTGAAAAGTATTTCTATATGACAACATAACATTTTAAGAGTAAATTCAGAGAAACAGATGCAAAGACAACTGAGTACGTGCCACTGTACTTCCATTTCTTTCTCAAACTACATTGTAAAGTTGTCCTGGTTCTAACCCTATTTAGTTCTACTTCCTTCATGCTATGGGAGCTTTCCATGGAATCAAACAACCCTGAACAAGTATTGACTCTATAAAGCACTAAGCCTTATATGTAGATCTGTATATATAGGAATACAAATTTCAGCATTTTAGTTTCTCATCATCGGTCAATAATACATAAGTATATTTAATATTTGTAGCAAATATCATCATAGATATTACTGGCATTATAGTATGGCTGCAAAAACCAAAAATTCATGACTATAGATTCATGTATTCAGAAAACAAACGCATAAGAGACAAAAGATAATGCAGAGTTTTTATTTATAATGAGTTCTCTATATCTTTATCAGATATGCTGTGGTGAATTAGAAATTGTCTACTGGACTGTCCTTGCCTGCCGTTGGCATTATGAGAGTTAAAACATTTCTCGGTCATTCTATAGCTTTCCCTTTACCGACATTCTTTGTTAATTTTTTTCCTAAGAAAATTCAAACCAGAAAGACAAAGGACATTACTGAAAACTTAATACTACTTGACCTTGTCACATTAGCCCTGGGCACAAGAGAGATATAAATTACAAAGAAGACACAAAAGTAAAAGATATTCACAAAAAAGCAAGCTATAGCTTCCTTTTTCTGTTCCCATTTAAGGCGCTAGCAGAACGGTCAGAGATAGAGTTTATGTAGCTTATGTGGCCATATCAGAAAACAAGGTTTAAGAATAGTTGCAAGGATGCATCACAGAAAATAAAGATTGTGTTTCTGAACATGAATAGCAGTTCCTGCTCAAGATGGTCTAAATCCTGCTGTGCAACTGCTTTTCCCCAGAAAAATTAGCACTGATGTTAATAGGCGGATAGCAGGAAGCAGGGCAAAATAACTAAAATAAATTTATCATAATCTAGATCTTTAGGTAAAGACCAGGTTGCTTTTTTATTCCTTAAATTAAAGAGAGTTCAGTTTGCAATAATCACTGTATTTATAAACAGCAAATAAACAGACTATAGGAAATCTGTCAGGTAGCCACTTTGCTTCTTGAATACTCTAGTAGACAGTACTTCAAGTACATTATCCATGATGCCACATACTTAAAGATAAACTTATCACCAGCAAAGAATTACTGAAAATTATTTTAAAAAATCTAGAGTGGTAAGGATGGGATGGAGAAAACCACTATATATCGGTATAGCTTTTTTCATGAATGACTTATTTCAACATCCAATGACATTTAGATTTGGTGGTCAAATTTTCAAAACATCATGGCTTGCAAGGAGCTCAACTCTCGTATCTGAGAAGTTCAGTTAAAAACACAGAGAGCATATATATTTAAATTGAGAGAACAATGCATGCTAAGAAAGAACTTAACCAACTTTTTAGCACTTCTAATATAAGCTTTTTAGGAATAATATGCACCTAGATGCAAAGACATGGGAGCAACACGTTCACAACAAATTTGATTTGGGCCAAACCATTTTCCCAAAATAAAAAGGAACTTTTGCAGATGACTGCATTTTTGTAAATATTAATTTTTTATCTCTCACTTAGGTTATCTTAGTGAAAAGCAAGCAATAGCAAGGAAAAAAGAACTTTGTCTTACTAACACCACATTACAACATAAATGTTAGGGGGGATTTTGTCCATTTTGAAGTTGAAAAAAAATGGTACCGGAACAGCATGTTTAGCATCTCACTGTAAAACTTTTAAATGAAAAAGACATTAACTAGTAAATTGCATAATTAAATGGGATTACATGTAAATATAAATGCCACATGAACTCTGAACACATATTAAAAATGTATTAATTTTACACAAGGACAAGGCTATTTTCTCCTATACCCAAATCCTTATCCACAACAGAAGAAAAAAGAATATGTCCCTTTTTTAAACTAACTTGACAGTTGTGTCCTCAGCTGCTATAAAACAGAGCACAGATCGTCATAGTCCCAACTCTGCAGAAACCAAGTCAAGAGGATATTCATCATTGTCTTTGATCAATTGCGCATTGATCAAGAATATGGTTTGTATATAGCAGCCACAATAAAACACTTAATAAAAACAGCAGTGATGAAATAGCTGTCTTTTTTCTATTTGAAGGAGTTAATCACTACCTGTTTTAGTTGCGTATCAGACTGTAGGTTTAAAACAATTTAAACCAAATAATTTTTGGAGTTTTACCTTTGATAATTTCTGGTTTATGATGCAGACAAAGCATTTCAGGAATAAAAATGTCCTGTAAATTAGTGTAAGAATTGTCTTTTCACAGTACTTCACTTTCAGAAAGAATACAGATTCATAGCATTATCATTATATTGGCTTCCTGCAATCAGTAAAGAGGAAATGGCACTCAGTGCACACTTGGAAAAAATTCACAAAATTGCACTGGCTGTAGGATAAAAGTAAAGAAACAGCTTTTCTTTCAACAGCTTACTCCATTACATTCGCTGTTGCTATAGAACATCGAGTTACTTATGCTATAGCACACACATATGGAGCTGCTTATAAGTGTACATAAAGTGAGTGTAACAGAGCAGGCTACTGAAATGCCAGGAATTTTGAGGCTTTTAATATGGATTTAAGGCTATCTTGTCCTGTTTGTCACAAAGATTTCACGTAAGCTATAGATACATCACAGAAAGAAGGGGAATCGTTTGGGGGCAAGACGTATACTTATTTTCAGCACATCCAGTCTGTTGATGCAAAAATATGTCCTTTCTCACAGCCCAGCAAAAGGAACCCAGCAGATCAAACACTGCATCTCTGCTTGGCTACTGGAAAACCAGAGGAATTTCTACAATGGACTTTGAAAACTCTAAGATGATGGGATAGGCAAGTACATCTACATGGCCAGTCCAGCACAACCTAAATCTAGAGGTTTCATTTGAGCTATCCCCGAGACTGTGGTCTCAGGGATAGCTCAAGTCCTAGCAAGCATGTGAGAACTTTAAGGAGTTTTGCGAACACTTTATAACACACAGGATAGCTACACTGGAGGAAGAAGAGGAAACTACAAGAGTAGAGAGCCACATTATCCACAAAGAAGCTATAAAGAGGACAAGGAACAAAAAGAGCTAAAAACAAGAATTAAATCAAGCAGTGTGACTCAAAATCTAACACTTAACATATAATTCTCTTACTTAATCACAGGTAGGAAGCACTTTCTCCAAACTCTAGAAGAATTAATAAGGGAACAAAACAATCCCAAACCCTAGAAGCCTGATCAGGAACTTGAGATTATATTCTGTAGATATTTTATTTACATCCAAGAGTCTCCACGAATAGTACTTCACTAGAGATGTTATGAAAACAACCTGAAAAGTTATATAAAAATATAGGTTGTATATACTTAAATAATATTCAATTTCCATGAAGGACATTGCTTATAATAACAGGACTCAGTCTTACACATCCTTTTTCCCACAGGCTCCCAGACACAATTGGCTGTGCTGAACTAAATGTCACGTAGGATGGGATTCTTCTGTTCAGATGTAGACACCTACACGTGAAGTGGTCATTCTGATTTTTTAACTGGTCAATGAAATGAACAGGCACTTTTAGGCTATGATTAGTCTCAAAGCAAGCAGCTATAAATGGCAGATGAATCACCCCTTAAAAACATCTATTGACTAACAGGAGAGTGAAGTAAATAGTTGAGAGTGTATTTCCATATATGGTATCTAGTATTCTGTTTGTTAAGCTAAGGTCAGTCTTATTCAGAACAAAATGATCACACTATAGGAAAATAATGGATATTAATTAAACATTAATTTTCCTATTAACATATTGTAAACTGTAATAAATGTTTCATATCTTTTTTAGCAGAATTTAAATAGAGAAAAGGGAGTGGTGGGAAAAATAAGATTTTTAATCCAGGATATCTACCAGGTTTAATCCAGGTTATTCTACCTCTAAAGATGTATAGATTATTTTAGAAAACAAACAGAAAAGTAATTACAGAGTACTTGAATGCATGATTCAGTTTTATGCTGCTTATCTCGATTCTTCTTTATTTTATACCTTTTAAACAGAACCATAAGAGTGAAAAATTAAAGCAAATATACTTGTTTTGGAGGGTATTAACACATGTATGTAAAATAAAAAACATTCTTATTTGGCCTTACTAACTCTAGTACTTGCCCTTAACTTAGCCTTCAAAGTCTGTTTTGAATAAGCTAGCTGTGAAATATGGAGTTTGACAGACATACTCTAGAAACAATTGCTAAAGAAAGAAAGAAACCCACCATGGTTTTAATAATGACACAATGCTCAAGAATTATTTTCACATAATATCCAAGAGAAAAAAATTAATTTACATAGTTAATGCTGTTTCAAATTTTCTTAGATAGAGGTAGCCAGTGTAATTACATGCCAACCACATATTTTTACTTTTAAAGAATATTCCAAAAAGATAGTGAAATTTCAACCATACTGAGAATTATACTTTTCAGACAAGCATTATGTTAGTAAATTCCTTTGGATCAGTTCTGTAAGAGAAGAATGTTTCCTACTTACCTATTTTGAGAAAGCAAAAGAATCTGCAACAGAGGCAACCAATACAAAGAAAGCATTCTCATAGAAGAAATACTATTGTCATCCAAATATAGTTCTCTTAAGAGAACATGATTTTCCAGTCTTGGAAGCTAAATAGAAACGAGATGGTTATTTAAGACTAATATAAATTAGAGAAACAACAATGGAATGCTTACCAGATGCTTTTCATAAATCATTACTAAATACAAGAAAAATTGACATTTTGGATGCATGTATCATTTCCTTATTATGTATGTACCAGTTGTCACACATAATCTCTATATATCAGGCGGTAAATACATTTTAATGTCTTCTATCACACCTGAAGAGTCAATATAAAAAATTAAAGAAGAAAAAAAAATTCAAGAGCCCAAGAGTCACAGCCTTACTATTTTATTCATGCTTTTTATTTGCTTATATTTTTAAATTATTATTTATTTATTTTATTTGCTGCTTATTGACAATGCTTTTCATCTCTTGAATTCATAGGAGAATAACTGTTAGTAAATATGATTAAGCATACGTTTAGCAAACAACTTTGCTATTTTAAATGCTACAGCACAAATTTCAAGTTTTGGAGAAACAACATACATTAAATAAGCATGATTATCATCAGGGTGATAATAATATTATCATTACATACAAGTAACGGTAAGGAGCAATTACTTATATGTAATGGTAATTATATCATTATTACCAGCCTGATATAATTATCTTACTATTATAACAGGACCTAGAAGTAATAATAATATTTTCTTACATTATAAATAAAATCAGAATCATAACTAGAAAAAAACCTTGACGCTATAAATGAAGGAGGAACCATAATCACTGAGAGTCCAATTTTTCAAGGACTTGGGATTAAGAAAACAATTAACTGCTAGCCATTTGTATCTTCAAAAAATCACCCTCTGATGAGCGAAAAAAAAAAATCTTACCTAAGAGCATGAAACATCCCACACCAATCAAAGAGCACATGCGCAGAATGCTTAAAATATGACTTTTAGCAAAGATGTATGCACAACAGCCACTAAATTCAAAGCTTTTACCTCCTGGAGATTATTGCCTTGCAACTTCAAAACTTGAAGTAGGCCACAATTCTCAATGCCTTCAACTTGTGCAAGATGATTGAAAGAGCAGTCTAGGTGAATGAGAGTAGGTGCCTCACAAAGACCTTTTGTGCTGATTAACTGATTATGGTCCACAATTAATTGTTGAAGATTTTTCAGTGACTCCAGACCACCTGAAAATTCAAGATTTAAGACACGATGAAATAAAAATCTCTTGTCATTCAAGTACTAAGAAAACTCTGAATTTTCTATACATTTTCTGATATAACAATTAATATTACTTCTGTAGAGGGTTTAAAACTAATTACTGTATTTTGACCCTATTACATATACAGTGCACATGGTTCACAAATCTCTGATCCTGTTAATCAAGCAATAATAACAGTTCATAATCTCTTCGGTACTTCTGTTAGAAGAGAACATTCTCATCGTGATAAACTGTACTTACTATGCTTTAATTACTTCACAACTGCTCTGAACTCTGTGAAATGCTAACAGCCTTCTTAAAATCATCCATCAGAATGAAAACACTATGTTTAAAAGTTAATTTTCATTATTTCATTTTTTAAAGATTTTTTTAAAGTTTATCAGCAAAGTTAGAAACAACTGTATTAAAACTTAGGCCAGTATCATCACTATTATTTAAATTAGTCTTGTTTAAGGAATTATGGAAAAATAAATTTAACGACAAAATTTATAAAGAAAAGGTAGTGCCTTTAAGAACTACTGTAGCCATTCCACTCTCAACAAATTTACTCCTGCCATCTACATTAAAGAGCATGCAATCTCTACACACAAAAGAAATGTAAAGGGATTCCCATGAGCATTTGTTTCTTTTACAGAATGTAAACCAAATCATCCTTACAACAGAAAAATTACACTGTCTTCCCATAGTGTTACACATGCAATGGAACTGATCCGTCTAACTCACTACAGGTCTGAAAAGCTTTTCTGTATCTCTGTAGTAAAAAATTCCTTTGAAGGGATACCCTTCACATAACAGATCTAAAATAAGGAATTTCTGAGTTTACATCTGTTTCATGTATTCTTAGATAACTTAGTTAATTTAGGATTATGTGAGGGAACATTGCATCTCCTCTTTATCTCACCCAAAATTTCATAAGTTCCCTAAAGGAATCTGAATGAGCTGGACTCACAATAGTGAATCTCTTTGTGACTGTCCTCTGAAAAAAAACTATGATTATATATTTCATTTTATAAAAAATTATGAAACCAGAGATCAGTTTGCACCATAGAGTATTGAGATTACAGAAGAGGACTTAAAAATAAGGAGAAAACTGAAGCAAAACATTACATACCAAAACATCAGTAAATTTTTAAAAATTCCCAATATAGGCAATTTTAATTTAAAAATGGAAAACATTTAGTGAAAATAATGCAATTATCTGACATTAAAGTGATATAATCTTAAAAATAACACACATCTTATAATGTAACTTCAAAACTGTACTTTAGCAAATAAATATACAAATCTTTAATTATTCTGAAAAATTTCAAACATGCCCATGACATAATACCCGGACTGCAAGATCTTATCTGTATTTTTCTTTCATGCTTGGATGAAAATAAAAAAGGAACCAGCACCATCTAGTGGTTTCAGAAACACTTTCACGTTTTCGTGTGTTTGCTACCAAGACTTTCTCTTAAGAGCAGCTTAAGTTACCTTAAGCTTAAGTTACCTTAAGTTCAGCAGTACTGGAAACTTTAAAGCACTCTATGAGGCTGAAGTAGGACCAAGAAGAGTGACTGGCACACACAATAAGAAAAGGGAAGAAGGTGAAACAGAATCTGGAAGTTTCCGTCTCTGCATGCTGCACAAAGCACTTTTTTTATTCTTCCTCACCTGAATGTCATTCTGGAATTACCCAATGCAGTCCAACAGAAAATACGCAAGAGAGAATAATGTAATACAAAGAGACGGTATTTTACTGGTTCTTCTGCCCACATGCAACATTAAACATAAGCCTGAAAGTCACATTTCCAGAAGACATTGCATGTTTTACATACGATGCAACAAACAGAAGTTATAGCAGCCATAGGAAAAGCATTTTGTTGACAAATACATGGTTTCAGCAAGATTCAAGGAGAACCTTAATGGAAGTTCTCAGCAATTTGCAACGTGCAGCTGAATCCTGCTAGCTAGGGACACTTAGCTATTGATGCAGTTCTGAAGTCACTTCTATGTGTGACAAAGACAACTAACAACAGAGTGAAAGCTGACAGCGAACATAAAAATAAAAAAAGCACCCCAAAATAAACCCCTCAAACAACAAAACCAAAACTAAAAAGGTGTCTGATGAAAAAATGTGCTGTCTTAAAAAGGGTATATTGAAAGCAGCATTTATGACCATCTATGGTTATGCATTGCTATTCCTCGAGCTTCCAGGATTTTACTCTATGGCAGTGCAGACACCCTACAGAAGCATAATCGAAGATTTGAGTCAAAATGCTACTTCTTTGTGCATGAAAATTTTTAAACAAAGCACTCATCCTCAAAATACAAACATACGCACTCCACTTCGGTGTGTTGCAGTGACAATTGCTTAATTTGTGATCATGTATTCCTAAGGGAAAAAGCATAATTGAGACTATTTCTCTTACTGCTATTTTTAAGGGGTTTTTGGCAACTTTGATTTTTCTCCTACTGATGCTATATTTCAATGACAGGAGAAAAAAATAAAAAGAGAAATCAGAGTATGCCAGAAATTTCCTACAATAAGTCATTAAAACTTAAATATTATGAACCTAAATAAGCTTTACTGCACAGTAATGGAGTATCCAAAATTGCTAAGGGACATCCTACAAGATTTACAGATGGGAGTGATATGCTAACTTTTTATAACCCCAAAATCCATTTTTATGCATTCTGTACAACTACTCAATATGAAATAAATCCTGTATTATGCATCTGTTTTAACCTAAAATCCTCAAAGCAATTCTAGAGAGGAAAAAACCCCACATTTGAAGACGACATTTGTGAACACTTATTTACCCGCTTAAATTCGTTAGAGACTCAGTAATTGTAGCAGTGCACTGCACAAAAGAGAAAGTACTGGAGAATTTTAGTCTACTTGGCCTGTATGAAGATACCACACTCCACATGGATGCCACATTCTTAAATGCCAGCCATTAAAACGATGACTTTCTTGCAGTAATCTTGCTGGCATTTTTATCAAGTGAGATCAATCTGAATAAGAATCTTATCAAGCACTATTTGTCACAACAATACAGATGAAATGTTTTAACCATTTTATTTTATTGTTCCTCATTAGAGTACTGATATGCTTTTACAATAAACACTGATTTCCCAGCACTTTTATTCTCAGGTATTAAGAATTTTCTTCATGAGTACTAACATTTACACATATTAGCAAAAAATATTTATAATATCTTCATCAAAGTCTCTACATCTACAGATTTTTTTAAGCTTTCCCATTTTCTGTTTGCTACACCCTTGCCATTTATCACTGAGCTGTACTATCCATGCTCATAGTGTAATTTAACAGTAGAACTACTTCTTATTTACAGGTCTTATGTGAATTTGTTTAGTCCATGAGCTTAATAATTGTTTTTAATTATTTTCCTATTGTTCAGCAGACTCAAGATGGACAACACGATTTCTATATACCTACTTACTGTGTCAGTCAGGAACACACTGGAGCTCCCTGCAGTTGCACAGCTAGGCTTTGCTTTCATTATGTCTGTAGATAAACTGAACACAGCCTACTCTCATATTCCAGCTGACTTAGTGCAGATAATGTTAGTGGCCTTTTCAGAAAGATTTTAATTCTCTCTGGCTGACAATAGTTACATGACCTGCTAGATGGAATACATGGCAGTAGCTAAGCCATGCTTTAAGATGCAGGCTTTTTGCCAAGTCTGTCTCCTTGGGCTTAGCAGCTGACTGGCTCTAAATCCAAGGGGGGTATAATTCTGAATATAAACTGCATAAATATTTTTATACAAATTGGAATAATTTTCTTACCAATTCGAGTGATTCTATTGTAGGAAAGTTCAAGATTTTGAAGATTTTTGCATCCATCTAAGCCACAAACTGATGAAAGACGGTTCTTACTCAGAATGAGAATACAGAGATTTTCCAGATTTGCACAGTCAATTACCTGAATGTTGTTCTCCTGCAATAAAAGAAAATGAGAATATTAAATAGCATCTGAAGTGAAGTAGCAGAACTAAGTAAAATATAGCAGATTGTCTTCATTGCTTATTTTTATCCTAAACTCTTATCTATGAGTAAGGGCATCTTTATTTTTCCATTGGGAAAAAAATGATGAGTCCTAGAAATGAACTTTTGTGTCCTGGTGATATAGAACAAGAATGTATCTTGAACTTCATTCTGGCTCTGAAAATGCCCAAAACTGAAACAAAAAGAGCATAAAAAAGAAGTTAAGAACAGAACAGTCTCTTCCATATACATTTTCCTACCTCCCAAAACCCTGGGAGACTGAACTAAAAACTGCAGAGAAACACCATATTTACTAGATGCTAATGAAGACAGCTGTAATTTTGCTGGAATCCTATTTACTAATAGCAAAAGTCTGCATTTAGATGTACTTTGGTCACAAACATTAACACTGTTCTAAGCTAAGATTGTTCCTCCAAGGGATCCTGCTTTTTAAACATCCCCTTCCCCAGGCCATTTTAATAATGCTTCCTCAGATTTCTCTTTCACTATTTGCTGTGCTTGGTCTTTTCATCTGGAAAATGGTGTTGTTAAAACACATTAAATTTAAAATGTGAACAAAGCTGTTTCATGTAAATTGCCAAGTTCTGGAACAAAGATGCATTACAGAGAAAAAGTTCTCTTTAGTCATAAAACAGGGCCATTTAAGACACTGTGCAGCAGCAAATACCTAAACATCAGGCCCTTAGTATAACTCACTAAATGTACTATTCCTTGAGCATACATGTTACTAATTTTAATTAATATTCAAGGTGTATGCTGCAAAGGACTCTTCCTTCCACCTATTCTTGCTCAAGCTGAGCACCTTCTATGGTGAACAGCATCTGCCTACTCATCAATCAGAGACTGAGGAAACAAAGATCTATACTAATGCTAATCTTAGCCTGCTATTTTCTTAGTATAGGTTGAATCATTTGCAGCATGCTTTTTTTTTGGTTATTTGCACTGTAAATCTGGTCATATAACTTTGTTCACATTTGGGAGTATTTTGTTGCTATTCTTATGCTCTTAAGGCTAAAAGTTACATATTCGGTTGGACAACTGAACAATCAACTAAGGAGCAAAACTTGCAATTCTCCCCATGTTATAACAAAGAATCAAATATGCTTGGTACCTCCACATTGATATACTTCAGGTCTTTGCAGCTACTTAGTCCTTCCAGTGCAACCAGTCCACAGCGCCTCAGAGTCAAAACTTGAAGGTTTGAACACTCAGATAAGGTTGAGAGGCTACAAGCTGGCAAATCTTCGAGCGTAAGTGTTGTGACCTACGTGCATTTATTGATAAATAAAACTAACGTCTTGTATATTTAATATTCATTGCACAACATCATATTATGATCATTTTCTTTAGGATGAAAAAGAGAACAAAACTACTATCTACTAATGCTTTGTAAAATGCAAGCAACAATCTTTTCATATAGAAAAGAATGGCAATGATAGGTTTCCAAAGGGAGAAGCTAGCATGAAAACAATAGTCACAGTATTTTAAATAATGAGTATAGAACAGAGAAAATTGTTCAGACTAGAAGTCTGTATAGGCTAGTAGGCCATCTCAGAATGGATATCAAGATGAGAGCACAAAGTAAGCATACAATAAGTTAATAAGTGGTAAAAAAAATAAGTCCTGGCAACAAGGAGATGTCCTTTACGGCAAAACACTATCTATAAGCTGATCAGTGATATCTTTTTTCTAGAAGAGACTATTCCTCTCGAAACTCCAAAGGTAGCAGGAGCTGAAATGTGGGCCTTTATACAAAGGCAAAACCTAGTTAATTTTGGCAGAATGTAAGAGCTCTTGCCTTTTAAAGGGTTAATATTATCAATCATCTGAAGACTAATACCACATCAGCCTGTTCCACAACATCACTGGAATTCAAAAGTCATTGTCATTGTTCTTATTTTGCACTGGGCACAGGAACGGTCACAGTATCTATTGCCTGCTCAACAATAAACAGCATTCTGCCAACATACCAAAACAGAAAATAACAAAAAAAAGTGAAAGTATGTCTCCCATTTCATTCTCAAACTTTCATATAGTTACCTGCTGCAAGGTACTCCAAGGGCCACTATGAATTATCTTTTCTGTACTTAGTGGAGGCATCTTGCTAAATGAACTTTTCCTTAGTAGTTTTCTTATAGTTGCTTGCTTTCTTTGGTTTTCTTCATATATTTTAGACCAAGATTTGCATGTGTTCATCCAGTTTATTCTCTTCTTTTCAATATCATCAGGAAAAATTACTTTACTAGGAGAATCTGCTACATCGTGATTACTGTCCCAGATGTCTCTGACTTCTTCAGTAGGATTTTCCATCAGAAATAAAGTTTTCTTCACAGCTCCATGAGAAAATTGATCTTTAGTTTCTCTCTTATTAGCATTGGGTTGGACATTTGGAGGACTGCTGCATATGCATTTTGCCTTATTTTCTGCCATGTCATTCGCACCAAAGTTAAGAGATTCATCCTTTGAAATATGACCATTTAACACTTTATCAAGATAAGTTGTTTGTGAGTAATTTTCTTCTACTTGTGTTACTGAATTAATGTGTAAGTTCTCATTATTTCCTTGAGAAGGGTGTTCCTTCTCAGAGCCTAGCATGCTTGGTGTCAAATTTCTTTCTGCTGGAATCATCCAATTATTTGTTTCATCCATCATTTCAGCATGCTTTTCTTTTGGTTCCTCTACTTGTTTATTTAGTTCCTCCTTCTCTTCTCTAATTACTTTCATATTTTCTGTCTTATTATCCTTTTTTATGTTTTCTATGTTATTTTCTACATTTTCACTCATCACAGCTTCTGCTCTTTTTTGTTCTAATTTCCTTTGTTCTTCTCTTCTTATTTGCACTTGTTTTTCTCTTTCCAGTCTCAGGCCTTCTTTCTTTTTCTCATATTCCTCATGCCTCCTCACCTGTTTCAAATATTGTTTTCTTTCAAATTCTTCTTGCCTCTTTCTTTCCTCTTTTCTCTTTAACCTGTTTTCTTCCATTTGCCTGTTCAGTTTTTCCTCTCTTTCTTTCATTTCTTGCTCTATTTCCTCTAGTATTTTCTGCTTCTTTCTCATTTCATACTTCCATTGTTTTAAAATGGGAGTGTATTTTTTACGAACTAAAAATGCTCTAAATCTAGCTTGGATTTTCAGAGCTGCTATATTCTGTTGTTCAGCCAGTTGTTGTCTTTCTTTTGCTTTCTGTTCTTCCAAGGCCTTTTTCTCCTTCCCCATTTGCAACTGCAGCTTCATGATCAATTCCTAGGCAAAACAATTAGGACAGATTTAACCACTTTTAAAATGGGACAAGTATTGGCACATATTTATCATTCATAAACAGAATCTAGTATATTAAGCGTTCCATGATGACATTTATACTCAAATATATAACAGTAACCTCACAGTCTTTTGACAAAAGTTCACTGTACAACCTTACCTCATGTTGCCTCATTTTGTCTCTCCAAGCTTCCTCCTCTTTCTGTAACTCAACTTCCATTGCAGCCTGGCGTTTCTGCACAACAAATTAATTTAAATTAATATTGTACGAAACCCAGAACGACATAAAACACCCTCTCTCCAATCTCACCCATCTTCTTGACTTTCCAACAATCCAATTTTGTGAATGCCTGAATTTAAATGAGAAACTGTGCCATGTGTGGATCAAAATAAACAACAGGACACTTGCACCAGTAATGTAGATTTGGTCATGCACTGAGAAATGCATACCTTCAGAAAGTCAGCATCTAGGTATTGACCCAAACAGCTGCCACTTTCCTCTCCAAGACCTGTACTACTATCTAACATGAAAACTAGTTACCAAACCATTCAAAGTACAGGCAGAAAACAGAAACATGGCTGAACAATAGCATGAACAATCTCTCTTTAATTGCACTGGTATGTATGGGTAATATTAAAATCCTTCAAATGGGAATTTTGTCCAGTAAAGCTAAAAAAAATTTTCTGACTGAAATTGCTTCTAAATGGAAAATTAAAGTTCAAGTCTAGTTTCTCACTATTTACAAGTAAACAGCATTTTCCCCCTTGCTCAACATAACCTCAATCAGGAAAAAGTCTCAATCAGACTTTAAGTTAGCAGCCAGAAAGTTAGTTACACAAATAATTAAAAATCAGGCTGATCCAGAACCATGTAACTCCTGGTGGAACCAAGATATATCAACCAAATCAAATATGGAGGATATGAAGGAAGTAGTATAAGCAACCACTTTCAACTTGGAGCATAAACTCTCCATGGGCCTAAGCACTGTTTTTCACAGGCATTCAGAAGCATGCTGTCAGACAACAGGAGACAGGCATCTAGATTCTTCTGCAACAGGGAAAGTTGGATTCTATTTCTCACCTCCAAAAGAAGCATTCCTGCAACAGCAGTATCAAAGTGCCTAAACGTGGCCATGTCCGTCTTTCTCTAGAGAAAGCCATCCTACATCCAAAAATGTTTTGTGACAGCAAAGAGTCAAGAAGGCCTATCAGTTTTTCTGACCTTTTGAAAAGAGAGCTATAGCAGACATTGAACTGGCCTTCAGAGATCAAAGGTCTTTTCATTTACTAAGCCCTTCCTTACTACCGGTGACTTAATTACCTTGCTGCTGCCAAGGCACCTGCCTCTTCAGAAAGCCACAAATTAGTTAACTGAAAATGTAGTGTTAATGCACCTTTCAAAACACACTTATTTAGGCTAAATAACAAAATTCTGTTGCCTCACAAGTATAATATCTGAGAGTTAAATTTTTTCATGTTCTTACACTCTTTTATCCTTTATGATGCTCCACCCACTATAGCAAAACATGACTAGATAGTCTGAGAGTGCAACCAGCCAACGTGATCATCTGTTGTGGCAAAACTCAGTAGATGAAGCCTGAGTAAGTTTCCCAGATAAAGATAGGGACAGCAAGTATTGTAACTTTTACCAGTGAAGACCAGCACCGGCTTTGCTGAACTGAATAATTTTGGCTCTGATTACTTCCATTAAGATTTTAACATTGAAATGTGAAATTGGGGTGGGAGGTCCAAACTAGCTAAGTGTTTTCTATTAGGACACAGTGACCATTTTTCATTTGTGATTAATTTCAGCACAGCTCTCATTTCCAGTACTTTGGCTGATTTAATACTATAAAAACTTTTTAAAGGCAAGGCTTAAGGAATAATTTAAAATTTAGCATAGCAAATTCATTCACTATTGATTAAAACAGCAAACACATAAAAGCCCGTGGACTACACTTAAATACGTTTTACAACTCACTGGCAACACAAGCAGATAGGGTTTAGGACAGTCATGCAGTTTGAGATAGTAATCTTTTTGACATTAAAACTAGAATTCAGATAGTCTAGACTGGAACAGATTGGCTTAATATCATTCATTACCTTATGAAGAAGATCTAACTTCATTCTTTCAGCCTCAAATTGCTGCAGATGCTGCAACCTTCTTGCATGTTCCTCTTCATTTTGTTTTTCTCGTGATTCTCTCTCAGCTTTCCACTTTTTCATCTTCTCATCTTCAACCTCAAGTGCTCGTCTATACTGTTCTTCTACTTCACAATGGGCAAGACGTATGCTCATTTCAAGATCACCTACGAATCAACGAAGAAAACATTTTATTTAATTTCCTGATAAGGACTGGGGAACATTAAACAGTTTTAAGCTATTTGACAAGAAAAAGATCCTATGATTATATAGCCACTAATATATATCTGATTTCCTACATGTATTATATAATATATATAGGAAATCAGAACTACAGCACAAGTCCTTTCCATCAGAGATGTCTTGTTATTCTGCACACTTACTAACTCTGCAACTACCATGCTTATTCTAAAAATGTACAATTCAGGATTGCAAAGGATGTCTTCTGTGGCTTTTAGTGCTTTAGCACTGATATGCTCCAGCCCAAGTCATCCAAAGGCCACGGTAAGGGAACATTCTCAGCCAATGTGACCACAAAAAAAAAAAAACCAAACCAAATTCCAAAAACCAAAACTCCAACAAAAATCTGTGGCCAAATCAGAACCTGCTTAGTGCCTCTGAGCAGCTTTCATTTTTGAGTGGTATTTTTGACACTAATTTCTATGATGATTTTATGATCTTGAAATGAGATAAAGGCAAAAGTGTTTGTTTATGTCAAATCCATCTAGTATCAAGTCCTGTTGTATACTGCAATGTGAAATTATTTTAAAAAAATGCTGTGATACTTATGACAACAGAAAAGCAGGAAATAGTTATATGTTAAAGATCAACTCAACCAAATGAATAATGTGCTTGCTTACCTGTAAGAAAGTGATCTTCAGTGACTGCTTCATCACTGATGGACTGACTATAATCAGGTGTTGCAGCAAGCTGCAAGTCTTCATTTTCAACTTCAAGCAGTATCTAACATAGTTTAAAATTGTTATTAAAAAACAAGAAACGAAATTGAAAAGCAGAACATTATAAAAATCTTCCAGAACAAGGATAATCTTTTTATCATATGACAGATACAACAATGTGAAACTTACTGCTGACTGGAATCCTTACACATTTAATAATGCTAACATATCAGTTATTGTTTTCTAGTGTAACAAATATTTTACTATTTATCAAAATACGTAATGCTTATACGTGTTTTTAAAAATATATTTAATATTTTGACTTGGAGAAATGAATGTCTTGCATTTGAGATTTATTTTACTTTCTGTGAAACCAAGCACTTACGTATGAATACTGTTATGCACACTGGGGAAGAACTAGTTATAGAGCAAATTTTTAAGAAGACTATTTCAAAATAATACAGTGGGCACAAGGATTGCTATATTTATTTCATTGTTCTTTATTGGCAAGTAAGCTATTCCTGCTCATTTATCATCTGTTCATCACATGCTTTGGGCCTATATTAATATTTGTAATGCAGCTAAAGTCACATGAAGTAATTGTGCTGTTTTAAACAATGGTCTTCTGAGAACAAAAAATCATGTTTGCAAGAGTGCTCACTAATAAAATCCAGGCAGCAAATTAAAAGTGAATAAATTAAACACAGTTTTATATTTTTCTAAGAAAACTTCAGTGAGTTATTCAGTCAAATCCTATGAAAATATAGAAGCACTCGTGTTCATAACACTTGAATTGTCTTTGAAAGAGATTACTATGTTTATATTTTCTATAAAATAATGGAATATATTAGGAGCAAGATTAATAGTAGTACATCTTCCTGATCATCATAAAAAAATAAGATTAGAGAAGCTTAAAAGTGTTATCATAATATTAAGATAATGTTCTCCAAGCAACTATCAATAAAGGATTATTCAGCTTTGTTTAATTTTGTTGATTTTTGTGCTCAGTATCTCAGATAATTTATTTCACATTTGAATGCTTATAGACATGTTGTATTGCAGTTGATGTCCTAATTCTAAAGAATTCTGTATAGAAACTCATCTTAATACCTTATGGATAGTCTAACAGAAAAAAAACGGAACACGTTTATAGATCTCCTTAGGAGGCCACTAAAGCAAGTGTAAGTTGTCTAGATTATTTAATAGAACTTTATTCCCTATAAATAATGTAGAAATAAAAAATACCTTTTCATTAAATTGTTTTGAATCTTCATTCGATTTAGAAGGATGGCAAGAAACTACTTCATAAATGGCATCTAAAGAAAAAAATAAATAAAAAATTTAGTTCACAGTGAGAAAATCCCTTATGAGTGCTCAGTTTTGGTCTACACTTATTGACTCAATTTGTTTAAACTAAAATAAAAGAGTTTTTTTTCCTTTTCTTCTCCTCCAGTTTTACTTAAATATGTATGGGAATCATTTATATATATTAAAAGCAGGAAATGTGTGTAACAGAAACGGACACAATGATATGTAAGAATACAGTGATAGCAAATAGGAAAGAGACTTCCACATCATGAAAAACAGCAGAACATTTTCTGTGCAGAAAAACACAGTAGCATTTGTATCAGATAGATCAAAATTTAGCAAAGAACTACAAAACCAATGAAGAAGAGTAAGATTGCATTACAAAAAAAGAATAAATAGGAATGTTCCTCAGCTATCAAAATTTGTAGTCAATGTTGAACTTCTGGTCACCAAGCCTATTGCACTAATGGAACAGAGAGTGGCACATAAACCATGAGCTTGGCTTCAGTCACACAGCTGACAGCAATATTTGTTTTGCCAATAAATGATAATTTCATCCAATGAGAGCTTGGGCATCTCTCAAGGTAGACTTTAGACATATCTTGTGGGAGTCAATTTTACCTGAACCCTGCATTTCAGCTCCTACTGACTTCATTTTAGACTTTCATGAAGAGTCTGGCCTGGGCTCTATCTCAGAGATTAACTTTGCAACTTGCCTTCTTTAGCATTAGATGAGTTTTTAAAAAAGTTTAATTTCTGCTCAGATGTTAATTCAAGAAGACAGCATTGCATGGCTTTATTCCTAGAGATTTTCATCATGCATGCAGAAGCTGATGGAATAGGTTTCACTGCTTGTTCTACTTAAAAGTTTGCATTATTTTATTGGTGCTTATTAGTCTAATGTCCACGGGCAATACGAGGTGTGCAGACATTTTAACTGTGATTAATGCTTACTTCTGCTTTGCTCATCTTCTAAGTCCTGCAGTATAAGCTTTTCAGCATCTTGATTGCTGCTCTTGATAAAGTTTAAATAGGCGAGAACTGATTCTGGTAAGTCACCTGAAATCTAGAAAAACACAACCTTTGACATATATTCTACATTTCCATCTCACTGGCTTGCAAAGAGGTAAATAATTAACACAGGAGAATAAAGATTTGTTTTGGCTTCACCTATAAAGCACTGATGGAAATTAAGCAGCAATTTCCACCAAAATTCTTCCAAACTCCTATACTCTTATTTTCTTATCACCCACTGAAAAATTAATAAATCTAATCTTAATTACATTCTAATCAAATTTTAGTAATGTATCTTGCACTCTCTCCAGAAACACATTTCAATAAATTATTCTGTTTATAACTGTGTTGGACCAAGAAATTAAATAAAAAGGATAAGTTAAAAATTAACAAATACCTGTGAGGTACAGGATCTTTTTCTTTTCAGCATAAACAAACTTTAAATTTATTCATGTTTAAAGTATGTACATAGAACCAATGCTTCAGTTTTCTTTATTACATAGAAACTTTCTATTCAAAAGACTGCCTTTAATGTCAAGATTTTGGGAAAATGGTCCGCCTTCTCTCAAATGTGCAAATTGTGGTAGACGTTGCTGACATTGCTCAGTATGTGAGTGCTTACACACTTATCACTGATGCCTTTGTCCATGTCATATGAACCATGATTTATGATCAATATTATCAATGCTAAAATCCTACAAACCAATCCCTATGCTATGAATCTGAAAGATTAAAATGGCAGAAAAGAACCCAAATAACTGATTTTATTTCAGAGGAAAGCCACTTTCCAAAATAAGAAATCATCTAAGAAAGAGGACTTCAAGAACCTATTTATATGAAATTAGTATCTGGAAATCTTAGAAGGAAGCTCCTAAACCAGGCTCTTGTAAGATTAAAATACAGATTTCAGTGAAGAATAATGGGTTTATTCGTCCAGATTTAATCTACCTCACCAAATCTTCCAGCTTCAGAGGATTCTAAAACAAAATCCCCAGCTCTGATCTTCTCAAGCAGAATGCTGATATCCATCTCTCTTATTGTTACATTTTTCATGAAGCAATACTACCAAGACTACGGTTCAGATCAAAGCCCCAGCTTTGATGTCGGGGTGATGGTGTCGGGGAAATGTTCACTCATCAAACGGGCTTTCCAACGCCAGAAGCACTTTTAGCTCACTGAATACACTGATTTTTACCTCACTGAATACTTACTGACTCACTGTCACTCAAGGCTTCCTCTGACACCTCTGTGTCAGCCTCATCTGTTCCAAACGGCGAAACACTGATTCTGCCTAATTCAATTTCTACTTCTTTTTCAATTCCTTCAATATCTTCCGACATTCTACTTCCCATAGGGTCTTATCTGTTTTGAAAGCTACACAAAAAAAAAATTAATACCGTTCAACACAGCACAAACGAAAATAAACAGAGTCCTCAAAATAAGACTAAGAATATAGAAAGTTTTAATGATACCGAGAAAGCGGTGAGAAATGATGTAACCTAAAGAGGTAAAAACTTGTGGATGGATAGAAGCAGGGGGAAACGGCCTCCCTCCCCCCTTTCGAAACCCCTTGCCCCCTGCAGTTAGGGGAATGGGAGGCAGCGAGCTCGGCTCCTGCACCGGGAGACCGGGCACACGGAGCGCATTCCTGCCGGGAAGGCGAGAAGCGGCTCGCGGCTAAGCGAAAACTACATCTCCCGAAAGGCACCGCGCCCGCAGGCAGCACCGCCCACCGCCGCTTCCTGACAGGGGAGCGGCTCCACCTCTTTGCATGCTGGGAGTTGTAGTCCAGCGCTCAGAGCGCCCGCTGTCCTCCGGTCCCCCCCGTCCACTTCACGTACCCACTCACCTGTCGTTCAGTCAAGCTCCTCACGGAGTCTCCGCCTTTCTGACCGCCTCTGGAGAGCGGCCGCCCCTCCGCACCTGAAATTCCGCACCTGCCAACAGCGGACGGTGGGGAGCTCCGAGGGAGGACGAGAGCTCCGCACGGCGTGGCTACCGCGGGAGCGTCACCACGGCAACGGGAAACAGCGGCTCGGACGGGCAGCGAGAGGAGCCAGACTTCGCCAGGAGCTGCCGTTTCGCGTTCTTGGGGCGTTGGGCAGCGCCCCCCGGCGTGAGGCGGAGCACCGCGCAGCGCCTTTTCCCGTGGTTTTGTTCGGGTTTTTTTTTTCTTTAATATTGGGGTTTGAGGTCTGTTTGTTTGGTTTGGGGTTTTTTGTAGTTTTGTTTATATGTTTTGGGGTTGTTGTTGTTGTTTGAGGGTATTTTTATTTTGGTTTTGGATTCGTTTTTTGGTTTTAGTTTTGGTTTGTGTTTGGGGTTTTTTTTTTGAAGTCATAGACTGGAATTCAGTGTTCACAATAAATTGCAAGAAGCAGTTAAGCGGAAAAAAAAAAAAAATAAACCCATACTGAAGCCACAGTAAAGGTGGTTTATGAAAACACACCAGACATGCCTTCTGTCTTCCCGTGCCGAGGCTGGGTCGTGGCTCAGAAGGGCTGGCTGGCACGGGGGCTCTGGGCTCCGGCACGGCCAGCCGGGCACGCGTGCAGGGGGCCACTGGCTCAGCACGGCCCCGCCGGTGCTGACGTGGGGAGCAAACAGAAGGAGTTTAAAAAACACCCAAAAAACAAGTGGGAGAAAGGTAAATACAAATACAAATTCACAGAGTCATAGGAACCTTTAACATCATCTCTTCCAAATGACCTGCCGTGGGCAGGGACACCTTCCACTAAAGCAGGCCTTGAACACAGGGATGGGGCACCCACAGCTTCCCTGGGCAAACTCTTTTCAAGCCTCACACCCTAAAGAATTTCCTTGTAGCATCTAATCTAAATTTGCCCTCTTCTAGCTTAAAACCTGCCCCCTTGTCCTACAAATGTCTGTGGTGTAAAGTCTCTCGCTGGGACTTTAAATTACTTGAAAATTAATTTAAAAGTCCATCAATGGTTATTAAAAGCTGGAGAAAATGTCCAGCTGGAGAATTAGAGACTAAATAGAATTCAGTCTAGGAAAAGTTGCACAGATCAGGCAGGGTACAGATAATAACATTTTTGTGTGTTTATAGGGAGCACATCTAACCCTGAGTCTGATGAGGAATACCAAGATGCAAAAATAGGTATAACAAAAATTAAGAGCTAAAAGATAAATTTCAGTTTTGCATAGAAAATGTGCATTTTGGGGGCAATGGGACGGATCTGCCAAAAGTGGTAGGGGTTTTCCCATCTGTTGTCCTTAGAATAAGCTGAGTACCTCTCTGAACATTTTAGGAGTGTTAAACAAAAAAATATTTGCTTCAAGAGCAACTGATTACCATTTTATCACCAGTGTTATGGATAAGCATGATAATTAAATATTAAAAATTGAAATGTATCCATTTGAAATCCACCCTTTAATATATCACTGGTGAACTTTTCAATGTGATCAACTCTTTATTCACTGGTTGAATGTGCACTTAATGCTTCTTTTGTAGTGGAGTTCTGCAGTGCACATACTGAATAAAAACCATGTCCTGTCTTACCAAATAAAGGAGATACTTCATAGAAATCATAGAAAGATTTAATTTCATCAAATGAAATGAAGACTTGTCAAACCACTACTCACTCAACCCTAAGGCTAAACTTAACACTAACTCTTACCCTTGCCCTAACCCTAATCCAAACCCTAAACTTAACCCCAACACTAACCCTAACAATAAAACCCCATCCATGTGGGTGGTGGAGTTTAGAAAGAAGTAGGAGCAGCAGTATTGATCCCTACTGGGACCACCTTGCCATTCATGTTAGAGCCATACTGTTCCTGGAGCTGTAGGCTCTCTTACTCACTGAGCCCTGACCCTAAACCCAAACATTGCCCTGACCCTCAGAGTAACCCTAAAGTCCCAATTCCCGTGGGTGCTTGATTTTAGACAGAAGTAGGAGCAGCAGTGTTGGGGCCATGCTGGGATTGCCTTGGCATGCCTTTTCCAGCTCAATTGTTCCTGGAGCTGTAGGATCTTTGACTCACTCAACACTAACCCTAACCCTGATCCTAAAGACATTTGGGATTGTGCAGAGATCCTCATTGCCATGAGTTACACAGATTGAAAGGTGTGGATTTATCAGTTGTGGCACCTTGCCCTGATGCCCTTGCAATGCCTTTTGGATTGCCAGTGTCCCTGAAGCTGTAGGTTCTGCAGTTCTCTGAACCCTCACACAAACCCTAAGTGTAGCTTGTTGTTGCTGCTGAGATCCCCATCCCCAGTGTTGGCACTGATTCAAAAACTGTAGAGTGAACAGAGCTGTGCTGTAACTAAAATTCTTCATTTCATGAATTTGGAAATGAAGGGAAAAAAATTGCATGGCATGGAATGACAGGAAGTGAATCAAAATCAGCTGAAATTTCCTGAAACCTGTTGCCTGTATTGAGAAAGTCTGGGCTGACCATCATAAGAAAACTTCTCTGTTCTAAGGATGTGGTTATGCTGGATTTCAGGAAGAAATATATCACTGCTTGACCATTCTCCATAAGTTAGAATGGAAATATTCAATGCTGGTAGGGAACTTCTTATGTAGAAACAATACAGTATAAAATGTAAGTTAATTTATAAGGATAATATTTTTAATTTTTAGGTAAATATTTTAAGATTAACTGAATTGTTATTAAAATTTCTCAGAATAAATCTTTGAAACCCCATGGGTAAGATTCCAGTTTTCAGGTTGAATATGTAATTGTTCAGGATTTTTTTCCTAAAAAAAATGCATCACACTACTGTTTTGATACATTCTATTGTTGAAAACCAAGAAAAAGTTCAATGACTCTTAAAAGTTGTGAAGCTTCTCCAGGGAAATTGAAAATCCTGTTGTGACATACGCTCTATAGTTTTACAAGATGCATTTTTGACTCCATTATTGACTCCACTCCACTGCAGAGCTAGTTTGAGAAACTTACTACAGCTTTCTTTGCGCTGAAATCCAGCAGAAGAAGTTTTATAATCCAGGCATTGAGGATCTAGACAGGGCAGGCTAAGCTTGTGTTTGCTGAATATTTTCTTCTAAAAAATGAAATTTGATACATATGTAATGTGTTTTCTATGTAAAAAAAGTTGTTAATGCAGGACAAATTTTGACTGCAGAAGCTTCACATTTGTCATCTCTTTGTTTCAGCTGGTATCCTTACTATTCAGTAAGTGCACTTAGAATAGAAGAACAAGTGTATGCCAGGCTACATAAATCTTGCTATATAAATTTTCCAAAATACATGCTGCTTCCAAATGTCTTTAGCAACTTAAAATAAAAAGAGACCAAAACCAAAAGCAAAACAGAACAAAAATGTATGTGTACAGTGTAGCAGAGGCAATGGAGATGATACACCATCTTGATGCTCCTACTGCTGCTGTTAATTTTTTGTTCAATGTATCAGAAAATACTCTTAAAATTTATAAAATATTGTCTGGAGAAATAGAGTTCCATTGTGATTTATAAAAGTACTTATATTTTTTTTTCATAATGAACTGAATATATGATTGTACTTTCAGCTGTGATTCAAAACCAAAAACAAAAAAAAAATTAAAATAAGAGATAAAAAACAAATACAAAAGTGCTATTTATATATCTTCAGTGGAATTTTCTTGGCAAGAAGTCTGTTTTCTTTTTCTTATTTAGCAGATTTAATTTTTTTTTTGGATGTTCTTAATTAAAAAAACCGTCCTTCCCTTCCTTCCCCCCCTTCCCATCAGGCTCTGTGTCTCATGCTTTTGACGTTTGGCTTGTGGCTTTTATTTGACAGAAACAATTTCTTCACTGTTTTTTTCTGAATATAAATAGAATTTTTCTTTTGTTTTAAATGATAGCAGAATAAAAATGCCCTGTCACTGGAAGTGTTCAAATCCAGGCTGGAAGCAGCTTTGAGCAACCTGTTCCAGTGGCAGGTGATCCTCTCCGTGGCAGGGGTGTTGGAAGTAGAGGGTCTCTAATGTCCCTTCCAACCCAAACCATTTTAAGGTTGTATGGTTCTATGTAATCGACAGAAGAAGTAATAGATTTTTTTTTTTCACAAGGTGGCAGTATTGGATTGAGCTGCACGGTTGTAAGGTTTTTTTTTTCCCTCTGGAGTATGTTTTCCATCATTACGTGGTACGATTGTCAAAACAGGAGAAAAGATATTACTATATTTACAATTTAGATATTGTTATAATTTATGCAATTGATTTGTTTCTTCCTCTTGGTGTACAACTTATACATGAATTAGTGAGAAGCAGAACATCTCTATTCATATTTTCTTTATATCATTTACCAGACTGCATTTGACCTGCATTTGATGAGATGATAGATCCTGTAGGTGAGCATTTGGGTGGAATGAAAAAGAATATGACCTCTCCATATGGATATTCCTTTTTCCCATAGTGTCTATAATTTTTTTTTTTTTTTCTAAGAAAAGTAAGTTTTGGGTCACATAACAACAGATGTGCTTTAAAAGAGCAAACTGCCTTGGCTGTGTTAAGAAGTGTCAGTTCCAAACTAATGGCATAGGAACCATCCAGTGCAGTAATTCTGGGAGAAAGCATGTGGGCTGGAAGTAATGAAAACCACTGCTGCTTTCCATATCTGTGCACAAATGGTTGGAATGCAGAGGAGAAAGTGGCCAGTCGCAAAGAGGGAGGACAGCACTGCATCTTTAATTTATTGAGAAATACATTTCTACCTCCCCGTAGGATCTGCACGTGTGTTCATAATTCTTGGCAAACACAAAAAAAAAAAAAATCTGTAAACTTAAACTGTAATTGTTCACTGATTTCCTTGTGAGTGGTTCACATTGTTCAACTGAGAATGTTCTGTTTACATCTCATATGTAATTACCACTGCCTAAATTTATGAAAATATTTCTTTTTCTTCCTGGGGAGGAGGAGGAGGAGGAGGAGGAGGAAGAGGAGAAGAAGAAAAGAAGAAGAAGGAGAATACTCTTTTATAATTCTGTTATTTCCATCCTTTCAGCAATGGCCTTGCAATTGTGTAAGTGGAAGTCTCATAAAAACAAAAGGAAAATAAGTAACAGTACAAATGAACTGTGTTACACTTTCTGCAGTCAAGAACTAGCCAGTGACATATCTTTCTTGTACAAAACTTGGCATTTGATCTGTTTTTACTTTTACATCAGCCATGGGAGTCCTTGCAGTGTTGTGGAAATCAAATGTCTGCTGGTTACAGTATGTGGAAATCAGCCTCCAACTTTCTTGAAAAATTAAACAGAATTTTTTGTGCATGAAAAATGTGATCCTGCCTTGGTGTGATTTCCACATACAAATTTGTTAATAGAAAGACATATTTAGGTAAAGTCCTGGCTCAAATGAATTCTCAACAAAACTAAAGACTTTTCCATATCACTACATGAAAGTTTTCAATGACCAAATACTTGCAGTTTTATGCCGAAAAGATTTTAAACACTATATTTATTAGCATAGATGTTTTTAAATACTTAGTATATATTGAAGACATAAAGAAAAGCCTGGTCCAGAATATAGAAACTTGAACGCACAGATAGGTACAGTATGGCTACAATATTGAAATATCTAAGTATGATTAAAAAGCTGTTATCTCTGTAGACTAAACTGAAGACTCTGTGTGTGTATGCAATTCCTGCTTTTTAAGGGAATTACACTTTTATTTCTGAAAAATTGCCGTGTAACTATACATTTTTATTATCATTTTGATACCACTTTTCCTCCTTGTTTTGTTTATTGTCACTCTTTTTGGGAGATCTGTTTTAGACTGTGTGAAGGCTGAAGCAGAAAACTGTGCTACTGATTAATTTGTTAAGCACTACAAATATAAATTTGCACAGCAAAGAGTGAAGCCCAGGTGCTATAACCAGGAAACTTCTTCCTTCTTCCTCCCTGCCACTGCCTAGGCATGTAGTGTGTGCCTCACAATTTATTAGGTGATGAAACAAAAACGTGTGTCATTTCCAGCTTCCATGGAATCATCTACTATCACAGTATTTAAATACTGTGGGTGAAAATTTGTTTTCACTGGAAATAAGCAAAATCAACTCTCTTTTTATCTTGCATCTTATAGCTCAGAGGAGTTCTTAAATAGGCACTTAGGTACCATTGTCTTTCAAACAGGAAATAAAGAAATAAGAATTTTCTTCAGTGAAGCACAGTAGCTTAAAAACAGCTTTTGTTCTTCACTTCCAAGAAAGTTATGGCTGTGTCTTTTAGCCCAACACAGGGAGTTGTGCTTTGCTTGAAGTCTGCTTCTTAGACTATGATGTCACTTTCCACAGGTTTCCAGGAAAATAAATTCTTATTTTTTGTTGAAATCACTGTAAATAATAGTCATGAAGGACAGTACGCAAGGTTCTTGAATTTTTTAATGTATTACTCACTTATGCAAAATCATGTTTATACATAGCTTGGCTTTGTGCATTTTTTCAGTTTATGAGTTTTCAAATACTGGTATTTGTAATGCAGATGGCAATATTGGTGCTAATAATGATGAAAAAAGAAGCATGCAAATAAATTATGTGGAACTGCTGATAACTTAAAATTTATTTGTGCAATTAATTAAAACATGTCTAATAGTCAGTTCTCACTGTAAACTGTATTACCATTTGATTGAAGCTGACTATTTTACATGTTGACCAGGAATAGTAGAACATGTGAAAAACTTAATTTGAGGAATTCAGCATAGTTCAATGTAGTAAATGGGAGTGCATGGAAATAAATTTCCAATTTCTCCCCTGCAAAAAACCACACCTATCCTATGCAGGAATGTGGAATCAGCAGTGGAAGGGACAGCTTTATTTTTGTTGAGGGATTTCCTGGGTATCTGCAGGTGTGGGAGGAAGCATTACATGCTGAGCTGTGTCTGTTAGTAGGTGACAGAAGTTGTCCCCTGTGCAACTGATAGTAGGACTCACTGGTATGGCATACAAAGTACACCAATGAATGATTAACATTATTGCTTGAACTTGTATTTTAGGTGCAAACAGAGATCTAATCTAAGGAACAGGTATCTTCAATTTGAACAACAGCAAGCCACAATAAATACTAACATAGCTGCTGTCTCTAATAACTGTTCCACTTTGAAACTTTATTCAGTCATTTATTTTTTTACACATAGCAACTGCAATAGCTTGAGTAGTTCTCACAGTGTTATGTGGAAGATAATCTCTACTGAATCAATACCAGCCTGGCCACTTTTCTATTCCGTAATTTCAAAGGTTATGGTTTAAGAAAACCTCTAATGACAGTGTTCTCATAAGGTTCATATGGTTCTCCAAAGCCTGCTGCTATTCAGGCAGAGTACAGCACAAATAAATTACTTTTAATCCTTCAAAGTGCATCTGTATAATCAAATTTCTTTATCAAATGTTGATTTCTAATGACGGAATCATACCTGTTTTATATAATGGTTTTATATTTTGAAAGATTTAAACTGTCATGAATAATGCATTCTGGAGTCAGCTATTTGTGCTAGAAAAATTGATTGAAAAATTGTAATTACTCTTGATCTCAACCTTAATTAAGTGTTGCTGAAGTATAATGGTTACATAATCATTAACTGTGGAAAGCTTTTGAGATTTGTTTTTAGGATGGCTATAACAAGGAAAATGAGGTGGAGAGTTTAATTTTTTCATTGCTTTGTAATGAAAACTTTTAGTGGCCTAGGATTTCTCCTCTGCATACATTCCCTGCTGCAGACTCTCTAATTAGACTCTTTACGATGAGCTTGCCCATTTTAATTAATGTTGAAGGCGTATTTTATCAGTCTCAGCAAAGATGCACAATCTAGGGCCGATAGGAGATGTTCATTCCCCCATCCTACAGCAAAACATGTCCAGGCCAGATTCTGTGGTACTCACAAAAACTTATATCACATTATGTTTAGAATCAATTTTTGGTTTGTGCTTATTATTATATGCTACTGTGCTTATTAAAAGTAAGTATGAGAGTAGGATTTAATATTTCAGGACAGATTAGGTAGAACTAAAATGTTTCCTGGCTCTCCTGGCTCCAGCTGGGCAAATCACCTTGTGCCTGCCTGTGCTGTGTATGTGATTTGGGTTGCTTCATTTATCCTGCCCTTTGGCATTACAATTTTCCTATTAGTGCAATGGCTATGATGTGTCTTGGGTCATGTTTGGGAAATTGATTAGAATGCTGCTGCTTGCAAGTAATCTTTGAAGGAAGAAGCCTGAATATCAATAAAAGATCAAGGATTGTACTATCCATCAACACTCTTAACAATATGCATATATCAAGTCATATAAGTATTTATTAACAGGTTCACAATCAATTGAACAACAGAAATGATGATTTTATTACTGAATACAGGAATGAGAGTCTGACTGAGCAGGAACATTCTGAATGCTATGCAGCATGATGTAAGGAAAAAGCCCCGCAAGTCGTACCTAAAAATACTGCATTCATCAGAAATGTGTATACCAATCAGAACTTATTTTAAAAATCTCATTTAGTAAAGGATTAATTTTTCAAGTTCTGCTGCTTTTATCTGATGTGGGTTGGCAGATTCCTTGCTGTTATATGAGTCACTATTGATGAAATTAAACTCTTGAAGAACTTCTCATTTCATGGAGGAACAGAGAGTTCTGGTCACTGAAAGCTGAAAAAATTCCTGCAGCTGAAAAAGTTAATGGGTGTCCTGGTATTTTTACAGTGCTAGATTCTATAAAACACTTGATCTGCTTATGTCTTGAGGCTGATGTAAATCAAGCAGAGATGTTATGAGGTCAAAGTAGAGCTCCTCCTGTGAGAAAATTTGAATAGGTTTTGCACTGATATTCTCAGAAATAGTGCTTGAGATCTAAAATGAGCTTGCAAATTAGGACTTTCAATACACATATTTAGTTATTACTCAAAATATTTCCTGTGGCCTGGTAGCAGGTAATTTGTTTACTGCTTTAGAAAAGTCTTTTAAAACATTTGGATGGTGTCAATTATATTAGAAGTAGTTAGGAATGTTTTTGACCAGTGATCTGTTATCCACCTTTGAAATTAATTCTGTATTATGAGCTTTTAATTACAAACACTTCAGTTTAACAACTTAATATGGTTTAATATGCTTCTATGGATCAACTGTGAGTCCTTTAATATGACTTCTTCCAGGGCTGAGTTACATTATTTTTAATGAGTGCTGAAAATAATTGATGATTCCAGATAATTATCAAAGCATATAGGTCTAGTCTCAAGATTACAAATGCACTTGCAATGTATTTTTAAAATCTGTTCTTTGAAAATCTATTCATTGCATTCATGATTTCTAAAGTGATTAGTGGTGACCCCATTATGTCAATGGTTAAGCCAGACTATGTGCTGGTATACTTGACTGCAGTTTTATTGGACTGTTGTAGGAGCACAGACTCACCACCCAACCAGCTACTGGAATCATTGGCCTCTGCCATGAGAAAGACAAAAAAAAGAAGATCATGAATAGTATTTTATATATTCTTCGTGATATTTAGTGAACTGCTTAAAGATGGTAACTATTTTAAATAAAACCATGGAGTTGTTGAAATGGAATGTGTATATAGGGAAAGGACAGCTTTTGCTAAGTTATCTAATTTTCAAAATTTAGAAGCAGTAGATCTTGAACTGACCCTTTAAAACATGAAAATGGCATGTTGTTTAGCATCTCTGAGCTAAAATACAGAAGACTTTCATCCCAATAAACAATTCAAGTATATCTGAAGATTCATTCTGATTCAGAATGAGAATTTCCTGTAATTTTCTACATGAAAAGAATTCCATTCTCCAAGCTGTTTGATAGTTTAGTTTTTGTTTTACTGGTATTGAAGTAGGTTGTTGGGAAGAGCTAGATGATGATTATTTGAACACTGCATAGTGTTTGCTTTGTCCTCCAAGTTTGAGCTACGTGTTGAGGACAGATCAATTGCTATTAAAATGAGTTGGAAAAGGGAGATCTCAGATAGGACAATTTTGGCCAATTAAAAGGAACAAAGGAATAAATAAATAAATATTCTCAGGATTTGGTCCATATTGAAGCTTCTACATCCAAGTTTCTGAGTTTTTATTTGATTTCTATTGTAGATGGAATGCCATGGAAGATACAATACCACACAGTGGGAGAGGAGCTAAACAAAGAAAAAGAATACTCAGTTCCTGTGTCCATGCACAAAATGCAATCTAAAGAAATGGTTTTGTGATGTCCCAAGGAATTCAACACACAGTGTGGTAAGAAATAAAAAATTTCTTGAAGAATGTAACTTTTGTTACTAAATACACTTTAGAAAAAGAAGCACAAAACATATTTTCCTTCAAGATGTGGACTACAAATGCCAAAGTTTTAACAATATTCATTGTTTTGTCTCTGGTCACTTGGAAGCCTTGGTTTTTACTTGTTAGCTGTCAGTCATGTAGGCAGTTCTAAATTAAGGATGCTTTAATAGAACAGGAGTTGTGCCTGATCAATATCACAGGGAAATTTAGAAGTGGTTTAAGAAGCATCTTGGCATAAACCCATGCTGTGCAAATCAATGATGACAATGGAAAGCGGCAGTACATAAAGAGTGGACCGTGCATTTTCCACTCGTAATTGTGGGCAATGTCTCCACTTGTTTGTATTATTGGTTTCCAGAGCATCTCCAATACTTTACAGGATAAGTGGAATGAGCAAGACACTGAAATATGATGTGTTTTGTGAGTCCAGTCCATGTGAGCATTTATGCGTCTTAATATCAAGGGACTGGTTTGCATAGGACCACCTGATATCACCACCTGAGCTGTGATACATATCACCTGAGCAAAGTGATACATGTTTTCCTCTTCTGAAAACCATGCAGTGTTACTAGGACCAGCCAATGAGGACAAAAATGCAGTGGGCAGTTGTTGCTTCTTGACAAAGCAGAACAGTAAATAATGGAAAGTTGTCCAGTGACATCTGCTCTTGTCTAGTTTTGTTCATCAGTTCTGAATTTTTCCCTATTTCTACAAACCCTTGTCATTATTTAAAAAAAATAATTTCTAAGTATAGAAAACATTTATGTATATGTTTTATTGTATTTGTACCTATTTTAATCTACATAATAATTTGACAATTTTTAAAAAAACAATAAAATAAATATAAATTTTAACCTGAAACATATACATATAGATTTCAGTATGCATAACTCATAACAATCAATGAAAACTTGAAAATATTTTTTCAGCATTTGCTTGTAAGTTAACGTCTCAGTTAAACACACAAAAAAGCAAAATCTGTTTTGATTAAGTAAGTTCTGGAACTTTTCCATGCAAAAATGTCAAATTTTCTTAAGAACAAGCTGCTTAGTTCAGTTAATTTTAATAATGCTATTGCTAATATTCCCCAGTAAATATTACTGATGTATTTGCCTTCTGGCAGGTAATTACCAGAACCTATCATACCACACATATATAGAATAGAAAGGTTCTATTCTATATATTTTAAAAGTATGTTCTTATTAAGATGCAATATAAGTTCCAAAATTGACATGATTTTTCTTGACTTCCCTTTTAATGTACTTGCCTAGGGATGTGAAGAACATTTAAATACATATTTTGAAAACAATGCTCTTACCTTAATCAAAATTACTGTCAGCCTACTAACCAGACAGGTAAGACTACTTCTAAGCAAAAAACCCACAAAATGCTGGTATTTTTACTGGGAGTAAAAAGCAATCCAGTGCCATTTGGTTTTGACATGCTCTACAAGTTTTTTTAAATATTTCCATCAATTTTAATTAGAAGAAAGATCAAGCACTGTTTACCAACAATCTGCCATATATTCAAACACCATCGGAGATTGTGCTGTCCAAAGCCTGTAAAATGCAGCGATTGACCAGGCTTCTGGGACCAAACAGCATTTCAAGGCCAGGAAGTGGTTAAAGAGTATATAAAATCTCTGCACCAAAAGACCTCTTTTGTCCTCTGTTTGTACAGAACCTACTCCGTGAGTGCATTAAATCAAAGAAGGCAAAACAATGAAATCTCTTCTCCCACATCTATGAGAAAATTTTCTTTGACAAAAAGCATACAGCTTTCAATATCAGAACAAAATCACATGAATAATGGCAAAAAGAATTGATTGTTCACTCTACAGATACCCTGAAGGTAGGCAGAAGGCAGGAAGAAGGATTTTTAATAATATCTAAATTTGTGAGGTTGAATATGAAATCAGTGCATTTTTATTCAGACAATTAAAAACATGGCCTGTTTTACCTCCTCCATAGGTCTAGCTTCCTACAGATGTATGTAGTAAGAATATTCTGGCTATGAAGTGAGCCAGTTCAGTAATGAAAAAGTTTATTTTTCATACTTACCTAATCCTCACTAGTACAGATCATGACTGTCTCATGATCCTCAATATACTGTCACTGACACATTCTTGTCAGATGGCAAAGATCTATTGCCCCCATTCAAGAGCTAAGACCAAGAATCATAGAATCACTTAGTTTGGAAAAGACCTTTAAGGTCATTGAATCCAACCATATTTGGATTCACAGGGTAGTGAAAATTTCAACACTTAACACTGAATTATGTGTCACTTGAAATAGATTTAAAGATACATCTGTGAATGCGGACCCAAGTGACTTGCTGGATGTCACGAGTACAGCAAGTCTGTACTGATGCAGAAAATTCAGCTTGTGTCTTTAGACATTGTGATCATTCTCCTTTATATTCTCTGTATTGTTATTCATAGGAGCCCAGTTAGCAGTCAGCTTGGCTCAGTCATGAGTGAGTTTAAACACTTTCTTGACTGTTTTTATCTCACCCTTTCTCCTTTCCCAGATTTTTTTGATTGCACTCACCAGCTATCTAGAAAAGTCAGGAAGCTAATATTTGGCCAAATGAATCATGAACTCTCCTGAGCATTGCTGTGGTGCAATAATTCTCTGATCCATTCTTATGACAGTCTCTGAAATCACTTCCACTAAAATTTGGATTAGGCTTTACTTGTTGTAGTCATGATAATATTAACATTCAGGCTTTAATATATTTGGGTTTTGCTCATGCCAATGGTTATGGTAGTATGCTACAAAATTTTGTGCGTTAAAGTTTGAAGTACTATGTTATTCACTAGCTGGTTAACAAATTTTCCTGATTAGCTGAATATTAGTTACCTAAATGCCTGGATCTACTTGTTCAAAGTGATGTAAATAGTACTATATAGCACACTGCACTTTGAAACAGAAGGAGCCCTTTACCAGATTTGGTCAAGAAAAAAATTTACTAAATGTTGCTTCCTTAGGCCTCTGCTTTTTCTTCCAGTCCTTCTCTGTTTTGTCCTTATCTGTTGTGTAATTTAATCTCAAGGAATTTCACTGAGTCTTGTAAATATTGGAGTCCTCAGGTTTTTTCCAAGGAGTGTTGTTGTTGACATCTTTTTTTCTCACTCAATGTCTCTTGCCAATAATTTAATCAAATGGATTTAGTGGTTCAGAGTGGAGTGGTCTTGAAACCATAAAACTTTCTTTATCCTCTGATCAATGAGGTGACCTGAAACATCTTGGGAACAGAGGAAGGTGTAGTATTGCAAGCATATGTGGTAGCATTTTTTAATTTTTTCTCTAAAACTTCCCTTTCAGTAATCAATTTTCTGACCTTTATAAATTTGGTATATTTTTTTTTTATTTAGAATGAAAATAATTGCTGTTGGAAGCGCTTGCCATGGGCTGAATTTTTTACTCATAGAATGTGAAATTCAAGGAAGTGCCTCCTTCCCTCCAAGAGTTACATTTTGGGAAGTATATAATACTTCAGTCAGTGTGAAGCAGCTTCTGAAAATGTACCAATACTTCTATTCAGTCCACATGGGAGGGTTCTTCACTAGTCTAGCACAGTACATTACATCTAAACCTAATAAATACCTATTCATGTCTCACTGTTTTGTTACACTAAAAATAATTGATCATGTCCCCTGTTTCAAAAGGGTATTGAGGATGAGATTACCTGGCTAAGTGCAGCCATGTAAAGCTGGACAAGTATTCTAGTGCATATGAAGTGTAAGGTACTCCTGTAGAGTAGCAATTAATCCCTTTTCCTAGGTAAATATTATAGAATGGCATCCTCTTAGATGTACCATTATTCTGCTGGTTCGAGTGGGAACCTACTTGCCCTTACTTATAGCTTTTACAACTTAAAATGGCTAACAATAAATGAACTGGATTCCACTTTAATAATATATAATCAAGAATTCAGAAATTCCCAAATAAAGTTACATGTGAAATTTGCATTTGTCCCTAATGTATCTTTATTCTAGAATGTTTGTGAATTATGTGCTCACATATTGGCTTTTCACAGTAGGCTGAAATACAAATTCTTTAAAAATGTATTGTGGTTTGTACACAAAGATTGTCTTAGGTTGGACTGAAGTGACTTCTAAAGTCCTAACGAAAAAGTTGGCATGCCCAAATGAGAGAAGAATGTTTGTATGTACATATATTCTGTGTGTAAGGAAATGCTCAACAATACCTGGTAAGACCTGTATAACCATTCAAAATTTATAACTGATGATAAAATATCCAGCAAGCACACAGATAACTAGACAATAGACAAATGTGTGTGTGCAAGAAGATTATATATAAAATTGTCAATACTGCCACATATACTGCTGATGCTTACCAGGAATAACTATAAAACATAACTTTTAATGTAAAATTTAGTAAAAAAGGAATAAAATTTATGGGATGGAAAGCTAATTACTCTTGTTAGTGTTTTGAGATACAAAAATGAAAACAAGTATTTTTTTGACAATTTATGCAATTGTGGTGGGTAGCCACTAGAGGACACAGGGAGCTTAAGAATAATGCAGGTGATAGACAAAAATAAGATTTGCAGTATGCCATAAATACACACCTTGTACATAGCTCACACTTAAAAAGATATTGAATAAGTCTGAAGCCAGTAGCCACAAGGTACTGTTCTAACAGAGAAAATTATTTTGAGAGACTGTGCTTCAAAGGAATGGCATGGGAAACAGCTCTCAGTAGCTGTGTTAAAGCTCTGTAAGCTAATGAGTGGATCCAGTTCAGCTAATTAAGAAGCTGTGTCACCAAAGTTAGGAGATGTCCTTAAAGGAATTATTAGTACAAGTGACAGGTAGAAATCATAACTGCATAAATGCTCTATACAAAGTAAAGAGAGAAAACAGAGACTGTGGTTGCACAGTCACTTTCATTTAGCTTAGAAGCACTCTTCTGCTGCAGAGTGGTCCCACTGCCTTCAGAACCTGGCTGGGCACTGGCACTAGTTGCCATCAGCTCTGTGAGGTAATGGTCCAAGGCTCTGATGGGTCAAAAAAATAATCCTGCAATAAAGTAGCAATTTTTAAATTTTTTGTTTGGCTGGTTTTGTTTATTTGTTTTGGTTTCTTATTTTGGGTTTGGATTCTGTTGTTTGTTTGTTTGTTTGTTGGTTGGTTTGTTTGTTGGGTCAACACTTGTTCAGCGTAAAATGCATATACATTGCAGGGATTAGAATTTTTGTTTGTCCTCTCTGTACATAGGGTATTCTAAACCCTATCCTAAAATTAGGGTGCCTCTGGTTTTCTTAATATCTGCCCAACCTTGTTATCTGCCTGGGTGCACAATGGTTAACCTTCAGTAAAAGAACACTGAATCTTACCCTCAGTGCCCTCTCAGTGCCTCATGACTTGAAATTTTAAAATGGTTTCAACCTTTTGAGGATTATGAGACTGAAATTTCACAAGTTGTCTATCTCTGTAATTGGTTCTCCAGTTTTTATAACATTAGATAATATAAGGTAATGGGATCAGCATCAGCATTACATCAAATAAATAGTCATGGTGTTCACTGTGACTAATGTTTGCAGAATTCTCCTGGGGGCTTAAGAAGAGTTCAGGTGGCTCTAAATAAATCCTAAACTGCTCAGTTTAGGCTTAAATTTTTATAGGGCTACAGGTACAAGTCTAGCTGACATGTAGCAATGTAGCAGGCACTTTAAAACTCCATTGTCACTGAAGCTCTGAGAAAATTTTTTGACAAGTTAGGCACAAATTAACTATATGCCTGTCTACATGGTTAGGCAACCCTAGAAAAACAGTGGTGTGAGTGCCACCTGGTTATTTTGTTTTCATACTCTGAAAGAAATAGAAATTGTAGTTATTTGGTTTGCAATTATATTGCTCATACTGCTCAGTTCCTGAGGGAACAGAATCTGCAGTTCCCACCGGACATTTGTAATTTGTGTTTGGTACTTATCCAAAGCTAATGAAATCAATGTCAGTTCTGTGAATGTCATGTGTATGTTCTGAATGGGAAGCTCCCAAAACACTGTCGATAGAGCTACTTCAGCATAAAAGTCATGGGGAAGAGGTGAAGAGGTTTATGTATTTTAAACACTAGTTTGGTCTAGAACATGTTGGATGATTTCAGGTATGACATCCAAGGATTTGAGCATCCCAACTCAAAAGAACAGGACAGATCAAAGAGATAATTTGTCTAGGATGACTCTTTGTAATGAAAATTTGAAACCACTTTTTATTATATGGATACTAGCAGTCGGAAAATTATTATGCATTAACAAAAAACAACCCAAAACGAAAACAAACAAAAAAGTCCCCCCCCAAAAATAAACAAAACAAACAAAAAAACCCAAAACAAAACAAAAAAAAACCACAAAAAAACAAACCTCAAAACAAAAACAATCAAAAAAGGAATAGCTAGCATCAAAATACAAAGGAGAAAAATATGATGAGAAAATGAGAACTACTTTTTTTTAATAAGTCAAACTTGCTAGATCTTTTAGGAATGACTAGCCAAGCTCCCATTCTCCATTCTTATAAAAATATCTAGAATTCCAAGAAAAGTACAGTAAATAATACCCCTTTTACTTTAACAGATGTAGTGACATTAACATATGATCCCAGTGGTCTAATGGTGTTTCAAAATAAAAGGTGACCTTTGTTTCTTTAAAGAACATTCTTAAGCCTCAATTATGCTAAATACAAATGCAGACAGTCTTGTATAATGCTTTGATCACACAACTCGTGACATTTATTCCTTATGACAATAAGGTGATTAGAATGATCTGTATATTTTATATTTCTAAAAAAATCTTCCCAGCTAGATTCCCATCATGAACTGATGGGAACAGTATATGTTTACAGTTCAATTTCTTCCAGCCTGAAAACTATTTTTAACTAAATTAAATTTGTTTTATGTTGAATTAAATAGTTTCCTAAGATTTAATGTCAATATTTCTAGATCAACTAGATAAAGAATTTAAATATTGTGAAAAGACATGATTTTTTTCCCCCCCTGAAACTTACTGGAATTTGTGGCTCCAAAAACCTAAAATATTTTTGTGTGTGAATAAACATCAGTGTTCTTATGCATTGGCAGTCAAAATCTTAAATTATTGGGAAGTAATTGCAAAATTAATATAAATTTACGCAAATACAATTCTATTCCAGTGTGCTCAGAGATTATGAAGTGTAGGGCAAATTTAAAGGGCTTCCCAGGGTAGGTGAAAGGCATGACAGCTTTGGAGGAACAGGTTGCTAATATTAAGCATTTATGATGTCCATGAGAAGTGAGGGAAGTGTAGTGAGGGAAGTCTCCTCTTTTTGTTAAATGTAGAATAAAGAATATAATGATGTCCCAAATGGCTGGATGGTTCACCCCCTAATCTCTTCACTCTATGAAATAAATGCCAGTTGTTTACACTTTTTTGAGACATAGAGTCACAGTGTAATTGAATTGTTTATGTTGGAAAAAACCTTTAGATCACTGAGTCTCATCATTAACCAAGCACTGCCAAGTCCACCACTAAACCATATCCCCAAGTGCAATATCTACACGTGTTTTATATAACTCTAGGGTTGGTGACTCAGCCACTTCCCTAGACAGCCTACCTAGTACCACATAGATCTCTGCCTGTAATTCCACACTTTCCCAGAACTGCAGAAGTCACAAGTTTACTATCTGTCTCTCTGTCCTATTTTAATACAGATTGCACATAAAGTATTGACATAAAGTATTGAAGTCTAGTACAACAGCTGATCCTTAGACACTATGTTATTTGTAAACACCATGACTTGAGAATGAGTGTATGATCCTGAACAACATCATTCTAGTCTGACTATCAATGGCAACACTCCTCTATTTGAATGGCTACATTTAAATTAGTTACGGTTCTTCGAAGTCACCAGCACACCTTGACAATACATTGTTTCATTTAATAGCTAAAGTTTCAGGAAAAAAAAAATGCAGAATGTAAATGAAGAATTTCTTAATGGTTCTTGAGTCTGAACAAAATTCAGATTTAATTATTTGATCAGCATGACTGTTGCAACTTTCAGTACCTTGCCTCCAATATCCCTGGGCTGGTACCTCTTCTCGTGTCACATCCATCATGCTCTTATTTATAAGTAGTTCCATTCATCTGTCATTAGCAGAGTGATGTTTCATATGTTTAGGTGGATTAAATACACTTGTAATATTTCTGTGACACCATCTTACTTCCTTTACTAGTTCAGACACAGGTACATATTAATCATCAACAAGCTCAGAGGAATGGAATAAAAATATTTGGTAATATCCCTACATTCACTGCAGGTAGTAAAAACAACAAGAAGTAAAGTTTAAATGTCCCTAGCCTCAATCTTGCAAGCATCGTGCTAGTCCTAAACAAGCCTAGTTGGTGCTTTTCTTGTGCTTAGGCATTGTGACCATTTCTTTTCTGGGTGTCTTATGTTTAGTCTTATGTTTCTAATCAAGGGTATGTTTACATAGCAGCCATTCCTCTAAGGGACTTTCTGCTATCCTCAGTCACCCATGTTTATTACTTTAGCAAGAACATTAAGATTTTCAAACCTTTCAGACCTTCCTCTGGTACATACATTTGAGAGTGGTGACAGATGCTAAAGGTGTGGGGAAGGAATGACAGATGGGCACTCAGGCAAGGATGTGCCTGCCTGTCCCAGCCTGCCCACCTATGCCCACATGCCCTCACACCAGCTAACTATCACTACAGGGCTCTGCAAGCAGATGTCCTGTTCCTAAGATAAGGCACTGAAAAGTTAGATTGTTAGCACACCTCTATCTGCTGCCCTGTACCTCTGCGTGATGGGATTCCCACACTCATCACTCTGGTGATGACTGTATGGAAGCAGCTTGAAATAGTCACAATATTTTCCTTTACCAGAAAGAAAAATATTCTTTTTCATTACTTCTGAAAGATAGCTGTGTGTACTAATAATTTTCAAATCCTCAACATAACCTCAGTAAGTTATATATCCTGTGAAAATTCACAATAGCTAAGGATGTAATCCACATATTAAAAAGTAGTTATATTTTAGAGAAACCAAAATTAATGACTTCAAAGCAAGTAACAGAGTCACTGGTATTCTCTTTAAAAAGTGCTGTGTCATGTCACAGCTAAAGATCATAGATTTCTTAGTGATTCTTTCTTCAGTGCACTAGCTGAAAACCTCCAAGTGGTGATATTTCTTTCAGCACATACTTATAATGTAATATAAGTATATTATATATATAATAAACACAAATGCAAAAATCTAAGAACAAACATATTTAATATGTTGGCATGACTCTGCAAACATGAAAAGAAACACTGGACTATTTCTCCATATTTATTTATAGCCTTTTCAACTTCCTCTCTCACCAAAACATATTAAGTGCATCATGAATATATTAAAAAAATATTTTTCACATAATGCTGTATTTGGGTCATTTGCATTGCATGCATTTCATTGTGTCTTTTACAGCCCTAAATCCAAAGAGGAATTTTTCAGCAAGAGAAAGGCCAGGTTTTTCTCTTCCTCACTCGAGTTCACACACATCTTACTCCATTACATTTAGTGGCATTCCTCAAGTTGGAGAATAGTGTGAGCAAGGACAAACCCAGAATCACAATGCTTTCTTTCTCCAGCTTTCTGGAGATGAGAGATCTCTAATAAACTGAAGATGTGTATTCCCTTTGCTGCCTTCATGAGATGATTATTTGTTCCCGGTCAAATTGAGATGAGACAATATTTCCTATAAAATATATAATGTAATATACTTAATGGGTTATGTATATATAGGATGAACTACTGTGAGGATAATGAGAACTGTAAATAAAAAGGAGACATTCAAAAAAGCTTAAAAAACTTAAAAAAACCTAAAAATGTTATTTGAGACCACCACTGAACTTTGATTCAGAAATAAACTGTTGAAATCAGCTTTGACGTGCTGCTTTTAGGACAATAGACAGAGACTCAGAAATTCTGGTTTTGAGGTTTTTTTCTGCCATTGACATACTAGGTCACTGCTGGCAAATCATTTCATCTCTTATTGTTCCAAAACCCCCAAATGGAAAAAGAACACTTCCTCTTTGTCTTCACATGACTTATTTGCTTGAAATGTTATGTCTTTTGAATATATGCCTTGCTTTTTAACTCTGTATATTTGTTTAGTGGTCTTTGTTGGGAATCACTGGGCACTACTATAATAAATAGAAGTTTCACTGTTGCCCAAAAGACTACTTGGGTCAGGTTATCCAATAGTAAAAGTCAAAATTCACATGCGAGGATCACAATAAAGTAATTTATAAAATTGAAATGAAGCTGCCTAAAATCCAGCCATCAGCAAGCTGTATCTGCTCCTATCAGCAACAATCAGTTCTTCTACTCTCTTGCAGGGAGAAAGGCGTTCAGCTCTTTTTTTGAAGCTTTTTTTGAAGTTAAATCCAGACAAAGGCCAGACAGCTTCATCCACAGATTTGCACAAAGCTTATTCCATCAATAGTAATTCCAGTCTAAAAAGGCACAAGTTTGGATAGCATTTCTGTTTATATTAACAAGGTATTGCTACCAAATGTATTTTATTACTGTACTGTTAGGGTAAATGATGGTAGACATTTTCATCAGCATCTAGCACAGAAAAACAAGCAGTTTAATGAAGGTACAGAAAATAAAATACTTCTGAAATATCTACTGTCAGATATAATACACTGGAGAGAATGCTGAGATAATGTTATGGTTCCTGGTTTGAATGCCTAGGTCTTTTAGCTGTCTCGCTGTTTATTTTTCTTTGTTCCGCAAAAGTGCCTTTAAAGAACTTTTTCAGTAGAGGTTACTAATTTCAGTATCTCTGAGATATTATTGAGAGAGTATTCTGGTGAAAGAGATCATCTGGATGTTTAACTAACCTAGGAACAGATCTGAAAAACTGAACTCTTGCCTTTTCACAGTCTAAGTCAGACTTCTGACATGATGTTTCATAGAAAATATTAAATTTTTTTGCAACTTCATCTCATGTATGGGGGAACTGGATCAGCTAGCTGTCTAAAATGCAATTTTTAAAGATTATCATAGTTAATTAAGTTTACAGAAATTTTCTAGATAACAGCTGTGTCATGAGAACTCCTCTGGAAGTATGAGCACTGATAAACTCGGAAATTCTTTCATATATCTTTCTTTCTATCATTTTCTTTCATAACCCTGTAAGAATTATTCCATAAATAGTGGCCAGATTTGGTTCAAGTCAGAAAAGATTTGACACTATTTTTCAAGTTCTCTGGACTTTTTTTCTTAATTCGTAAACAGATTTTTTTTCTCCACAGCCAGAAAAACACATGATCCCAGAAAGACCCTCACACAAACCGTTACTTTCCAGTCCTTATCTTGTTATCCTCCATTTTCATGAAGGAAATAGAAAGCTGCAGCTCAACTCTGCCATTTTTTGAGACAGAAATTGCAAACACTTTTTTTTTTTCTTTCTGCTTATCTAATACTAGGTGAAGATAAAACAAGCACTCAACTGAGTTCTTAACTAAGAGACATTGGAACTGTAATCCTGATGAAATTTTATTTTTAAAACCTGCTTATTGGCACAATCTCAGGTCTAAGACTTGTAGAGCTAATGGAGTCCTATAAGCTCACTCAGGTGCTTTTTATGTCTCTTACCTGAGTGTGCCAAGTGGTACAAGTTAGCACAAATATTTCCCAAATCAACGATTTGTTAATATATTTCTTAGCTCTGTACCTTCAGCTTCTTTACTGTAATTCATGGAACGACTGGGTTTTAATTTTTTTTTTTTTTAATTCTTGTGCTTAGGAAATGGAGACATCTATTTTTAATTTTTTCATGTAAAATCTTTATTTTGCCTTTTGACATTTAAATGAACTTAAGCATAGACAAAATAAATAAATGTGTTTAACCTACAAACTTTTACTTTGTGCAAAATGAAAGAAAACATCTGTGAAATCTGTGTGAAGTAGAGCTTCCAAATGTGAGAAAAGTCATCAGGCAGCAGCTAACTCAACAGGACAGTTTATTGAGCTGTGCTGGAAGGTCAGCCCCGCTAGGCACTCAATAGTCATCTACGAAGACCAAACTTGCAGACAAATTGTAAATACGCATAACAAAAAAAAATTTCCCTGCACTCCCTGATGACTATCAGCTGTGTTTCTGAGAGTGTAAATTATGTCTGTAAGATCACACACAGAGACCCAGGCCACGGGTACATTATGCAAGAAACTGCAGCTGGCAGAGTGCAGCAAGCAACGTGGCAGCAAGAGCAAGCAGGTTCGAACACAGAGTGAAGAACAAGAGACTCAGACCATCCCTGTGAAGAGTTTGTTCTTTAACCTACACCTTCATGGTAGGGAAAGGAATTATAACCCAAATCTAATGATTTTGAATTTATACTTAATCTACTTGGCCATGATTGCAGGCCAGTACTGTATAGGGGAGGGTGTGTTCCTAAAAGCAGAGAAATTTGCCTATGACACAAAAATGAGGTACTGGACTGTTTCATGGCATTAATGAAAAAATATTTTATGTGGTTTCTAATGAGTTTTAACCTGTTCAGATAACATCATATAATAGTTTGACATGTCTTGTAATTGTCTTCAGTAATTATAAACCAGCCTTCAGGGCAGCTGACTAACAGCATCTCCCAATTATTTTCTTGCATCAGCAGCTACAGAAACTCATTGAAACTCCAGAATGAGAAGGTCAACTGCACTGAAAGAGATGAGACCACATTCAACCCAGACTTCGTGTTTAACAGAGAAGCATCTATAAGATTTTGTTCTAACTTCAAGTAATTTTCCCAAACAGGACCATTTTTCTTCCATGCTCTGTAATGCAGAGGTTTAAGATTCCTGCATGATTTCTATTTACATGGATGACTCACCACAGTGCTGTGGATTCTTTGCCATTAAAGGCACCTTAAAGAATTTAAGCTTTGCTAGAAGTCACTTGGCAGTGTATTTGCACTATACCTGGCCTATGCACTAAAACAAGATGGAGTGTCTGCTACATTTTGTTGAACCTTAGTAGATGACTTACCTTATCCAGTGGTGCAGTGAGGTCCTTGGATTCTGACATTCATAAATGACTGATGGAGAAATCTGATAACAGTGAACAAGATTTTTCTCCCACAAACTGCTTAGACATTAAACCTGAATGTTTCATTTATCTCTGGATATCTACTGAAAAATTTTAAATCCTCAAGGTCCCTGAAATATTGAATAATAAGCTGAATTTCTCCCAGAAGTTCTGATAAACCCCCAATATTTTGTAAAACAGATTTGAATCATGTATGCATGGACAGTTTTCTCTGTATCACAGAGTGTGATATACACACACGGTCCTGCCACAGTCTTGGATTCTACTCACCATCAGATCAACAACAAATTTCCTCATGTTTAGGAGATGAGGATAAAAATTTATGCTTAACTAAGAACATAAAAGGTAAGGACATAAATAGCTTATTTAGTTGGGGAAAAGTTCTGCTTTTGATTTCAGGAGTGTTACATATCTTCAGTATATTCAAAACAAGTAAAAACCCAGAAATTTTGCCATTTCATGGAGACAAATCCTGAGAAGTAAAACTAAAAACAAGATTATCGAAATATCTAGCATCAACTTTCATCTACATCAACATCTACAAATTTATTTTCAAATTATTTAGAAAATCACAACAAATACTGGATTGATTTTTGAATGTCAAATAGGGGGCTTATAGATTTACTAGCTGATGCTACTCTTATTCTTCAAAGAATGAATGCTATTCTCCTATTACTGCATTTTCTGTCTCTTATTAAAAGGTATTTTAGGAGCCTCTTCATATCTATACATGTAGTATCTTGATAAGGCTTACTTTAAATTCAAATATTTTCAGTTAAAAGAACTAGGATATATAATTTATTTGTAAAAATACAACAGCCATACCACCTAAATATATCCACTGACAAACACGTTGTAAGACATGTTGTTACACAATGGTTCAGCAAATCATTTAATATTTGACAATGATAATACTTGCAAGTAAAGGAAAAGTGGTATTCTTTTGAACAGATCAAGCAATAACCAAACTTACAGGATCGGCGGAGTACCCTCAGGTTAACAAATAACATGATAATCCAAACTTCAAACAGATAGAATCTATAGCAAAAGTTAATATCAGGGAAAAAAGCAAGCATAGGCAGTATGGAAAACCAAAGCTATGGGTCTGAAAAATCCTTCTTGCTTTCATTTGTTTAACTGTGACTTACGAGGTGCATCCATCTCCATGACCAAAGCTCAGATAGTTGCTTTTCTCTAACCATGAGCAGAATTCACCAGGGATGTCTTGTACATTAGCCTGGCTTAACCCAGTCACTTAAGAAGTTAACGGGTTAACTCTCATGGATCATGTGGGACACCATACATGGACATTTTTGGGTGCATCAACACAGTCATCCAGCACGGGAAGTATTTTTGGGTGCTTGCATTTGGATATGGTGGAGACAGGACCAGGAAGTGGAGCTCTGCAAAAATAGGACAGAGAAAAGCAGTGAGGTCATGGCTTTGTGGTTCTTTTGCACCAAAGAAGCAACTTTCTCCTTTGTCTTCTTTGTTTTCCCTCTTACCATGACAGAATGGCATCTGAAAAGGAAGGGAAGAAATAATGTCAGACTGAACTCAGGACATGCAAGCAAGTGCAACAGAATTCAAATAGGGGAAAAGAAGAATAAAAAGAATAAATATCCATATTTTCAGGTGAAGAAGTTTGAGCACCTTGATTGGCTAATTTTGTATTTTTTCTTCATGACTGAAAGGAGGAGAAGAGCAGCACCAGTTCTTTATGCATTTGAATGTACAGCTGTGGTGCATACTTCTGGAATAAGACACTGCAGTAGGTGGAAGCAAATAAGTAGGTGCAACAGCCTTCCCTTGTCTCCTGCTTGTGCACCCCAAATATTGTGTCATTTTGTTTCAGAGCATTGCTATTCCAAAGGTGGAGGTGAAGCTTGCCCTCTTGCACACACTTGGAAACTTAATGTGTGGCAGGCAGGGCCCAGATGCAGCTGGAGGATTGGTAGGTTATAAAACAACCCTCAGGCAAGTGAGTCTAAATGTTCAAACCACTGAATTATCACCATCTATAGCAGGATTTTGGAAGGCAGAAACAACCTCTCTTTCATCTTTGACAGAATGACAGAGGTAACAACTTTTAGGAAAGGACTCAGAAGCATTGTCTGCCAAGAGAAAAGAAGCACATTCCAATAATTAAGGTAAAAAATAGCCACTCAGCCTTCCAACTTTGGCCATTTCACTTTCCTGCACGGTGTTTTCAAGACTTCACTGTGAGGGGTTACAGTTTTGAGTAACATAATTTGAGTTACAAATGTTAACTTTGCAGTTTTTTACCTGTAGAATGTGTCTGGGGAAAAGTTATAATAATATAGACTTGTTTAGTTTCTGAAGCAGGAACTGTTCCTGTAAAGATAAGAAGGAAGTAATGCTCACTAGTTTGAAGAATCTCCTACTAAACCGTATTCTCTAAATACACACAGAGACTAAACCGTCTCTGCTCATATTTTAAAGCTAAACTCCATTTTAGGAAATCTGTACTCACTTGAAACCAGGAAAAGAAGTTGAACCTCACTTTGGTCCTGCAAGACAGATAACACTGGGTCTGGGAGATAATAGGAGCATTATACCTCTGTCTCTCTTGTTCTGCTGATGCAGCTGACCAGGAAGTGGGTAGGTGGCAAGGGAAGTTAATTTTGCTGTCTCCAAGCTTATGAAATCATGAGTGGGGCCTGAAAATATAATTTGTCTGACTTGATGCTCACAAGATTTATTAAAGAAAAAAAAAAGTTCAAATTCTCACCTAATCATAAAGTTTTGGAGAAAAAACTTAAAAAGTAGAATATACATGAAGTTCGCAATAAGGTATGGGAACCAACAACATGGAGGTGATGGACCAACAGGCTGCCAGTCAAATGAAAATGTCAAGAAAAGGGAACAAGGCACATTGATGTACATTGATATCTCAGAAAAAGGGAGAAGTGGAAAGATATGCTTGTCGCTCTTAGAGGAGATTCTGCAAAATCAAAAGAAAAATCTAACAGCTTGGCCTCACAAGCTAGTTCACTGGTGCTCACCCCTGTGCTCAGCCATGAGCTCTTGCCCCATGGCTACAGCACAGGAAACAAATCCAATATCATCATCTTCATGCTGGAGATGTCTTGGCAGCTGTCCCATGGTCTACTGCACATGCCTGTCTTTAGAGCAGACTCAGCAGAGCAGGATGTGGAATCTGGGACCAGCACACTTCCTGCTCCCCTTCAGAGGCTGTCCTGTGCTCTGCAGCTGCAGCACAGAGCAGAGCACCACATCTGCCTCTGTAAGCCAGAGCAGAGCAGATGAAGATGTATGCCTCATTCTCTGCTACCTTATGTATCAGAGCAATCACTTCCAGCAGCACAACAGAACAGATTACATTTTAAATCAGTGGATTCAATTTGTGATAGAATTTGCATATTCTTTTTGCTAGGTATTCTTCCCCATATTTACAGGAAAAATATATAAGAAAGTATTATTCATTATCCTAATTATAAAACACAAAAAAAAAAAAGTGGCAAAATTTCCTTTTCCTAGTGAAAGCTTTCTTAAACCAGCACTTTCAGAATGCGTATGGTCTTATTTTAAATAAAATCATTCTCTCTGAATGATGTAAAGATTTCTCTGAGTGTGTTCAAAATACAATAAATATTTACAATATTACTTTGTTGCATAAACAAATGCAGAAAAATTATATGAGAATGCAGATATTTGTCTGCAAGGAGTGGAAGTACATCCAACAATATATACTATCAACTGCCTTTTCATCCCTAGAAGATTATTGGATTTGACTTCGTGAGTTTGTGTTACGAAACCACAGGAAGACATGATCCTTAGTCCGAAGATGAATAGTTCAATGGTAGCTTGGCTGCTGCTGTATCTTAAAACACTTCTCAGAAATTGTAGAAATGTATCAGAATGGTGCTGTAAGATAAAATAGTAGGGCTGGCACAGGGAAGGCCGGTGGTCACAAGTCAGTAGTAAAAGAGCAGGTAATCAAAAGAATCGCAAGAGACACTGACTGAGAAGAAAGCAGAAATTTTCAGTTACTACATTGACTACTCTTTCAGTACAGCAGTTGCAAAAATGGCAGGGAAAAAGTCAAGGCACTTCCGTAGCTTCCTGGTTGTGTCTGGGATAAGTGTTTGAGATTCTTCCTGCAACATTAGAGCAGCATGAAGTACAGAACTTGAAAGCATGCTTGCTGAGGATATTTTCAGCTGAAATAAAGCTTCTGCTTAAGAAAACAGAAGTTAGTCAACAGGAGGCTCAGAAGTGCCAATTTCAATCAGAAATGCTACTTTAAAATACAATTTACAGCTCTTGCCTGGTGAGAAGTGATTCTCACTAGGTGAACTCTCCAGGTCATCCATAAATAAAACAGCATCTTATGCAGCCCTGATTTGTAATCTGACATAACACCTTTCTGAAGACTTGAGTTTGACTTCTGGCAACATTTATGGATAAACTATGTTTTTAAAAAGTCACTGCTTTATAATAGATTATATATTTTACAATGAAAATAATATTTATAAAAAAGTATTTCTTTGTGTCTTCTACTGTTACTCCAAAGGGATTTCAACTTCCTCAAGAAAAAGTTCTAGATGGTCATACTTAATGTGTGAGTTCTTGTGGAGGCATGTTCCCTTCTTTTGAATCCATTTGTAAGTACCAAATATGAAAGTGAAACAGAAGCTTCAAAACTTCTATATTTATAGAAATTGAACTTTTCTGAAAATAAACAACTTTCACATAGGAAAGTTTCTCCAAACTCTACATTCACTGCTAAGTAGACACCAAAGAATCCAATTCTCATACAAGATTACATAGGAAAATTGGCTTCATAATTTCTGACTCAGATAAAATATTAAGACCTAGTAGAAAACCATCAAAATCATTTTTTTGGTGAAAAAATACAACACAACTGCTTTCTTTGTTCCTCCCTTTCTCCACCACCACTGAGCAGATTTTATGCAACATCAAAATCTGAAAAGTTGTGCAGATTAAATGTGGGTAGCAACTTTACTGCTTGGGAGTGATGGAACTAGCTAAAGAAGTAACTGGACATAAAAACAGCATAAAAAGTACTCTATAGAATAAGAATAATAAGAAACAATAAGAACAATAAGAAATTTCACTTCCTTGAGCAATAAATACTCTACACGTGTCATAGGCTAACTAAGCTAACTTAGTGAGGCTGCTTTCAATCCTGTCATCCCGATCATTTAGGAAGATGCTGGATAGGGTTGGGGAAAGTATTGATCCCTATGGGACCCTGTGTGTGACAGGCAGCTAACCTGAGTAAAAAGGATCAATCATCACCCTCTGATTTCAGCCTGTGAGCCAGTTTCCAGTCCATCCCACCAACCACATGCCCAGTCAGTATTTTGCCAGCTTGTATAGGAGGAGGCCATGGCAAAGTGTCAAATGCCTTGTTGAACTCTGGGGATTTGGACTGCTTTGGCTGCCTCTTCTCAGCTTATGAACTCTGCTGCATCTCCAAAAAGCATTAAAGAGCTTTAGAGAACACTGAAATGTTATCAGAATAAGTTAAGAAAATTAATTGTTTTTTATCCATTTTGGCAATTCCTTACATTACACATATTTGGGAAAAAAATCGTAGAATTTATAACAAAATCAAGGCTTCTTGATACTGATTCTTGTATACCTAGAGAAGATGTAGAAATTCTGAAATGGAATTAGAACTCTGGGTGTAAAGTCCTTTTCTAGTTTTAATTTTTCATTAACTTATACTTTACTGTAAATCTAGTTCTTAAGCCCCTCTCAAAATTTTGCATAAGTTGTTCCTAAGTATCAACAATTCTGATTTTCTCAAAGTCTACTGAGTTGCACTTTGCCTACATAAATACAAGTCACAATTATGTTATGTTATTTGGACCAGATCCACTACAGTTTAAAATTCCTAAGCAATGAGAATATTTTCAGAATACATGTCAGGGAATGTTCAGGTAAATTATTTTATAATATTCCTTGTAAACTATTTTACCTGTAGGTTTTCTGATAAACTAGGCTAAATGATAAAAGACTTGATATCATTCTGCCTAGCAGTAGGCTCTTCAAATATTTTTGATTATTGTTCATTCATTATAAACATTATTTTTCAGGGAAACAACAATCCAAAGGTACACAATGCCACTTACACAAGGCAAGCCAAAAGTCAAGATTCAATAATAAATTTGGGTGTTGACCAAAATTTTGTCTATATGAACTTAAGTGATGAGACTATTTAAGGATATGAAGTTACAGAAACAGAAATGCAGGAAGAAACTACTTGTCATGTAAAGCAAGTGCATTTGTCACAATGCTTTGTGTTATATTTCTTTGTATGGAATAGGTGCTTGTATGTTCATATCCCTGTATGCTTATTCATATACCTATGTATATATAGGTCTGCACCTGTTGTTGCCCACTAATTTGGTACCAGTGAAATTAATGCAGCCTCCTGGTGCTAAACTGTGCAGAACTTTTATAACTATTGGACTTACTATAACCATATTCTCTTCTCCTCCTTCAAAGAATTTCCCTATCATGTGATACCATGAAGCAGGGAAAATGTTAAAAAAGTGGTGATGATATGTTAAAACCAAAGCATTATAGGCTTCCTCTTTGCTGCTCTGCAAGGAATCAGAGAGTAACATTGCGATGAGATATACAAAGATTCACAGAATTAAACTGCATAATACTATGGCACTGAGTGAGTGTGGAGGGGGAAAAAAAAGCCATAATAAATCAGTTTCAAACTGGTATCTCACTTTCATTCTAACCATCCTTTTGAGTGCAACTGGCTGGATGTGCAGCATCCAAATTTCTCTTACAAGTGATTCCCAGTAATGATGGGACCAAGAAAGCAAGCCTCATGAGAAAACAATCTAATTTATAAAGTAATGCAAGACTTTTCATATCACAAATATTTAGCTTTGATCTGAAATAATATTATAATTTTTTTTTCTAATTACTTACATGCTTTTAGCATTAAGCCAGGTTCTTTCCACTTCTTGAATCTCCGCATTTAATGAAGAACTGTGTTTAATAACTAAAAATATGCATGTTTAATTGTGTTTTAGGCATTTTTTCCTGGTGGAAATTAAGTTCTGAGTGAGGCACTTAGGCTTCCAATAAAGATGAAGAGGAGAATTAGCTGTTTCAGAAAGGAAAAGACACTGGTAAAAGGCAATTCTGCAAAGCACACTGAGGAACAGTACATTTGAAATAGTGGTTTGCTGAAGAACAGCTCCACAAGAATAATTTATTTTCAAAAGATCCAGGTGAGTACATATAGATGGTGGCAGAAAATTCCATCCAGTCTTTTATATGGCTGTGGGGTTTACTGTTCATTAGAAGAAAGAGAAGGGGAGAGAGAGAGAGAGTGATAGGGAAAGAAAGAGAAGGAAGAAAGATGGAGAGGTAGTATTTTGCATATCTTTTAGAAAGTGTGGCCTGCTTGGGTTCTCCTTGCCAAGAGAGGTTTAAAGCCATAAAGCTTCCTTATAAGGCAGCAAGGCCATACACTCAGAGAACAATGATTAATGTATGTGGTTAGACCCCATTTCACTGTCCCTGTCCTGTGTTAGCACTGAAATTCATAAGTGAAAGAGGGACTTAGTGCCATAAGCTGATGTGTGGAGGATTTTGTGGGTTCGTTCTCCAAAGGCTTTTTCTGTACTTTAAATCAAATATGACATACACTTGCTTTGCTCAGATGAAGAACCCATAAACTCATCTGCCTTCTGTTTTTAACCATTGGAAGTAAAATGTGGCCAGAATATGCCAAGAGCACCCCTTCACATACTTGCTTTGCTTCTGTTCCCTCAAATAACCTATACCTTAGTTCTTACATGACCCTCCTGGGAGGTAGGTTATGTCAGCTTGAATCCCTCAGGCAAAGAAGAGAACTCGATCCAGAGCGTTTCTTTCCTGGCTGAATGTTTGAATGTCTGTGGCCACTGCATTTCCCCTCAGCTGCAACGGGAAAGAAAGCAGCCACAACATATTTGTGAGGTTGTGTCAGCCTGTGTCAGACCCTACAGAAGCCTGGGAGACAAATGCCTTTTATTCACATCTGCATCAGGTTTATGTAGGAGATAAGGATCTCCTGGGGCTGGGGAAGCCCTGGGGATTCACTGAAACAAAATTTTAAGAATTTAGAGAACATTAAAATCAATCAGGGAGAAACCAGCAGATCTTAACAGCCTTCAGGTTTAGACATCATTGAGTGGGTAGTATAAGGGGAATTTTTTTGTCTTCGGCATCTCAGATTTGCCTGCTTAGGTCCTCTACTACATCTAATGGAAAGATCCTCTTGAGGACTGAATCAAGTTGTTGAATACTTGTACAGTGTAATGGTCAGATGCCATAGTTTTTCCAGGATTTGTGTTTAATTCTGTTCTTGCAAAAGAAATTTGTTCTTGCAGATATTTCTGTCAAAAAGGGCATTTCCTCAGGGAATATTCTCGTTTTAAAATAAAATATATATTAAGTCTAAAAGATTAACTCTTAGTATTAGAAATATGACTCTGATGAATATAAAAACTAAAGTTGCTCCAATAAAATACTTCAGAGAAATTTACTTTAACTGCCTTATCCATCAGATATCCAAGTGATTTTTCTTCTCATGCTGTTGGAACACAGTCTATAATTAATTGCTGTAATATATACTTAGTGGCCTATACTCATAAAAACTGCAAAGGTGTAGGGTTAAGTACATCTGTCAACTATACACATTTGCAGAAAGAATAGAGCAAAAAGCATATTATTCTGTTATGTAACTTAATGAGTAAATTTTTGCTGCAAGCATAGGTTATGAGGAGAAAAGAAATTTAATTTCTGCAGATGTCTGCCAATCTTGCTTTTGTGTTTAAAAAACTAATTAAATGATATGAGATTAAATTTAAAATTATTTATAAATGATAAATAATTTACTCAAACATTTAAAAATATTTTGAGCAAAGACTGATAACCTTTCAAAACAAGCTTAAAATTCAATTATGAGGGGAAAAAATCAGAACACTGAAACATGCAACATGGAAAACATATCCAGCTTGTGTGTCTACCCTGACTTGTTATATTGCAAATGATGCCTCATAAAAAATATAATGCATAGAATTTTCTGCTATAAAAATATTCTACTTCAAGATTTTTTACTTTCTGCTTACATAACACTTCTAAAGACCTACTGGATTTAAGATGAATGAAAAATTAAATTGATGATTTTGAGTTTCTGGGATATGACTGGAGCATGCCATTGTGTCAAGCTGCAGATGTATGGCATGCCCAGTGGGCTAATGCACATTTATTATCTGAATAATAATATATCAATATTATATCTGAATAATATAGTATCAATAATGATTGATTCAAAGCCTATAAACACTGTTTCTCAGCATTGTTCTTTATCGTTTTTTCAGTGTCTGAGTATAAAAGGACACTGAAACTGAATAAATATTACATTTTCTTCTTAAAGCTTTATACATTCTACTTCATTCTTTAATTTCCTTACTAAATATATTATAATTTCTCTGTAAATGTCTTGTTCATTCTTTTTTTCTTACTTTATGGTATAGTAGTCAAAAAGAAAAAAAAAACCCCAAAACCTAAGCTAATGTTTCTAATGTTAGATAAGTACATCTGCTTGATTATTTTTTTTTTTAATAAATAATTATTGGAAGAACATCTAAAAAATTAATTGGAACTTCTGCTCGTAGGGTTGGTTATTTTATACTTGTAGTCTTTTCCACCTGAATTATCAATCCATATTACTGAGGCACAGTGGGAAACTCTCCATCTGTCATAACCAATATTTCCAGCGCTGCCTCTCAAAGGCGAGCCCTGGCTGCTGCTGGCTGGTGGCACACACCAGAGCCATCACATGCCTCCCTGCCTCCCTCCCTCCCTCCCTGCTGCTCCGGGCAGCAGCATGCTCACCACCCCTCACGTGGCCATCTCGGACACACCATGGATTGAGATGGCCTCTCCTTGAATTGCCTAAACTCAGGTCATGAACACATGATCTCCCAAGAAGTGTACCAGTGCCAGTCAAAAATAAAATATTTTCCTTGTTAACGTGATATACTGTCAGTTTCTCTGTGTCTGGATTGAAGGCACTTGAGACTGTAGTTCATGTTCAGACTCAGGTATTTATTATTTCTTATCAGTAAAACAGTATCTTTCGGCAGCTTTTCATTAGCAAGGCACAAAATGGCTAACAATCTCTTGTTGCAAGGTCTTTTAAGACTAAACTATCCAATTAAGAACTGACACCTTGATTATTTTCCCTTTTAACCCAATAACTCATCCCAAAGAATCTCCAATGCGCACTTTTCAGTCCAATTACAAAATGCCACCCAAACCCATGGAGAAGAAGGAAGAAGCATGAAGAAACCCAGGATGACACCCTGTGCCCTCCATCTTGCTTCCATCCACAACATACTAAAAATCGCAAAACCTAAATTTCTCACCAAGTGATCCAGCTACACTACTCTCTGTAATCTATTTCACACTTTTGTAGATTCTAGCCTATCTTGAAGTCTAGCAAACTTTCTCCATGAATGAGGGTCAAAGTCAGTGCTCCCCTGGGGGTCAGGACACCCCAGAGCAGACAGAGAAATATTCCCGGTGCCCTGGGTTTCCAAAATATACTTGCTTAGGAACTGCATCAAATATGACTGACTTTTTCTGCTAAAAGGAAGGGGTAACCAGCTAATCAAAATTTATTGTCCTGCTTTAAATGTATTTATTCATGCTGTGAAGGTATTTCATTTTGGTTTCATCATCAAATCATGTTTTTCGAGTATTCACTTCAAAGTTGCATCCAGCTGAACACCAGTTATTAGGCTTTGGTGTTATAAGTTGGGGAACACTAAGTTATGCCTCTCTGCCAGCTTGCTCCATGTCACAAGTGATAATTAATTTCTTAATGTTACTTTCCTGTTAACTGGCTACAGATCCACATTGCCATGGTCTGCATGTCAGTGTTCGCTCAGCAGAGCTTAGCTCTGGAATAGCAAGGGCTTTGCAGGTCAAGCATGCTGTGTGTTGGCAGAAATACAAGACCCAGATCTGAGATGAGCTTCTGTCACCACCATAAAAATTACAGTGTGTATTGTTGGAAAAAAAATCTGGTTTTCAGATTTACGTTCTTGTATTCCACACAAAGGCATAAGGACATAAGTAAAATCCAGCATCTGATATATCAGTAAATATTTATGTTTACTGTTTGAGTTGGTTACAGATTTTCTTAAAATAAATTAAAAATACCCAAAAACAAATCAGTTTTCATTTGTTAATACTGGCTCACTTGAAACACTTTATCCAAAATATCTTCAGGCTCACCAACTTTTAGCAAAACTAGTGACACTTGAAGGCATCCCAGCAGGTGACTTCTGGTGTGGGGGTCCCAGAAGATCTGGTTCTCCTTGTGGAGGGCAAAAGGGTTTAACCTAGATTAGTGATAGGAGCTGCTGGCAGCTGGGGTTATGTGGTTTCAATTAGTGGACTAAACACAGATTCTGGAATGCTGGAAACCTGTAGAAAAATACAGAAATCAGAAGTATTTATTCTGTTTTTTTAGGGAGGAGTGAATATTAAATATGTTTTAAGTTCTGCTCTCATTTCAAGAAATGAGAGCATGATCTGAATGTGAAATCCTGCTTTTCAAGAAATGCTTATCAAAACAGCTGAACACCTCATCACAATTCATCACACCTAATAATCAGCATAAAATAACCCCTTATACCCTCTCTTTTCAAAATGCCAGTATGGCATTAAATACGGTATTTTGAGCCTGTACTTCTGACCAGTGGCTACAGGTAAGACTGGATATGTGACAGCAGGAAGAGTAGAGGACTGTTCACACTGAAATGTTTCAGTCATCTCATTTCATGTGTAAAAACATCACCTCTATTCTTTCTGTAGCTGAACTACACAGGATATGTATACTTGTTGGGAGCAAGAAAGGTTTAAAAAGGACTTTTTCACTTCAAGACAAATGTGGGAAATTGTTAAATAGTTGCAGAGTCTCTGAATTATGCCATAAGCCCAGATTTGGAAAACAAACAAATAAGAATCACCAATTAAAATAATTGCTTTCCAAAATACAGAAATTCTGTGGAATAAATTTGAGCACTTTTAATCATTCCTGCTGCATGCCAGGACATGTGAAAGCTATTTCTCTCCATTATACTTACCATTCACTCAGCAAGCTTCCAAAAAAAAAACACAATGTAGAAAGAAAATCCACTGTCCATAACTAACCACACATCATGAACTTTACGTTCAGAAGCCCAAATTTTTTATGATCTTTCATGTTTTATGTCGTGCAAGTAATTCCATTTCTCTATCAAGACACTCTTTTGATAAAGTGAGTGAAATACTTTCCAGGGCCCCTGGAATGCAACTTTTATAACCAAGTTAAAGAAATTGCTGAGACTCCAGGAAAGGAAGAATGTTATTTTTGGTTTGTATCCGCACAACCCAAATTTTCCAGTGTTCAAATCATTTCACAGAATCACAGAATATATAAGGTTGGAAGGGAACACAGTGTGTCATCTGGTCCAACCCCCCTGCCCAAGCAGGGTCATCCTACAGGACATGGCACAGGATTGTGTTCAGACTGCTCTCCAGTGAGGGAGACTCAGGAACCTCTCTGGACAATCTGTTCCAGTGCTCAGTCACCTGCACAGTGAAGAAGTTCTTCCTCATATTCAAGTGGAACTTTCTGTGAATCAGTATCTGCCCACTGTCTCTTGTCCTATTGCTTGGCGCCATTGAGCAGGGCCTGGAAACATCCTCTGACATCTCCTTTCAGACACCTAAATAGATTGAGGAGGTTTCCTCTCAGTCACCTCTTCTTGTGGCTGAACAGGCCCAGCTCCCTCTGCCTTTTCTCATAGGAGAGAAGCTCCATTCATTCCCTATATCACCTACATGGCCCTCTGCTGGACCTGCTCCAGGAGCTCTGTGCCTTTCTTGTCCTGGGGAGCCCACAACTGGACACAGCACTCCAGATGTGGCCTCACAAAGACTGAGTAGAGAAGTAGGATCACATCCGTTGACCTGCTGGCAGTGCTCTTCCTAATGCTCTCCAGGATACCATTGGACCACCAGGGCACTGCTGGCCCAAGGAGGGTTTGCTGTCCTCCAGGACCCCAGGTCCTTCTCTGCAGAGCTGCTTTCCAGCAGGTCAGCCCAGCCTGTGCTGGATCATGGGGTTATTCCTTCCCAGGTGCAAGATACTGCATTTGCCTTCATTAAATTTTAGAAGGTTTTTGCTGTCCATCTTTCTAGCCTGTTGAAACCCTTCTGAATGGTTGGGGTATCTGAAGGGTGGTATTGGCCACTCCTCCCAGCTTTGTGTTGCCAGCAAACTTGCTGAGGAGGAACATACCCCATTATCAGTTATGTGAATATGCTGTGGAAGTTCCATGTCTTATGAGCAGTTATAGAGAAGACTTTCTCCAAGTTGCTCTTATTTTATGCTTACTGTAGCTAACTGTACTTCCTTATTATAGGGGAAGGTACAGTCATTGATTTACCTAGATCCTCTCTATATATAATTGAGAAATATAGATTATATGCTCACAACCGGCAAACCATAGACATGTAGTAAAAGCCACTAACCACACAACAGGAGTCCCAAGTTTAAATCTTGGTGTAATGATTTCAAATGAGGACATAAGCCTTTATTTCTTCCATCTCAGTATCTTATGAACAGTATCTCTCTCAAAACCAGTTATGTATGTGGCCTGAGAAACTGGAGAACTAGCTTTATAATCTGAATCGGAAAGAACAGAATTGTGAACCCTGACCCTATCAGCAAGACAAGGGACATAATTATAAAACTATTCCTTATTAAATGGAGAGGAAGGGTAGTATTTTCATTCATTATAACACAATCCCCCTCCCCACCATCCATTACCCCCAAAAAATTCTCCCCAAATACAGGTTTAATTCCTTCTGGAATAATGAAATGTGCTGCAAATCTGGGAATACTGTTGCTGGAGGCAAAGTGTTGATACATTCTTGAAGTTGTTAGAAAGCTGAACAATGCAACATCTTGAATAGAGAATGGGAAGTGATTTGGACCTGATGGATGAATTAGAGGTAAATGTAGTGACTCACCTAATTGAGGAAATGCCTGTCCCATCCCATCTATTTGGAGCTCCGTCCTGATCCCAGCTACAACCAGAGATGTAATGCTTTATACTAATGCAGCCTGGAGAGAACAAGCATGTGGCAGTGGTGAAGGTTTTCAAATGATTGTGTTATCTCCTTAATAAAAGTCCATGGGAAAAGTGAATTAAGTATTTTCTACCCTGATTACACAAAATCCTAATTTTGAGATCTGTGATCAATATTTGCTCTGTTCCAAAGTAAGGAGTTCACTATAGTTCTCAAAGTTTTTAAGTTCAAAGTTAAAACAAACATATATACCATCTTATAGCATAAGAGTAAAGTAAAAGTGTAGAATATCTTTTTTTGCAAAACCCCATTCAGGAAAATAAATTATTAAGAGTTGCAGACTGATAGCATCTAGGAGAGTGAACACAAACAAAACATTAGTCATAGTTCAAGTAACACTACCCTGCGAGTACTACCAATTAGAAAATTGTGTGCAAGAAAGAGGGGGAAAAAAGAAATAAAGAATAAAAGACAGAGAAAAATGCAATTTTTGATAAAGATGAAAATGGGTATCTATGACATCCTACTACATGAGATGGTTCATTCGATTATAGCTGAAAATAGTTATTGATTGCTCAGATTACAGTCACCTGTTGGCATTAACTGGATCTTTTGTTCAGCTGTTCTTCCCAAGAAAAATTATCTCTAGCTTCTCTGATAAAAAACCCCACACTTCGCAAACATACAGATTTCTAAATTGTATTTTCATTTGTAGTATTTTAATAGAAATTAGTTCAATTGTGACAGCTAGATATTTTGCTTTTAACTGTAACAGAACTAAGATTTTAATTTTCTGCACATTTCTTCTATTTGGTGCTTTTGTATTAATTTTGATCCAAATTTGCTATCTTCTGTTTAATTTTATGGTGAATTTAAGATTCTGTGTAAGCAAGAGAAAGGGAAATCTTTGAGACTTCTAATTTCAACCTGTGATCATTATATAAACAGACTAGAAGCCAGAAATGTTTCATCCTGCCCTACAGCCAAAGAAAATCTCTTATGACTGTTGATGGAGACAGATTTAATTACGGCACAGTTTCACAGAGACCTGAGCGTATGAGCACAGAGTGGACATGAAATGTTGTCAAGGTCCATTTGGCAGTGTTTCAACTGCCAAGAGCAAGACTAGAGATAAGAGTCAAAAAATCCTAATCGCTGTATGAAAGCCTCATTTAGACCAGGCTTGCTGGCAGACCTAGATCAGACTCATTATTACTTTTGCTATTTCTAGTTACAGAAGAAAAAGGAGGCTTGCCTATGAATGTTTAAAGAAAAAAGACAGAGATTCTGAAGCAAATCCTTTAGCCAGGGAATATAAGACCTTTTTCCCCTTAAATTCAAACTTACTTCAACACTAAGAATTTAAATTTTAGAATTAAACTTCAGTCCCTTGTGAACTGGAGATTACACCAGATTTTGCTGCATCCTCTAAATCCTGATGGACCTGAGGAATAAATCCCTTATTGACTCAAGCAGAGCCACTTGATAGCTGAGTTTTGGGATATAAAAAATAGGTGTTTCCCTCCTGCTGTTGCTTTCAGCATCTGCCAGCAGCAACCTATAGGTATGAGACTGCTGAGACATTTTTGTGTAAGTCTGTGCACTTTGTTAGAAGGTGTGAATTTCTTTAAGGACGGGAGAGAGAAAAAAACTGCTTGCTTCAAGAGAAGGGAGAGAAAAAGAGCTGTCACCTCCCTTCCTCTCACCTCTCTTCCCCAGAGAAATGAAGGAGGGGTGCACATGCACTTACTTCCTACATTCCTCTCTCTTGAGGGTCAAAAAGTCTTCTCAATAAGAGGATGAATACATCTCGGTAATCTACTCTTCTTTTTCTCTTAACCAGAGAATCATTACCTTTGTTTGGCTAACACAAGTTTTGGGGCCCAAGCCTGTTTTTAAAAATAATTGAATTTCCCAACATTTAAAACATGTTTTAAAAAATAAATCACACTCATATTTTGGAATGTGATTACTCAGACACAGTTGTTGGTAGGGAAGTGTAAGGTAAAATAAGCTTCAGAATTGGGGTTTTCACTGGCTGCATAAAACCTTTGGCATTAGAAGGCCCAGATCAGTAGCTTGGTTAAAGCAAGGCAAAGGCAGCTGTTTTGTCAGAAAATTGTTTCATAGAGAGCCCGCATGTGGTGATTTTTCACCAAGTTCTGGGGGGAAAATAAAGGTTAAAAATTAGTGGGTCTCTGTTTTCTCCATATTGCTCAAAGTGCAAATGACCTTTCACTATTGCTAGACAGCTCTCTGAAGGCATTCTTTATTTGACATTATCTAATGTTATTTCTGAGAGAAAATAGAGTAACATTTATTGTACACCATCTATACTGTATATCTGATACTTCCTGTGTCTCTTAACAACTACAACACTGACGCATTTCTTTTCTCCTGAGCGTCTGAGTAAAATTACATGGTCATTAAATTATCTTTTTCAAATATTTTCAATAGCACCTTACTATCAGCTTTCTTAGTGTTTATATAACCTTACAATCTACAATAGCAGAACTCATTTTTGATGTTACATTTGAAAATTCATCATGAAATTTCAATACAACACACTTACTTGTCTCATGAAATAGACTCTTGGGACTATTTCCCATTAATCTGATGGGAATTTTGCTGTTTGAGTTCAGTGGAACTGGGACAGGACCAAAAGATATTCTTTATCCTGGGAATAATTCAGAATGCAGATTTGCTAACTTATTTTCTGACAAAACCTTTGGGATTTGACTTTTTTTTTTTTTTTTTAAGTGATCAATGTTTAACTGTCAGAAAACAATCTTCTACTTTAGTTGTTGTGTAATCTATGAAAGGAGGAAGTGGGATGGAAAATTGCTGAAGAAACCTGTCAGACAAAAGGAGGAGGATTTTCTGTAGTCATCCAGTCTAAAATTCCCATGCTTCCCAGGGCAGGATGTCAATGCCTACTCCTATTCCTGTCCTTCCACGTTTCCTCTCCTTACCATGGCATATTCGTCCTCATCTTAGCCCTTCATTTCTGTAGTGATAAAATTCTTCTGCCCTCATTATTGAGAAGCCTTGAGACAACTCAGTTGCATAAATCTTTTTTGGTTTTTGTTCTGCATCTTTTTTTCTTTCTTCATATTTTACAAAGTTTATGGCAAAATAACATTGACATAAAAATATGTCTGGAGCTTTCAAGACAGACCTGAAAACATGACTCTTAGTCTGTAGTTGAAGCCTGGTAATCAGGTGACAAATATCCTTTGACAGATGCATATGCACACACCAGACCAGATTATAAATTAGTCTCCAAAAGGGATTTTTTGTGGCTATGTCTGAGACGCTCAAGCTGTATAAGGAGACTTGACAGAAATAGTTTATATTAGCTAAGTGTTAAAAATAAATCTTTTGATTCAATTGGATTTAATTTTTACTAATTGCAAATCTCCTCTTAAAAGAGGCAGTGTAAAATATCTAAGAAGGTGTGAGTTTGGATTGGAAAACAAAAACTCTCAGCATATGTTTATTATAAGTTCTATTTTAATGTTTTGGTTATGTCTTCACTTTTTTTTTAATACAGTAACTGATGGCCAGTTGCAGAAGAAGCCTATCTGCTGTCTATAGTACAAAGCCTTCTTTAGAATACAACCACAGGGATTTTTCTAGACTGAGGAATTGTGACCTACTCTTGGTCCCTCTTGCTGGGCTGTTTCACTGGATGATAAGTGCATCAGCAGAATGTAGACAGAAGCATTCATCTATGAAGATTAGTGGGAACATAAAAACACATTTCTTCCACATTTCCTTAAATAAGTGTTACAGAATCACAGAATCAGCTGAATTGGAAGGGGCCCAGAAGGATCATCGAGTCCAACTCCCAGCCCTGCACACACTATCCTCAAGCATCACACCAGTGCCTGAGAGTATTGTCCAAACTCTTTTTGAACTCTGTTGGGTTGGTGCTGTGACCACTTCCTCTGGAGTCTGTTCCAACCACCCCTTGGTAAAAAGGGTAAAGAACCTTTTTCTACTATCCAGTCTAAACTTCCCCTGACACAACTTTTCTTAAGTCCTGTTATTGGTCACCACAGAGAAGAGCTCAGTGTCTGCCCCTTTTCCTTTTCTCCAGGAAAATAGTTTCATGGTCATGGATTAAACAGCAAGATAGTGATAGAAAAGTTTTAGTTATCTATCTTTCAAATACAGTTTCAGAGAGAATAAATTTTTTGTTATTTGTTCTCCAAGATTGCTAAAGTGTCACATATATTAAACCTTCCTGTATGACTATACAAAATAAACACTCTAAAATGGCACAGGGGAAAAAATGAGAGAGATTAAATTGTGGTCTCTCAGAGGAATGTTGAACATCATGTGAATATCCACACTGCGGATGAAGAATTATTAAGATGACCTTAGAAGAGCACTTTAAAAAAAATCTGCTAAAGAATGATAGTTTTCTGTGGACACACTCTCTGAAAATGTTTAACTCATTATGTTGCAGGAGAAATGATGAAAAAATTTAAGAGTCCAGCATGACAGAAATACTCAGCTCAAAATACTCAAAAGGGAACAAACAATTTATGTCCAACTTATGAACCCAAATGGCTGAAAGAAGCAATAAGCATATTTGAATTACAGGCGTCCCCTAAAAAGAGAGAGATATTGTAAACACACAGGATAGCATAATTCACCACATATGCTGCCAATGCATTCTTAGTTCATCATACTGAAAGATGCAAGCACTTAAATAATGCTAATAAACACATTAAATAACGCTATTGAAACTTAAAAGTAGGAGTCTTCTAAATGACATTAAGTCTGTTTACTAAAGAATACCATATACAGAACCACAAAATTTGAGAAAGTCATCTGTAAAACAGAAGTTCAATAATTTCTACTGCAAAGTGCTGGACATGCCTTCTTTTACATGACTGTGTCATGGCCTTATATATTTCAAACTAACAGCACAGAGGACCGCTCTAAGAGTGTCTGGTCTCGGGTTGAGACTCACTGGCTGCAGCCCTGCTGGCAGTGCACCCGTGCAGCAGGTGAGCGCAGTGGCAGGATATTCACTTTGCTTCTTGGGAGATTTTCCCTGTGACTATTGTTCAGATGATGAATGGAAGGTCTGGGAATTAAGATGCTATTTCAGTACTGAGAAACTTGCTCCTATTGCTCAGTTGGGGAACATCACCCTCAACTCTCAAACTGTGTAGCGCATCAAGTTCTGAAGGAGTGCCCCTTCCACCATCCATAGCAAAGGATATTTCATGGGCTACCAGTCATCTGCTGGGGGGAAGATGTAGCTTGACCTGTAGGTTCTGTAATATCTACAAGCCAGGCCTCTCACTTCCCAAGAAAGTGCTCTAACTTCTTCACTGCTCAGCTATAAGGTGGGTATAGTTACCATGTGCTTCTCTTCTGGCAAATGAGATCCCGAGTGCCTAGAGGTTCCTACCATCAACAAAGGCTTCTTTAGGGTAAAAAGAGAGTGTCCAGCTTAGCAAGATTTCTGCCTCCAGTGAACTTCACAGGGTTTATATTTTCTTAGCTAATGTATGTGAGTTTTTCAGACTACTAGTTCAGTAGCAGGCCAGCTACTGAATCTGAGGCAAATTGTGCTTCACTGAAGTAGCCTAACTGGAAAGGCACTCAGAGTATATTCTTGACTTTATAATTTTATACCTGCACGGTATATCAGAATACAGTGATGTCTGGAGTGGAAATGAGAGCTGTACTGTAACATTAAAATCTGCATAAACTACAGCAAAAAACAAGAAACAAACAAATAAACACACAAAAAACCAACAAAAAATCCACTAAACTCAAGTTTTTCTGCTGTTTTTATAACAGCTCCCTGATTGAAATAAACTGTGTGCTGAAAAATCTTTTTAAAACGTGATGGCCCATGGATCAATTCTAACATTTTTGTTGAAGACATACCCTCCTCCCTCCAAAAATTAAAACAACTAACTTTTCTGCCGCAGCTTTTGTCATAAACACAGCTTGAGACAATAACATTTGTATCATGTTTCTGAACAGAGGAAAAATTAAAGAGTGTGATAGAATGGGGATTGCTAATGGACTGTCAGTATAATAGAAAACATTTCTGTCCCTGAAAACTGGGTGCTCTTCTCTGCCACCTCAACAAAACACAGATTATTTTTGAAGATTGCAACAAGGCAATCAGGATTTTTTCTGCATTTAATTCTTTTAGCATTTGCATAGATATAATTTTTATAATAGGAAGCAAAATGAAAGAGATTTATCTGTAAGATTTTTTTAAGGTACTCAGAGTATTTATGGATATAAAAAGTTCAGCCGCTCACCATCTTGACATCAAGCAATGGAATAAAATTTATACCATAATGTTGAGATAGTTTTAAAATAGTTTCTTTTTCTATGTTATATGTACAAGTATAGCTGCAACTTTTTAAGAACTGTAGCAGTATTAAGATGCTGAAAATTATGTTCAATTAGAAATGCATAAAAGAAGAAACATTCAATTATTTCGGCAGGCAAATTTGCCTGAACATGTATTTTCATGCAGCAAGAATATATTGTAATTAATCACAATAATCTTTCGTACATTTAATCCACAGGTTAGGCCACAGATCAGTGTAAATATTTCTGAGAAGTCAGTTAGCAGACGTTGCTATGGAAAGTGAGTGACACATGAATATTGTATTTAGGACATTTCCTGAAAAAGAGCAACAAAGTCAGAGAAAATGATATAAATACTGTTCTCCAGCAATAGACAGCAAATTGAATAGGACTACAAATCAGCAATGGAAAATCAAAAAACAAGCCAAACACCACTCAAGACCATCTTCCCCCCTCCCTAACATGACACCACTTAACTAACAGCCTTTGGCATGCCTTTTCCAAAGTTTGACTAAAAGTGAATAAAATGCCTACAGGAATGCAGTGGCATTCTTTCTGAAACAAGTTAACCAAGCAGCCTCATGTGTGTCAAGCCTTATTACAAATTTTAGTTGATCTACACAAAAAGTTTCCAGGTGGTTCTAAAAGCCTCTCCAAGAAATACCTGGATGAAGGTATTTCATCTCATGAATCTCTGTTCAAACGATCTCTTGAAAAAGTAATTAGATTTTCTGGATTCTTCAACACTAACTAAACTGAAGTGCATATGAACCAATTCCAACTTGCTGAGTAAAGAAAAACCTAGGTGATCCTTAAACATGTAGAGGGCAAACAGAACAGCCTGGCAGTTTTTACAGTTATGTGTATCTACTTGCATACATACAGGCATGAACAGAGCCCTGGAAACACCAAAAGAACTATTAACACAGGTAACTAAGAGTGAATTCTGGCCTGGCTCTTGCCAGGTCACTGTACTTCATTGCTTGAAAATACCATCTATTTTGGTACAAACATTAAGAAAATAAGAACTGCAGACATTTCAAAATATTTTATGCATCTTTAAACTGCTTCTTTCTGCAAGGTGCTAAAGGGTTGCTATAGAACTCATTGAGGGGTAATATACAGTTCAGCATGAGTCATGGAGGCATAATAAAGGAATAAACATTTTGTGGGTGAATGATGACAATGTGTATTCTGTTCTCATTCAAAATACTCAATGCACTTTTACCTAATATGAAATTAAAATGACATCTCCATGTGCATATTGAGCAAAGTTGGCCTAAATATGAACGTAATGTAATTAAAATCTCACAGATAAAACTATTGCAGATAAGTATTTCATATGTCCTAATCAGGCTAAGACATTACTAAACCAAAAACGAATGTTGTCATGGTGCATAAACACCTCTGTCAGAACTGCAGTAAGTGTGTGATACAGAGATGACACCATTTGAATGAACTTACATATCTGTAAAGTCTGAGAGAACTGGATTAGGGTGAGAAATAAAGAAGATATTTTTGTATCAGGTAAAGATGACCTTTAAAGAATAGTGCTGACACAGATCCTCGTCATGTTCCTGTTTGGCTTCTGTATACTGACCATTAAGCTTATTTCACTCCTTGAAAATTTACGTTTTCATAGAAGTTTAAAGATGAAATTACAGATTTCTTTACCCCTGAAGAGACAAATTTGTTATCTTCATCTCATGCTTTTTTTCATTTTTTTTTTTCCCCTCAGTATTTTCAATGTAATTGTTTTATGGATTTTTCAATTTATGGTCATATGGGGTTCAGTGAATGCCATTCCTGGCCTTTTTTTGTCAGCCATACAAAACAACTTATGCAAATCTTAGCAGTTCTTAATTCTTTTTAGTTCTACAGTAGAGGAACATGCTCCTGAAAGCTCTGTTGGGGTCAGAGTTTTTATGACAGCAAGGTGATGGAAACAAGTTACATCTTAGAATTCACTTGTTTTAAAACTAAAAGCAAATCTGAAATTAAACACAACACAATACTTATGATAAGATATATATATTAAAAACATATGACAGCATAGTGTACATTGCACATATATGTATTTTTTTCTGCATATCAGTCCACACAGTTACGAATCAGGACTGTTTATATTCCCATAAACAGAAATATTTTCATTGCAAAAATGAAAAAAAAAAATCCCCAAATGTTTGCAAACAAATAACCAGCCCAAAAAAATTACAATTAATTTTAAAGTGTGTCTTCTATTTTGTATTTCAGTATCTGCTTTTCAGCTTTTTTTGATCCTTTCAGTACACATGGGTCATCTTTTTAAACCATTGTGTAGCAGAAAAGCTGAAAAATTTGTACAGGATTTTGGACAACATTTAAATTTTCTACAAAATCTAGTCTTTTTTATTAAAAATATGATTAAAATTGTAATTTGTCATGTATTATTTACCTTCATCTAATACTACAAGAAGAGAACAAAAGAGAGATCAAACTCCATATGCACTATTACGTACCACTCCTTCCCATCATTTCCTATGGTAACAAGTAATTGAAGCACTGTGATGAATCTGGGCCTCAAATCCTTTTCTGTATACAATTTCAAATTATGTGTCCTGTGTAATACAGAAAATTTAATATTCATTTCAATATTTTAATACAATAAGTTATCATAATTAGAAAAAATTGTGAAACCATATTTATATGAATGCAATTATTCATAATTTTACAGAGAAGGGACTTCCTTTTTAAAGGACTGATAGTTCATGAATGATAGAAAAGATAAGTCTTTCTTCAGGAAATGGCAACATTCAAATATACATACAGTAAATTTAGATTTGAATTTGTGCATTGCTAATTTTTCTACAGGTGAGAAACTCTTGATTCAACAAAAAGGGAGTTTTTTGTTTGTTTTGCTCTATCTATCTATCTATCTATCTATCTATCTATCTATCTATCTATCCATTATCTGTGTATGTCTATGCATATAGGATGGCATTAAAACACCTCAGCTCCAGTTTTCATTGTAAAGAGAGTGATGAATTGAGAGAGTAAATAATGTGTGTACAAGCCATCCATTATGGCTGAAATGCTGGCTTTCTGTGGAGGAGAGATATAGCAGTACCAACAGATAAAACTCTATAGGCATGGACAATCTTCTTTTTAGTTTGTTCAGTTTAGGAGCAAAGTCACATGCAATTAACATCATGTGTAGGTTGTCAAGGGATATATACTTTTCTGAATACTAGAATTGCAGAAGCCCAGTCACTTTTAGAAATGAGGCTTTCATGGGTATAATTCAAAAAGCCCAGTAACATAATACCCTAATCTGAAAGATATTTCCTGATTGAGAAAGATCTTAAATATTCTTCAAGGACCCAATTGTACTTGAATATCATTTCAGAGACCACCATGTGCACCATCTGTGGGATTCACAGAACACAGCAGCCTTTCTTTTACTTGCAAAGGTTGCAGGCTTGAGTAAAGGGGCAAATAACAGGAAAAAAGATGTCTCCATTCAATAAGCAATTCAGTTAATCAGTGTACAAAATCACTGGCATGACATAAGTTAGCACACAGAAATCACAGTGTGCAGAGAAGCAGACTAGAGCTAGCAGAGACTGAATTATCAGAGAGGCATGTGACTCATGTTATGGTCAGAATGAAAGCAGAAATTAAAAGGATTGTAATTAAAACATCAAGGTCTTCAGGTCACAGAAACAGTAATTTCCTACAGTTTTCAGTTCCCAAGAATCAAGTTTAATGTTAACACTATGCCTGCAGTACTTAGTGGGAGTATTGTTGCAGTTCCTTAATTATACTTGAAAGAGTAGGTAACAGAAAAGTAACATCCCTGCAATAGTAGCCACAAGTGGCTATCTAGTGAAGGGGGAAAGGACGCAGGAAATATACATTTCCACAGAGGAGTGTGGCAGTCCCAGACAACCTCCCAGCTTCCGGTCTTTGTCCCCCATGTTGGAAGCTTTGGGCTTAACCTGCCTCTCTCTGCTCCTGTCAGGTACCAGACAGGTTCTGGGGCTGCTCAGCTGCTTCTGAAATTGTAGAACCACAGAATGGTTTGGATTTTAAGGGATCTTAAATATTGCCTACACTCAAACCCCTTGCTGTGAGCAGGGACACCTTCCACTAGACCAGGTTGCTCAAAGCCCCATCCAACCTGGTCTTGAATGCTTCCTCTGCTGGGGCATTCACAATATCTCTGGGCAATCTGTTCCCATGCCTCACCACCTCCAGTAAAGAATCTAAACCTAGTTTCTTTCAGTTTAATGACCACAGCAGATTACAGCCTGACGTCTTAAGGTAGACTGCCATCAATTCCAGTTTCCTGTAATATGTCAGATTGTCTTTTGTGGCAATTCAAAAGCAGCTGTCTGAGCAATGCACCCACACCCGTGGTTTAGTGTTAAGTGGCAGCATGCTGTGGGTTGCACATGTCCTAGTGTGGAACTTCTTGGCTTCTTTAGGAGTACTGATATGTTGATATGCAATGCCTAAAAAACCCACAACACCTAAGAGCACTGGTTTGCTACATAATTTTTATGAAATATTTAGCAGTTGATAATGGTTGATAAGTGTGGTAGCTCAGTAATCTCAATTCTCTGTGTCAGACATAAGAACTAATATTTTATCAGCTACAAGCTGACAAGAGGCTGAAATATTGCTACTGGTTACTGCTATTAATTTTGCCTTACACTAAGGAGCTTTTGTAGGCTTTAGTATATATTTCTGTGAAAAGAACATTATTTACTGTATATGATAGTGCCATGATATTTAAAAGAATTATGATTATTAGCAGAAATAAAGATTCCAGTAAGGTTTTACAAAATAATCTAATACCAAATAAAAATTCACCTTTTTTACCTTGAAAATGTGATATATTTAAAACAACTCATCACACTTCCTTTTACTTACACTTTGGATAAACTGTATAGCTAAATATTCTCCTCTTGTTGTCTTTAAAGTATGATGTGTTTTACAGAATTCAATTACTTCTGAAGGATAACAATAAGGAAGTTCCATATAAGCATATAGCACAAAAAGACAGCACAATCATAAATGAAAATGTTGACCAATTCATGAGTTTCCCATTAAAACATAGTTTCTCTTATTCCTCAAGAAAATGCATACAAGAAAAAGCAATATATATATACCTATATATTTTATCAACAAAATGAAAACAACAAACAAACAGTCAAATAGTCAAATCTACTGAAGCATAGGGAGAGGTTAATAGCACATGTGAAAGAAAATAGGGACAGAATTTAATTGTATGCTTGTTTAATTGTATGTTGAATCTCTATTTAAGATCTTTTAAGATCAGTGAATCATTCCAAACTAGATCTATACTAACTTGGAAATTAAGAGTTGATGTGTGAAATGCTATATGGTAATCTTATTATCTGTTGAGACCATCATCTGGTACATTTAAATAATTATGTTTGGAACAGTATTTAAAAGCAAACTCTATGAGCCAAGACTGAGAAGAAATTACAGGCAAGTTTATTCTTGTACCATTCTTTTCTTCTCTTAGTGTTTTAGCTCACTTCTTTAGTTTCTGATTTTCCTTTCCTTCTTTCCCTTCTACATCTTTTATTATTTCTCTTCTCATAACATTCTGGCAGACATTTTTTGGTCAAATGTTCTGGTATTTATTTATCTTATGATTTCTATCCTGTTTTTCTGGTAGTAGGAGCAAAATCTAGAAAAAAAGTTAGTTCTGAAGATTGTAATTATGTAAATTCTACACAAATCTTTGTGTCTTCACCCTGCCTATTCCAACCAGCAAAAAAAAAAAAAAAAAAAAAAAAAATTAAATGAAGCAAAGAGCATGATTTCTTCATAGGTCTCCTGTGGGTGTAGTTTATGCTATTCAGTATATTATTAGGTAACTGGTATCTTATATTTCCTTAGAATCCTTTAATTACCAAGGTTAGTTAAAGGATACTAAAGAAATATAAGACATCAAATTAATCTTTCAAAATTTCTTTGTCTCAACAGATTGAATTTTAATCAGTTTTGGGACTTAAAAAAAAAAAAAAAAAAAAAAAAAAAAAAAAAAAAAAAAGAAAAAAACCCCAAAAAAAAAAAAAACAAGGAAAAAACCCTCAAAAAGAAAGAAACCCAGTCAGAAAAAAATTGCAGACAGCTTCCATCCTTTCAGAATAATTTTGAAAATAGCTAGAAATTTTCTTTTCTCTTGTGATGAGAAAGAAATTATCCTTCATGTTACCTGAGAAGTGATGCTTGGAATGTGTTAAATAGAAAAAGGTGAAAAGGTGAAGGTGAAAAATTCTGTTTCCGGAACTTTCTAAATTAGCAGCCGAGTACGAGATGGCCTGACTGGCAAATCGAAGACTATTGATCAGATCAGAGAAAAGAAAGAAAAGAAAAAGTGAAGACACTTCAAAATGCAGTCAGAAGACTTGTTTGCTATAAAATTCATTACTAGATGGGATTACATTTTTCGTCTTACCTATGAAAGAACCACATAAGCAACCTAGTCCTCTGAGATGTAGATAAATTATTGTACCAAAATGATCATAAATTATTGTGCAATATAATATAATTATTGTGCAATATAACTATCATGATCACAATGTAAGACAGAGGAGCTTGAATTATCTTTACATGAGTGGTTGAGGGAAGGGAAGATGAAGTGTTTGCTTCCTAATTAAGTTTTTGAAAAGTCAGGTGGCCAAATCGAACAGCCGACAAACAATTTTCAGTAGAAAGAAATAAATCAATAAGCTGCGTGGCAAAATAAAAAAAAAAATCAGTGAAGAATCAGTTTGATAAATACAGCTGAACTTTTAAATATTGTTTATGAAGGTACACACAACTCAAATAAATTCTCCACATCCCAGATTTTACATTGGAATATAAACCTAAAATTTAAGATTGATCTTAAAAGGAAAATTGTCTAGATGTCATTACCATATCAAAATTCATTTTTTCTAAGGTGAATACATATAAAAGTATTGCCTTTAATTTTTCTGTTAGTTTTCTTTCCTTTGCAAATTTTGCCAAAATTCTTTAAGACAACAAATTACTGTGAATCATAATTATAATGGACATAAGTTGCTGACTTCCACTGATGAAAAATTTATATGGATATATTAAAAGACAGGTAAAAGGTTTCAAATATATTATGCATTTAGCTATTTTAAACGAAAGTTGCTTAGATTTACTTTTGCTAGGTGGTACCATTTAAAACATTTTTTCCTTCCTCTGAAAAGTTAAAGGAAAAAGAAATCTCTTTCTTCCTTACACTTTGATTTGGTTTATTTACATGTGTTTCCTGAATTGAAACTAATTTTCAACCTCTTATGGCTGAATCCTATCCTGTACAGCTCTTGACTTTGGTGGGATTACACACAGAAAGGCTGAAAGACTGAGAAGTACTTTCCTCTGACTCACCTGCTATTAGAACTACCAGTTTTGTTGACAGTACAGGGAGCAAAGAAGCACGTTGATGCTTACTGCATTTATTTTCCTTTGGAATAACTGGGAGGCCAAAACCTCTTAAGCTTTGTATTCACTTGTATTCTTTTCACTAATGTCCCTCAGAGAGGCATCTTTTTAACATAATGTTTTACTAAATTAAGCAGTAACTGGGGAAATAGTATCCCTCAGCCTGTTATCAGTCAGAAACAGATGGGAAAATTGTGGCTGTGATGCAGAATGCATTAAACTGGTGATTGTTGGGGTTTTTTTGAGCATGTTTTCCCTCACTTTTGTCCAGTAGATTTGATTGTTTCATCTGCTATTTATGTCCTATCATTCAGACTGAAAGCTTTTAGGGACACAGACTATCTCATCAGTTATGTTCATGCAGTGTTTAGCACAATGAGACCAAGACTTGTTTCTAAGTGGTAACAAAGTAAAACATGATTGGCAAATACAGACAACAATAAATAAATAAATTAATAAATAATAATAATAATAATAATAATAATAATAATAATAATAATAATGCAAAACTTTGGCTTCTCTGTCTTGATTTGAAGAGGCCTTATTTATAATTGATAAGATGACGTCAGGTGGGATGTCTGCAGGGATGTTGCATCTTTCCTGTGGAAACTACAGAGGGGAAAAGGCAACAGTGAGAGCTGCTCAGTCTCACTTAGACACTAAAGAGAGTGCAGTGGGCAGCAAGGACAGAAAGACTTCAGCCTTGTCAGATTGTTCTTCTAGGGACCAGCCAGAGGTGGTGTCACTGAGAAAATCACTGACATTCAATAAAAAACATTAAGGGATCAAGAGCAAGGTCTGACCTTCAAGAACACAGATGGCAGAAAGAGAGGAGTGTGAAAAGCCTTAATTTTATTTTTCTCCAATTGAAAGCTGCACATCTAGTTTCAAAATGGAATTTCTATTGTCACTTTAACAAATCAAACTGATCTCAAAAATTCTTACGTCCTTGTGGAGAAAGTTAAGTACCTCTAGATCTAGCTTTATGAGGCTATTGGAAAATACATACAATTTGTGAGAATATGAATCTGTCATTAAGACTACGTGAAATGTATAAATAACAAATTTAAAATATTATGGGACAAATTTCTTACAGAGAAACCCACATAAAACTAGTCAAATCTTCACTCTGTCTTGCACCTTAATTATTATCAAGACTACAGCTTGCACTTTGTTTAAGAAATACAAGCTGGCTCATGTGCACTCTGGCTGTGAAATAGACTAAGAATGAACAGAGAAACCATTGTTTTCCCCTTAGAACATAAGTAATTAGTAGTAATAAAAATATTTTAACAGGACAAGAACCTGCATGATACTGTTATTAAAATAACCCATTTTCTCTTTACTTGAACACTTTGAAAGATAGACCATTTTCTTCAACTCTGTGTAAAAGGTCATTTCAATTTGTACAATTTGATGCCATATTCTGCTGCTTATTACTAATTTTATATAGCATGGGGAAAAACTCACCTTAGTCATGTGCAGTCATGGCATCTGCTGCCATTTTATAAAATGTCCTGCAATTTGTGCTCATGCTGCTTTATGCTGTGGAAGAGCACACTGCTTTACCATGGTCCTTTCCTCACCATGTGTCTCCAAATTTCCACTCCCATTTTACGCACATGCCACCTCTGAAGCAAATTGGAGAGGAAGCAGTGAAATGAAAAGCACTTTGATAAAAGGATAGCAGGGCTGCTGAGCAAGTGCATGGATTGTGTTGACTGCCCTTTGTAGTAATGGCTCTCAACAAAGAAGGGAAAATAAGGGTTAGTCTTCTTCAGATGCTGATGAGGATATTGTTCTGGACTTTGCAAGATTCTGTACTTTTGCATTCCTGTGGTCCAGATGGACCTGATCAGCAGCATCCTGAAAGAGGTCAAGGAGGTGTTTGGAGCTATGGTGCTGTTCTCCCAGCTGCCCAGGATCCCCTGCCCAAGCAAACAACATGGAGCAGAATGTATAGTGCCTCATGATTTTGTAAAGAAGAAACTCAAGAGGTATGGACTACACAAGAAATCTACATTAAAAGGTGCTTATTTATCACATCCTGATGTTTGATCAAAATAATACTAAACCCTTACTCAAAATGTGTCTTACTCTAATGTTCTGGTAATGTTCAGGTCAGAGTAAGTTTTCACAGTCACATAAGGAAGCCAAATGAGATTGGAGGAGTGAACAAAGAGGAGGATGACTTTAACTTTTAAACAAAGTCGGCACCAGCATAATTACTGATCTTCACAGAGGAAATATTGTGTAAGTTACAGATGAATGTTTATCTGCATTCAACTGTGGAATAGTTTTAGGAGTTCAAAAAATAGCCTGTAGTCATACATTCATATTGAAATAGGCCTCTTTAACCTGTCAGCAAGATTCTGAATTCGCTGTGGCTGACCAGATAAAACACTGAAATATTCGAAGGATTCTTCTGTTTGTGTGAGCTTGCAATTTTTTCCAAGCACTTACCTCGTTCCACCATCTCTACCCTCTCCTCACAAAAGTTGTAACAAGCTGCTGCACTGAAAGAGAAGTTTGGGTGGTGAAGCTGAAGCTAAGTTCATGAGCAACAGAGCACAAGGGCACAAAGCTAAGTTAGTGTCATTGTTTCTGACAAAATTTCTGTCCCAGACCTAGGGTTTTCAGCATGAAATAAAAATTATATTGAAGAAGTGATACTGTCTATGTTTGGATTGTGGTCATTACTTTCTCTTAACCATTTTTACCTATTCTCTGAAATCGATGTTGATTTTGACATTTCCGCACCCCTTCAAGTGACTATTTTGTAGTTTGGCTTTTTATTTTCTGGCATGATCAATATCTGTTCATGTTTTTCATTTTAGCAATAGAATGCTAATGGGGTATTAAATGTTCCAGAAATTACATGAAAAAGCCACCTATAATACCCATAGTAGAAAAACTATAACATTAATTTGAGTTTCTGACCACGTACAGTGAAATACTTCCTTATTTGCATTTTCAGCACAGGAATTTAGAATAGATTATGCTTTGGACAGTGAAACCTTTAGCTCTGATTCTCATACCTAGATTGAGATAAGTCTCTCTGATTGTTGGAAATGCATATTTGCTTGTGGGAACAATGAGAGAAGTTAATATTGTTGTGACTCAAAAAAATAAAACTGCAGAAATTGCTTAACATATTTCATGATCAAAATTAGATTACAATTTCGATATTGTCTTTAAAATGCTTCATATGCATATATAGTATAAATGAGAATTATTTTCTTGTTTAATATACAAGAAAATGTGTGCTTTATTACTAATTTTTCATGCTCTGTGATCTTTCAGAGCTGCAACTTCATCTACCTTTGACTGATTAGTTCACTTGTTTCGATTGCATCTCTCACACAGGATTAGATAATGAGCAATAGTATAGGCTTTGTAATCCCACATTGAAAGGAAAGATTAGAAATTATAGCACTCATATCAGAGATATAAAAGTAACTTTGAAGACAAGATATTTCAGTTTAAAAGGGTGTTTTGTTTGATGTAGAATTTTATTCATCTTATTAAGGTTAACCCCCCCCCCCAAACCTATGGCTTACATTAGTTTAAACTATTAAAGCTGGTGAAGCTTTCAGAGCCTATCCTTTAATCACTTTCCAACAGCTTCCTAGTTTGAAGAGTTCTTAAATTGAATATGAGGTACATTTTCTCACTTAATATTCTTCTAACACCTAATAAGAATAGAATAAGGTCCTATTCATTTGATATTTCACATGTACCTGAAACTCATAAAATGCTAATTAATTCAAAAGGGTTTTTTTTAGCCTGTATAAAACTTATAATCCTTTCATTCTATGATCTGATGATTATAGCTCCAAGACTTCATTTTTTGTTACCTGCAAGGTAAAGGTTATATTACAAGGAAAATAAAAATGCACTGTTCCAGGTTCAGAGCCTCAAAGCAAAACTTAATTAAAGCTGAATGGAGTCTTGTAAAGAAAATATGTCAAGGAAAGCAAAAGAAAAAAAACCCAAATGTTATTTCTTAATTATCCTCTGAGGTTATACTTCAATTGTTTCTCTTCACTGCCAAGCAATATTACTCAGAGTGAGTACTGGTGTGTTGTAAATGAGCTAGAAGTAGCCCACTTTAGGTTGTATATTGAGATTTGTTTTTCATATGTGCTATCATCACCTTGGTAGGGAAATCTCTCTGAGCAAGACAAGGGGTGCATGCGTGAGTGTGCGTACGAACAGTGTGCAAACAGAGGAGCAGACCACAGCAGCAAGCTCACCGCTGGAGGCAGGTGAGTCCCAGCAGCTGCTGCAGCTGCCCTCGGCCCGTGTGCCTGCAGGCACCGTGCCACGGGTGGCTGTGGGCAGGCTGGGCTCACACAGGCGGTGCCGCGAGTGCCACGGCACAACGGGCACAGCAGTCGCGAGGGACGGCGTGTGCTGCCTCTCCACACCTTCCACATGCTCTGCCCATGCAAAAGGCAAGCATTTAGGTTTGAGTTTAGCCACTCTTTGACATTCTATATCTGTCGCACTCGATGAAGACCTTTACAGTTCATGAAATTCTGTTAAGTAGCGGCAATAATTGATTATTCTTCAGTGCTTGAAATAGCTTGAAGTAGATGTCTGAACAACACTTTTCTTGATCCCAAAATTCTGTTACTAATGGAAAACTCTAGTTTTCTAGGAGTACTCCATACCTGTGTGTATATAGTAACTGTTTAGCCAGTTGGTATCTTTGGTATTTTAGTATGTTTTTAAAAGTGAAATTTAAAATGTAGAATTTCTATACTGTTAAACCAGTGTTCAAAATTCAGGGTTACATAGTTTGGTTTTATTTCTAGACCTCAGATCTCTCCCTCTCTATAAACCCCCTAAACTTGCAAAATTTTATTCTAGCAACATTTTAGGCATCATTTCTCAATACACAATTAGTATCAAGCAGTTAGCAGAAAGTGCTGTAACTACTTATTTTGATTTGAACATCAGAGGTTGAACATCAAGATAGGTCTTTGAAAAACAAATAGTGTAATATGCAGAGAAAAAAGAATGAAAGAGAGGAGGATGAGACAGGAGGAACAAACATCCATCTGGTATTGTACTAATAATGAAGATGTAAAAGAAACCAGTTTACTCTTGCTGACAAAATGCACAGCACCAGCCAAACATAAACAAACTTTCAGTTATGGAAAAGAGGAGCCAGGGCAATTTCCCTTAGCTGGAAGGGAAAAAATGTAGACAAAAAGCTCTTTCAGCCAAGCTAAGACATGCAGAGTAACATGTGATGCTGCCCAGAGCTTTGAACATGATGAAATACTCCTAACAAGATGTTAAAGCAGAAAAAAACCCCCAACCAACTAAAACACAAAGCACTGGTGAATTTGCCACTCTTAACTGATCCCTAAAGATGTGTTATGAGCCAGTGGTGGGTGAGTAAACAGGTGAGGAAGGTGACTACCTTCTTTAGTACCACAGAGGGAACTTTGTTCTTGCTATCACTGCACAATGGGTGTACCCTGCCAGAGTCCATGCTCAGGATCTTGAACCTGGCAGCTGAAATTTAAACTCTGGTTATTCCTTTTCTGGTTATCATATGTCTAAAGTATGATGTATCCATTTTGTTGATGCTTTCCCATTTCCCCAATATTGTCACTCACAGAAGAGAATAAAACTGGGCTCTGAGTGATAACTGTTTTATTGTAGAGTACATGGAAATCATCAGGGAGACAGATTGCTTTGACTAGTCTATGCTTCCAAGGCTTCCCAGCCTATTGTGGATTGCCATATTCATCCCACGGAGTTGTAACACTAAGCCAGTCCCTCACTGCACGTTTTTTCAGCATGTATTTGCAGTATATTTTTCCATTTCATAGCCCAGTGGTTAATTTAAAAATAAGAGAGAAGAGAAAAATACTGAATGCTATAAAAATAAAATATAGTATATTCAACTGACTTATAAAATGTTTCCTACTCCCCCCACCCTGAATGCTGAATTATTTTTTAAATTGATTGTTATAATAAAAGAAAGTTCAGAAGTTTCTGTGGTCAGAAACCTGTGCCTGTTTTAAGTCATATATGCAACTTACTTTTAGGTTATTCATCTAAATGAAATCACCCAAAACAAACAAACAAACAAACAAACAAGATACTCTTTCTCAGAAAGGTAAAAAGATAAAAAGTGGTCTGTGTCCATATATTAGGGAATGTGAGTACATGTCACTAATATGAAAGAAAACCAATTTTAAAGTATATCTATAATTCAGAAGCATACCTCCATTTCAGACTGATAAAAATCATACTTTGAAGTAACTTACTCACTCGTGATTTTAGAAGTCATAGCCAGAAGCAAATACCTATTGTCAGGAGAACAGGGTTATATCCTAAGGGAAAGGATTATTATCTGTATACCAAAATATGGCACAGGAATGTACAACTTTGCTGGTTGTTTCAGATGATTTTATTTCAGATTTAATTTGGCACTGATCTTCAACCCAATGACTTTCTTCTACTCCTCAGGAAAAGAAATGACTGGATAATGAACAATAAATGTTACAGGTTATATTTAGTCTAATAAGATGCAAAAAATTAAATAATTTCTGCATATTTGCAAGTTAGGGCAACATTTTAAATTTGAGATTTGTGTAGCCAGAAGACAAATTTTGTGGCTTACAACTGGGAAGCTGGCAGGATATCATTCTTTTGATTATATGCAACAGACAAAATGTCATCCAATATATGGTCTAGAATCTGGCATTAGCTGCTGAATTATGTCAATCAAATAAAATAAGTAAATATATCAATTAAGCAGATTTTCCGCATGCTGTTTTACCATCATCCTCCTTTGACCCGTTTTTAAGTAATTCCCACAAGAATTCACTCACACAGATATGGAAAGAAAATAGCATTTCTACCGTGCACTTCTTTATCCTGATGCCCTTTTTTGAAGGCACAATCTCTCTCTGTAGTAATGGATGGAAATTTGTTCATCCAGGAGACACAAAGTTCCAGATTTGATGCCATCCTTGGACTAACTCTCTCCACTGATCACACTTTCATGCCTGGCTGGTCTCCTGTCACCACTGAGTGTCAGCACATAATTCCTGCAGCAAATCCATTCTGTGCTTAGAAACAGCAGCTTGTCAGCCCCACTCTTCACAAGAAAACAGTGCTGAGTTGTGGGAGTTGGTGGACCTGACAGATGGATATGCATTTGTCTCTGCCTCCCCCCTACCCCTTTTCTCTCATTCTCTCCCTAATATATGGTTTATCCATAGGTTAGTGTGTGTATGTATTCACAGCCACAGATACCCATGTATATATAACTGAAAATGCATATGTACAGGTGTACATATGGGTGAACATTTTATGTACACATTCCTACAGAAAGAGAATATATGTCAGCTCCAGTAGAAATATATATAATTCTGTAAGTACTATCTGATAAGAACACCTGTTGGTTAAAAAGAGTAAAATTTTGAAGATGTTTTCATGTTAGTCCATCATTTGTAGGACGAGGTAGATCTTATTTTTGCCAGACTTGCAATAAGAAAGCAAATGGTACAATGATGAGTAATATAAGCACTAGCCCTCTAAGTACCACAAATGTAGAATTATACTTTTTCTTCCCCCATGCTAAATTAAAACACTACATGTTTACTAGCTCATTTATTTTCCATGAACTTGAATAGGAGCCACAGGTGTTTTATTTTCTACAGAAGCATTTAGTAACAATGCTTTCCTTCTATTTTTGTCATTACCTGCTAATCTGTATAAAAACTATGGCTAACTCTTTCCCACCAAGCATTCTGCACAAAATAGCTATCCTCCTTTGGCTGATGCGAGGTAGTGAGGGCTATATCTTTTTCTTCCTACAACAAAAGCTGTTTCAATTTGGATTTCACAGTGCATCTGAATTAATTTACACAATTTTTCCAAGAGACTTAGTAGATTCTGTTCGCAGGGATTTTGTGATTTATAATCCTTCTATTTCTCACATCAAAGGAGATGACATAGAAGAGATTTCAGTATTTTGGCTCAGATATAAGAGAGAAAATTTTAAAGAAACCAAACATAAAATCTGCTAAATCACTGCAAAGTGAAAACAAGAATATCTGTTTGTTTGTCTTTATTTTTTTTAATAAACTTTCTAAATATGCAAAGCTAAAATGTCTGAAACCATCTTTCCCTCCTCTGACCCCATTTTAGTTTCTAATGCCAATCCCTCAAGTATGTACTGTACTGTAACCCTAGCCAAATTCAAACCACATGAACAAGAGAGCTGGCTTAATGAAGTCAAACAACAGATAATTTGCTCTTTTAAATATAAAGTCAAATTGTCAAATATAAAAATATTCTACTGGTTCAGAAAATAATTAGGATAAAATATTAATAGTTTTTAATTACCTAAGATTTTTAAAACTTTGTCTTTAAATTTTTGTTGTTAATAATTCTCTGTTTTCAAAAAATGAGCATGTAATTTCTATTGAACAAAACCTGAACATTTTCCCACTCCTAACTGATTATTAAACACATGTTATGAGCCACTGGTGAGAAAACAGGCGAGGGAGGTGACTACCTTCTTTGGTACCACAAAGGGAACCTTCTACTTGATATCATGGCACTGCAAAATGGGTGTACCCTGCCAGAGTCCTTGTTCAGGACCCTGTACCTGGCAGCTGAAAATTAAATTCTGGACCTCATTTCTGGTCTAGAGGATGATGTATTCACTTTATTCATGCATTTCTATTCCTCCAATATTGTCACAGAAGAGAACAAAACTGGGTTCTGAGTAGTGACCTTATACTTACACAAAAGTGGAAACACGTAAACATATATTTGAGGAACTTTACTTGCTACACTAAATCATCTTTTTCAACATAGTCCAGTCTTGACTCTTTCACGACATGCTCAACTGAACTCTTGGTGCTGCTGCTTCTCCAAATACACGATTTGTGCTAATCCTCCAGCAAGCACCAGAGTTCTTATGCATTTGTGAATCTGGCTGCCAAAATTACACAACACTCAAGTTGCCACCGTGAAGTATGTAGCCAACCTCATCCTCCCAACTTTTGGCATATCAATGAGCTTATTTATTTAGCAAGACATTCTGTCCCCTATTAACTTTTTACCAGATTTTGACAGATTTATGAAAAGCTTTTGAAAACATAATCCTCTGTAAAACAGCTGGAAAAATACTCATTTGAATTCAGTAGCATTTATAATTTCTATTGGGTAAATGTGACTGTAACTCTCTGCCCCCAATATGAATAAGCATTTCCCATAATTATGAACTAAAGTTTAATTGTTTGTATTCAGTTTACTTTTACACGTCAAATAATAATATTACATGCATGCTTTTTCACTGTGATCCCTTAGGAAATCCATTATATATTTCCACTTTTTAAAATAAAATCCATCCTTTTCATTGATTAAACAATGATATCATCACTACGAACTAGACAAGACTTGTTTTGCAGGGTTTTGTCCTCATTTGTCATGTTTAAATAGGGCCACTGCATTTTAAAGATAAGAGACCAGGAAAATCAGCTTTCTAACTGGTGCTTGCATGTAAGGCATCCAGTATTAATTGTGCCCTTGTACATATTTGCAAGAGATTCATTAATTCGAACATACTATTTTTGTGAATAAAACATGTAAATATGAGGAACCTTTCTGTCTTTTTAATCATATGCTTCACCTGAAGTATATGATTCACCTGTATATGATTATACAGACATCAACCTTGACAAACTTTCTTGATGAGTTACCACTTGAAATGTTGGTTACATGTGCTGACTTCCTGAGATCTTTTGACTTAAAGCAAGTCTGGTGCACAAAGCAGCAGAACTTACAAGTACCGTGTCTGTCTGCCCTGAGGCACTCATTCCTGCCTACTTCTCTTACTCTGGGGAGTTATTTCTTGCTAGTTCATACCTGCAGCAGAGTAACGCTTTTGTTAATGTGTATTTTAACATTGTCAAGGATTGGGAAACTCTAATTGTTACTTACTGTGGAAATGTTGCCGTTGACTTTGGCAAGAGCAGGATCAATCCCAGCTGTCATGGGACTGAACCATAAAACCAAATAGTACCATAAGAAAAGCACATGTACAGAGAATTAAGCTAACAGTCTACTCATTAGTTTGTGATTTCAACTTCACAGTAAAACACCCCACACTGCTCTGAGGTGGAGAGTAGTGTCTAAGCTAAAGCAACAGCCCTGAAAAAAGAACTAACTTAGCAAGGCATCCACAGACACCAAACATTGGTCTGGCACCTCAGTCCCTACAAATTTCACTATCACCTCTGAAAACTGCATTTAACGTTTGCTTTTCAGTCCCAACCCCTGTATAGCTGAATGTCTCTCATTTTGAAAGTTTAAACTGCATCACTAAAATGACTCTTCAAGGTCTAGGTCAAAAAAAATTCTCACCATAGCAACATAAATTCCTTGATACATCATTTGTCGAGCAGTAAAGGGAAACTAAATTAGAATATTCTGTAAAGAAAGCATTCTACGATATCATCAGTGTAAATATTGCTTATGTTGATCTCTGTGTACAGAAAATAGTGCTTATTTTAGGGCAAATAAAAGTTTAAAATTTCCAGCATATTCAGAAAAATATAATTTGAGAAAGTTTTATGTCAAATTGAATCATAATAGCATTTTTCTAATATTCGTATAGTATTTAGGATGCAAAATAATATCTAGTATCCAAAGTCAATTTTTCTACAGCCTGTTATTTTTAAACTAGCATTTTTACATAGCCTAGCAGTAAATTGTCATTCAAACACTGTCATTTTCAAACATTTCTTCATCACAGATTCTAATAATATGGATTTAGTCAAAGTGTACAACTAGTTAGCTTGAATCTCAAACTCATGTCAAAATATTTCTGTCATAATGAGACCAATATAACAACTTGGGATCTCATATCTCTATCTATGTAAAATGCCTGGGCGAGAAATGGAATTTTTTCAGCTGCCGCAAAATTAGGAGTCTGGATTAAACTAAACAACCAAACTTATCACATCCCCCCACAGGAATCTAAATAACAATGATGTTGGGCTGGATGACACTGTGATAGGTAAATCATGTCTGTGAAGTAATTGTGATACACCAATATGCATTTTTGCATTTAGTATAGCAAAACCAACAAAACGCCAAACCCACTAAACCAAACCTAACCAAAAAAACCCAAACCAACAGCTGAATTTCATGAGTGAGCTAGTTTGATATTTGAAGGAATTATGAATTTTTCTAGTCCAAACTAAAGGCACCACTGCAAATTTGAACTTGGTCTACATAAACACAGAGGTTAAGTAATCCTGTAACTAACATTTTAGTTTCAGAGGAGCCAAGAGTAAGAAGTTAAGAAATTTATTACAGAAGTTTGTGGACTTGCGCAATCAGTAAGTACAGAGTGTCCTTAAGTAAAATATGCAAAAATTTAGATAGCTCGCTAGTCTTCAAGCAGAATTTGTGGTGTAACTCTTGGTGGCAAAGGCAGCTTCACTAATAAGAATGATTAAAATTGAGCACATCTCAGCAATAAAACTTCCATTTCTGGAAGTGCGGCTAGAGACAGCCAAGCGAGGAAAAAGCCAAATTATTTCCATCCCATAATACCAAGAAGTACTATGAATGATAGATTCTAATACAAGTTTCTAAGACTTTCCTTAGTAATTTTTGACAATGAATAAATTAAGAATAGCAAATGTGTCTGAAAATAAATATATTTAGGATAAACAGCAAGACTACTCATTTGACTTCAATCATATGCTGATTTTTCAATCAAAGTGAAAGAAAAAGTAGTCAAAGAGAAATAAAAATTGGTAAGCTCTGTATGGATTTGCTAAAGGATAATTCATGCATACTAGCTTCATATTTGTATTGAACAAACTAGTATTTTACTTTAATTATAGGAAATATCATTGGAAATTTATTAAACATTTGCTATAATATCAGAAGTCCTACTTGCACTGTTCCTCATGCTTTTCTGTAAACATCTAGCATATAGCACTACTGAAGGCAGATACTGTCCAGGTGGACCTTTGCTCTGGTCCTGTATTTACATGGGCACTGTACTGTGCTACATGGGAGCTACTTGTTTCACACAGATGTAATAGATTAACTCAGGAATAACACTTCCCTATCACAATATTGCAGTAAACTATCCCATGCCTGCTCCTTTTAAGACTCAAGCTAATATGTTTTCATGATGTGCATGACTAATATGCTATGAGGTCAGTTTTGTATCTTTTCTCTAAAAACCTAAGTTTTATACCCTACTAAAAAAAAAGGGAGGGAACAATGAAGTGACTCTCCAAAAATACATAATGATACATAAAATAGAAAGGCAGAAAGCAGTTTAAGAACCTTTGGCACAAGAAAAAATAATGATGAATAAGCTGTGACTGTTCAAAGAAGGTTTCAAAACATCACAGGAGAGAAGTTCTAGATGCAGTGGTGAAACCTAAGTAGTTTTAAGAATGAACTTGATAAATATAGGGGCAGGTCTATACAGGCAGGTTAACTAGGATATCACAGAACTAGATTTGCTAATGCCAGTTTTCCCCTTCTGTCTCTTAGTCCTGTGAATGAAGCACACATCCTCATCCTCACTCCTTGGCCTCAACAATTAAATTCTAATTCTATTAATTATAGGCTTACATATCCTCATTGCCTTATGATTGAAATGTATTAAAATAAAATTATTTCACATTAATTGCTTGTGCCTTTTGACACAAGGGTCAAGTTGTGGTTGATCCATAAGGGCTTCAGCTTGAAGCATATGGAATATACCAGTCCCTTGTACACAGATTTTAAACAAAATTCCATGCAGGAGAAAAAACAGTAATTTCCACCCTTGGCCATCATAACTAAAAATGACATAGCATGTGTAAGACATGGGCAAAATCTTACATGGACTTTATATTGTTATAGAATAACTCAGTTATTAGGCTGCAAGTAGAGAATGATAGCTTCTGCGGGCAGTGATGACACACAGGATTGCACACATTAGTGGAGCCTTACATTTGCCCTTGCCAGTCCTGGGATTAAGAAATGTACTTGGGTTTTCTAAGGCCAGAGCCTGTCATCACATGCCATATGTTAAAATATACTGGCAAACTGAATTGCTCTGAAATCTCATGAGACAAGAGACATTTTGCAACTTTTCTTTAAACTCTTTTCTTCTTCATGCAATGTACAGATTAACAGAGCTCATGTTATCCTAGATCCATGAATTTTAGAATACATTTTGAGGACACTAGGATTCCATTCTGGCTCACCTCCTTATGCAATGATAAAAAACCCCAATGCATAGCAAAACTTTATGTTTAAAAAAATTTACCTAGCTCAAACATAAGTATGATGTGCACTTTACAGCAGAAATTTAACATGAAGGCCATTCTTAACTGAGACCTCAATATAATATTTAAAATGTGACATATTGTTCTACAAGCAAAAATAATTTTTAGATGCCTACTATCCAAGCTTTAAAAAAAAGAACAAACTTCTTAACATCATTTTACCTTCATTCAGGACATAGTACATTTATGAACAGATCACTGTGCTCAGCTGTACGTTGAACCATTATGTGATGTCTATGTGTGTGTATATATAATGGTTTATATTAATTTAAAATGTGCTAAAGCTGAGTATACAACAATTTGAACATTTTAGACTTCCATGTTAACATTTTATTTTTTGAATGCTGTGTTGCAATACAGATCTATTTTTGATGTAAAGACAACAACTCAGTAAACTGCTGGCTTCTTAATTTTCAAAGTAAGTATTTTTTGCACAGCTGTAGCAGTGACACCCATGGCTGAGATTTTTTTTTTTCTCCTATTTCTGAAGCAGAGCACTTGTTATTCTCCCTATCTCCTGGAGGCCACATAGAACAACCTTCCTTATGTTGGGGACTGCAGATCTGGATGCAGCACTCCAGGTGGGGTATCTTGAGAACTGAGGAGTTCTCATGATAGTGGAGGAGTGGATCAGAGCCACCTCTCTCACCCTGCTGGTGCTTTTGATACATACTGGGATGCAGATGGCCTTCGGGCTGCAAACCCACATTGCCAATTTATGTCACTCTCCTCGTCCACAAACACCCCCAAGGCCTTTCTCTGGGGCTCATCTTGATCCTCCACCCAACCTGTATTTGTGCTTTGGATTGCCCTGACCCTGGTGCAAGACTCTCCACCTGGCCTTGCTGAACTTCACGAGATTTGCATTGGCCCACTTCTCACACCTGTCCAAGACCCTCTGGATGGCATCCCTTCCCTCCAGCATGTTCATCACACCACACAGCTTGCTGTCATCTGCAAACTTGCTGAGGGTGCACTTGATCCCACTGTCCATGCCACCAGCAAAGATGTTAAGCAGCACCAGTCCCAATACCAACCCCTGAGGAGCCCCACTCACCACTGGTCCCCACTTGGACATCAAGATGTTGACTTCAGCTCTGGGCAGCCAATTCCTTATCCACTAAGTGTTCCATCACCAAATCTGTCTCTCCAGTTTGGAGAGTAGAATTCACACAGGACAGTGCCAAATGCTTCGTACAGTTCCAGAAAGAATACTAGCTCCAGGCAGGTGATGTCAGGCACAATTTGCACTTAGTGAAGTCATGTTGGCCTTTACCAATAATCTCCTTATTTTCCACACGCTTTAGCACACTTTCAGAGGTTCCTTTGATGGTCTCAAATGCACTATAGAAACACCATTTACATGCCTAAATGGATTTAAGTATCTCTCATGGATGGCTTGCAATTGAACATCCTATGCTTTTTATTCCTTGCTGCCACAGAAATTATTTTATCATTGATTAAATCTGTAAAAGTGTTTTGGGGGCTTCTGAAAATAAATGCTCTTCTTTTGTCTTAATACTAGTTTCTGTTATTTATATGGTATTCTGAATTGTAGTAATTGAAATAATAGTTCCTACATGTTTCATTCCATCATAGAAGTATTAATTTATTTTAAAAATACATTCCTAACAATTTTCTGGAAAATCTCAGACAGAACACATTATGAGAGGAAATTATTTTTAACTCACGAAGAGCTTTGCGATGCTACAATCTTTTTCTTCTAGTCTCAGTGAATTTGGGGGTCAGAAAGAACTTCCTCTGGGTATGATTTTATTGCTATGACTTTATGGTAAGCATAAGCACTGGATCTCAGGGGAGAATATAGATTCTGAGGTTCTCATAATGTGTTACATAGATGAACATAACACATGGAAGCATTCCTTAGTAAGCAGTAAGTTCTGTATTACTTTCAAAACCAAAATTCATTTGTTTATGGATACACTTATACTTTACTTGATACTTTGTATCTATCTAAATATTTTGAATGTAATTCTTTCTTCTCTGAGTAAAATAAGGTACTTACATAATTTATTCTGCTAAAGAAATGATGGTCACTATACCACTCCATTAATTATATCTAAACTTTCAATTTAGTGTAAATTAAACTTCAAACACATATCTCAAACTCTAGCTAGCCATGCCCTCAACTGAACAGTGTTCCTGGAACTATTTTAATCTCTGTACTAGCCCAATGCTTGCAATGTACTTGATTTGCCCCAGTCTGGGAAGAATCAGGTGCCTTGCTCAGTGTCTCAGAACACAAAAACAGGTGCTGCAGTCAGGAAAGCCATGCCTACTATGCTTGCTATGTCCAAAGGGATAATTTGTATCTTGAGCAATAAGGCAAAATCTCCTTCAGAATCTTGACCAGATGCCATCTCCTAGAGAGCCAAGAGCAGCCAGAATGATGCAGCAATAAGAAGCCACAGTGACTTGTCAGTGGTTCTGTTCTGTTCAGCTGAAGTCCCTCCACATATTAATTATCATCAAATCAGTAATAATAGGCAACTTATATAAAACATCTTTACTCTCTGCCTTTTTAATTAATCCTACTGCTACTGTTGGAAACAAAGCATATTTTTGTTTTCTTGAATAGATTACTACAGTTCTTAACCAAAGAGGCTACATTTAATAAAATGAAAAAAAAATGTTGAGAAGGATCATAAGTGATTTAGAATTACTAGATCATGAAACCTTTTGAAAAATATGGAAATAATAGGAATGGCTGTTTATTACACAAACTAGTATAGCTGTTAATTACTGATATCACTGCGTTTATAATGTACAATATTCTGGACTGCAATATTTTAAGGTAAAATTCAGTGCTGAGTTAACATTAAGACAAAGAGAGAATATTAACAAAAGTGACAGATTCAAAAGGTGTATAAAATCCAATACTAATTCCACATTCATCCAGAATGTGAAAAAGTGTCATTTATATGCACTGAGAATATTAATCATACTTGCATGCAAAAGGCCCAAGTGTCAGATTCTGCACCTGGGATGGGGCCGCCTTGGATGTATGGACAGACTGGGCCAATGCTTGCAATGTACTTGATTTGCCCCAGTTGGGAATAATCAGGTGCCTTTCTCAGCGTCTCCAGAATACAAAAACAGGTGCTGCAGTCAGGAAATCCATGCTGGAATGAGAATCCATCCAGAATGAGATACTGGAAAGCAGCACCACAGAAAACAACCTGGAAGTCCTGGTCGATGGCAAGTTGAACACGAGTCAGCAGTGCCCTGGGAGCCAGGAGGGCCAGGAAACATCAGGCACAGCACCACAGCTGGGCAAGGGAGGAGACTGTCCCCTCTGCTCTGCACTGAGGCGGCCTCACCTTGTGAGCTGGGGCCAGTTTTGGCTGCCACCATATAGGAAAGACATGAAGCTCTAAGAGAGCCTCCAGGGCAAGGACACGAGGCTGGCGAAGGGCTTTGAGGGGAAGCCACATGAGGAGTGGCTGAGGTCACTTGGTCTGTTCAGCCTGGAGGAGGCTGAGGGAGACCTCACTGCAGTCACAGCTTCCTCCTGAGTGGAAAAGGAGGGGCAGGCACTGATCTCTTCTCTGGTGCCCAGTGACAGGACCTGAGGGAACGGCCTGAAGTTGTGTCAGGGTGGCTTAGACTGGATATTACGAAAAGGTTCTTCACCCAGTGGGTGGCTGGGCCCTGGAACAGGCCCCCCCAGGGCAGCGGTCACAGCATGAAGGCTGACAGAGCTGGAGAAGTGTTCAAACAATGCTCTCAGACACACAGCGTGGGAGGGGTTGTGCTGTGCAGAGCCAGGACTTTGGACTTTGATAATCCTTGTGGGTCTCTTCGGACTCGTGGTATTTAAAATCTCTATGTGAGTGACAAGATAGCAGAAACTAGCAGAAAAATAAAATTGGCATAACTGCTTTTCTTCCAGCCATTTTCTCTCCTTCTGCATCTTTTTTTCTCTACAGGTTTGATGGTGTAGAACTTCTGTACATCAGCATTCGGGCTTTGCTTTTTATGATAATGATTTTTGTCTTGCTGCCATTTCTTGCTTTCCACTTAAGATTTTTTTCTCTCTATCCTCAAATCTCCTGAGTCACAAGCAGAGACACTTGGAGAGTCAGACCAGCAAATGAGGCTTTCTTTGTGTCTGTGTGCATGTAGCCCTACCCCAGATCTAAGCTCACCATTAAGGGTACACAGAATTTAAAGGGATCCAGAAATGACTTCTTCCTGTTTCAATTAACTATGCAGTCATCTGATTAACATTACTAGTTAATTTACTAAGTTAAATTATCACTCATGATCTGGCAAATGAAAGCATAAATTCTTCCTTTTATTAGTACTTAGTGTAAAAGAAACTTAATTCACATTTTAGAAACTTACTCACGGCAAATTCATGTTTCCTGAGTTCCAAACAATATTCAGTGAGTACATAATCTATTGTCTACAGGGCTGTTTTTATACATAGTTGAAATACACTATGGAAATTGTTAGTTAAGTGAACTAGCACAAATAGCAAGAAACGCACAATGCTCTGATGAATTACTTTTAATAATGAAGCAGAAATGAAAATAAGTTTGTATCACAGGTTTCTCAGTAAAAGATGAAGGAAATGCTAATCATATAGGCAGACTACCTTCCATACTCTGCAGGAAAATCTCTCCTTGATTCACGAGGTGTAATAAGGTTATGTATGTTAAAACTGAAGCTGCTGCAATAATTGTTCACACAGCGGGCATTAAAACCAGTTCATTTTCTATTTAGTCGTGCCTGTTCTCAGCAAAGCCAATGAGCCTCTCCCACCTGGCAGCCGCGCCTTTGAACAGCTCACTTCCTCGTCTGTACTATGTCTTCCTTGCTAGGCAGGATCGATCTGCCTTTTTCTTTTTCTTCCCCCCCCCCAAAGAGAAATGCGAGCAGAGAAAAAACTGACCGACACTTAATGACAGAATCTTTCGGGGAGGCGTTCAAGCAGTCAGGGCTACAAGACCTGCGCACCATCACCTCGGGGATGGTCGGTGCCTTCCACTTCTCTCCATCCCTTCAGCCCCCAGCCGCCTGCCGGCCTGCAGCATGAAGGTGCTGTACTCGCTGCGGCCGCCCACCTGCCTCCGACAGACCTCCCTTCCTGGGTCCCACACCCCTCATTCCCACTAATCCCCTTCTTTTGGAAAACCTACGTGTTCCCCAAGGAAGCTCCCACCTGTATGCCTACTTCCCGCCTCCAGGCCGCCCCGGAGGCCACCCCTGCCCGTATGCCGCTACCCCACCAAAAGGAGGGCCAGGGCGGGCCGCTCGCAGCCGGCGTGAGCGGCACAGGGACCTGGGGACCGTCACGAGTCTGGGCGCAGAGAGGCGGAGGCGACAGGGGATGAAGATGAGGGTACAAATGAGGCACCCGCGATGCCTAAGCGTGGCCACGGGGATTTTGGCGCGGCGGCCTCCTTGTCCTTCCGCTGCCGCGTCTGCCTCTTCGCCGCCCGCCTCCGGCAGAGAGATGCTGCTGCAGGCGGGTGGGTGGGCGCTCCTCTCTGCGTCAGGAGGTGCGGCTCCCCCGGCCCGGCGCTGCCCTCCCCTTTCCTCTCCCCCCGCCGCTTTTATGTCTGTCTTTAAACGCCGCCGCAGTGAGGGTTGGGCACATGTGGCTGCCACCGCCAGCCTGCCGCTGAGCCCCGCGTCCGCACGGCCCCGCTCGCCATCCTCGCCCGCGGGGGCACCCGGCCCCTCCTGTTCGCAGCTGGCGCCCGGCGGGCGGAGGTAAGGCACGGCAGGGCACGGCAGGGCACGGCGCGTGGGTGCGCGGGGCGGCCCGCGCTCTCCCATCCCTGCCATGCGGCTGGAGCCGCGGGGGAGCGTGGCCGCCTCGCGTGTGTCGCCGGGCGGGAAGGGGCAGGATGTGTGGGGGGTTCCTTTCCGCCCGACGTCCGCCTTCCTGCGGGTCGGGGGTCCCCCCAGCCCACCCGGGGCTTTCGCCCTGGTGCCAGCCTCTCGCTGGCAGGGAGAGAGCCGGCCCCTCGGGAAACAATAGCGAGCGCCGGTTAGAAGCCGCCCATGTGTTTTAGCTCGGCGGTAGGTTAAAAGGATGTACGGGGCTGTTTTAATCAGCGTTATTATTATTACTGCTGTTGGCAAGGGCGAGGAACTTATATATTTTTCCGAGTGACAGAAATTTCATTCATCTCCCGTGTGTTGCGTAAAAAATCTCAGATGCATGTGTAGCGCGTGTTCCGGGAAGAGCGGGGGCGCGGGCTGTCCTCCCCGGGAGCAGCGCGGTGATGTGCCTCGCTGCACGGACGAGCCCGGGCTCGGGGAGAGCAGGGCGAGCCGGCCGCGGAGGGAGCCGGGCACCACCGGGAGCGGCCCGCGGGCTCCATCCCCACGTGTGCCGCGGGCGGGCGCGCCCCGGGGCGAGGGCCGGGCCCGGGCGCTGCATTGTTGCTGCGGAGCGTGGGCGTCGCCCGGCGGGGCCGCACGGTGCTTCCCGGCGCCGCGCCGCTCGCGGCTCTCGCCCCGCCAAGGCGGGGGCAAACCCGCGGCCGGGGGCTGGTGCGCCCCGGTGTCAGCCATGTTTGGGTGGGTATGGTAATGAGGACCTTCTCCCAACCTTTGTGCCTCTTGGATTTGTTTTCTGTGCGGGATTTTGATGGTTGTAGCCCGCCGTGTACCACGACGTGTCCACAGGGTAGATTCATACCTACAGTGTTCTCCTAGTGATTCTTTTTCTCTTCGATTTGCTTATTAATCCTTCTAATTTTCTATTCCCGTAGCGCCTGGTTTTGTTCTCATTTTGCTAATGTTAGAGCAAACTGGAATTGCTTCGCAAGGCTCTGCTTTTGTTGTGGAAGTAAATGAGATGCTTGTAATATGTCTGCACAGTCACACTGACCTGGCACACATGAGGGTTGTGATGGGATTTCATCTGTTTAAGTAAATTGTACGGTGTTTTACTTGTTAAAAACCACATTATCATCAACTATTTTATTTTCAGTGTGCTACTGCTACATAGCAAGCTCACTGATGTAGTGTTGTTTACTAAGATAAGCCTAATAATTTCTAAATAGTATGTTATCATCTGTGTGTCACTGTGGCATACCATCGGATATGGACCCAATTTCCCCCCTACAAAGAAAAAGTGTAAATGAAGTAAAGATTTTGTTAGCTGATGTCATATAAATGTATGCTGGATGTATTGTGCAGCCAGCTTTCTCCATTTGATTAAAAAGCGATGACAACATAATCAGTTTCTTTCTATTTAGCAGTATATTTCCGATTATCTGCCTCACATTAGAAAGGAAACTATGCAAAATACTTCGGAAAGATTGCTTAATTTTGTTTTGGCTAATATACAAGTGTTTTATTTACCCACACCCCATATTAAGATAGTCATAGACTGGCAGCCTGCATGCAGTGCATATTGGACACTCCCTTTGTTATAAATAAGAAGCTTGACTAGGCCAATATTCAAGCAACAATCAATTTATTAATTAATATGGTAAAGTATGAGCAAAACAGCGCTGGGTACAGTGGGGGAAGTTTTCCCTCCAACTGCACACCGATGGTTGAGGCTTACAGGTATTTATAGGGGTACACACAGCTTTCTCAGCAGTTTCGATTCCCAGCAGTTTCTATTCCCAATTTTTACGTCACAATTCTATACACTATTGTGAGTTAGTTTTTCTCAGGATGTACCCCAGAAAGGAGTATCCCCAGATGGTGGGGTTCGACTTCCCAAAGAAGAAAGAGGTCTTCCAGCTGGTGTGGTCCAGACTCCAGATGTGTGTCCAGCTTTTACTCGCAAAGACTATAAATCTCATGACGGTGATGTCCAGCTTCCCTTGGTCGAAGCTATCAGTCCTTGAGTTGATGTTCAGCTTTCTTTCTCAAGCTGCTTTTTACTGTTTTGCTAAGGTGTTGAGATAAGGATATTTCCTTTACATATATTCTAAACCTATATTTTTAAAGCTCCTTATTACAAGCAATATTCTAAAATTATATTTCAAAAGGTTATTATTGCAAAGCTGTTTAAATGCTTAGCTACGTGCAGAAAGTTCCTGTCCAGCAGCAACATCCTTAAAGCTTTAATTCAGATGCTATAAAAGTTATTTACAAACAAAGGATAAGTTCCAAGGCCTTTTTCCATGCTTTACTCCCACAGTTATTTTTTAGAATTCATCTTTAATTGTCCCATGATGAGTTTCCGCACAAATCACACTCACAAGTACACACACTACCTGTATGTACCTGACACGAAATGCAACTTTGTATCTCTCACCTTTGGGCTCAGCTCTGCACTTCAGAGTCAGGAACAAAAAATCCCATTGGTTTTGATTTTTGCATGAAAAACCAAACCATTCACATAGCTGTTCAGATGTGTCACCAGTACAGAAAACTGAGTATGTGAAACTGCCAAGGCATCTTGAAGCTAGTTTTACAGCAAAACATGATTCCTTTTGACCTTTCATGTCTTGTTCTTACAGTTGTCTTTTTTCCATATTGCAAAAACCCATATGCACAAAACTTTTAAAATGCTGAATTAGTCAGAAAAAATTTAAAAATTATTCAGAAACACATTCTGCTCATTACAGCTATTCCTTTTGATTTAGATGACATTGTTAAGGAGTAGTCACTGCTCAAGTGGTATGGAATTACCACTTGAAGTATTTGTGGTAGCATCTTTCTGGGAAGATTGGTTTTTTTTTTGGAAATTCTCTAGACTAGTGTACCAGAAGTGTACACAACATTAAATACATTTTTACCTGTTTTCCCAACTATTTTCCATTGCTTTGACCATTTCACTCATCTCCATTAGTAATGTTCTTAATTAAAATACAAAATGCCTGTTGATTCTGGAAGAAGTTTTCAGTCCCAAATTTTAATAGATCAACATGCAATGGTAGCAGCTTTTACACATGACTTTAGAGATGTTTGAATTCTCAGTTGTGGAATAACTTTGACATATCAGCAGGTGGCTGCTTGGGCAACTCCATTTGTTCTTGAAAATTGATTCAAAGTAGCCTTGCCATTACTCAGGAAATGTATTGAAATAATTTAGGAAAAACAAAAGCATCATTGACAAATGACAGCCAAATGCTATTCTGCTGAAGAGCTGGAAGAACAAATCCTGGTGAGACTGTACAAAATGGTGTGAAAATGCAGTGGTAACTGCCAGAACGGTTGCATTAGGCAATGGCAGTAACTGGACTGAGCTTCCCATAAGCCTACACTGGAACAGAGCTCTGCATTCTTATCCTTCACTCCTAAGGTTAGGGATTCCTGGTTTGTATGGGAGAAAGCAAAGAAAAAGTTTGTGTGATGCTGTGGACAGCAGTGCCTCTATTGTTCCAGTAGTCTATTTCCCACTTTGGGGAAAGAGTTTCTTGCTGCAGGCAAATGATAGTTTTTCATTTCAAGTGTCAGAAATGTGTACTGCAATATTAATAATTCAGCTCTCCTTAAGCCAAAATGGAGAAGGGATGAAAACTGTAATAGGACATTTACAGTGTTTGATTTTCTGTAGTGGAATTGGTATTAATAATTTTCTTTCTAAAGACATAGACATTTATTGTAATATAACTTGAAAGCATGATTCGTGTAATGAAATCAAGTAATCACATGTGATGAGAAGTAAGATTTTCGCTAACCCATATGTTCAGTTTGGCTTTTTGCTTGTTTATAAAAAGGAGGAAGAAGTAATCGCATAAATTGTTCCCAAGGACACCTTGATTTACTTATTGATCCATTCTAAAGCACAGAGATCAGAGAATTAGGGGTCTCGGGGCAGCTATGTATCTGGTAATATCTAATTTTCAGTAACTGATTTTGCAACTTAAGTAACTTTATTGAAATATTAAATATACTTTTACAACCTCTCACTTCTGAGAAGTGTGATAAAATTGTACAATAAACTCATGGTTCTCTTATCTCTTATGGTGAGCTATGAATATGGAGATTTTGTTTCAAGTTGCCAGTAGTTGCACCTTTTGAGTTTGACCAACCAGGGGTAGAGTTTCTTCATAATTGCTGAGATTGCTTCACTTGAAGGAGTGGTAACCACTGAATTTGTTCCTTCAATGAAGTACATATAAGAAAAGACTGCTGAATTACTGATATACTTTCTCCGTTTGAATAGGAGGTTGCAGTTAGCTTATCCTGTAAGTCTCTGAAGTATTTTAGTGAGGTTGATTTGTGAGAAGAAAATACTGAAAAACCTGTGCAGAAGCGAGAAGGCAAATTAATTCTTTAGAGATTATGTGCAGTGAAAAGAAAACCTGATGTTTAAGAGCTCTATCTGGGTTGTAACGTTCTGTCTCTAGATGTTTCTGTTGGGCCAAGGATTTGGCAGTAGTCATACAAGCTGTTAAGATCAAGTCTATTGATAATGAACAATCCTGAAAAAGAAACTTTGCTGTTTTTGTCAATTTATTGTGTTTGTTCTATAATAGTAGGAAGAATTCTCCTGTAACTGAAATTTAAGGAGACTAACCGGGATCAGAATTTTTTTTGCATTTGAGTTTGTGCAGGGTTTTGTTGTAGGATAAAACCATGAACATAATTTTGTAGGAATGGATAACAAATTTCCCAGCAGTATGAAACATGCAGAGTCACTGAAGACTATAACTACGTGTATCTGCAGCACGTAGGTGAATTCAGTCTGGCATTTTTAAATAGTTTTGCTGTAGTATAAATGATTCTATTGTAGACACCAGAATAAAAAGTTTTTTTCTAATGCATTTAAGTCTCCCATAGCCCACAGAGCTCTTAATTTTTTACAGTGTCATGAATGTGTAACAGATTTCTTTACATTCTTCAGTGATGTTTTCTGAGACATGCTAATACATGTATAATTGCATAGAATATAATTATCTTTAATTGCGATTGAGTGAAACACCTATTGAATCCATATCTTACTGACAGGCTGTATTAAACTAGGTAGGGAAAAATGCTAGATCATGTATTTCATGCTGAAGAGCAGCATAATGGTTGCTTCAATTTATAGATAGAGATGGGCTTGACTAGGCAAAAAGGTTATGGTGTGTATTCCCATTTCCGCCAAAGAGCACGATGCTGCATTGCAGCAGTAATTCAGTCTGTGCAATGAGTACTATAACACAGTGTAACTCTTCCTGAAATAATTATCTGTACACAGATTCCCCCAGCGATAGCCTTTCTTCACAGTCACAGTAGTTCCATGAAACCTGGTTTGCTCCTGCAGTCTTCTTCCTCTCTTTTTCACTCAGATGTGATGGTCACTAGGTATTCCCCATGTTCTGTCTGCACAGATTTCTTTTTTGCAGACTTACAGCCGTCCGTTGCTCCTAAAACTTCAGTTTTCATTTTCTGCATTGCTTGTCATTGTATTTCCATCATGCTTTTTCTTCCCAGCTTGTTGACTTATATTTGAGATGCATTTTGTACATTTCTTTTCGGTGAAAAAGGCTCGTCTTCTGCACTTTTGCATATGATCCTTCTCCAGTGATTTCATACAGACTGAAGCATTTGGCATGAATATCTATAAAAAATCTTTTATGAACATGTGTCATGGTGACAGTCCTGACTTTTAGTTCCATGTCCTCTGCTTTACCATGCTAGTTTCTTCATTGGGAGTCAAAGGGAAGACTTTGAACAGGAACATATGACACAAGCTTTTGGGACTGGACTGGTACACCACACTGGCATAATCTACTTTCAGAACTGAGATTATAGTGATGTGAACTGGCTGCAGCTTTTCATTATATTTTGCCACCCTCACAGCAGCATGTTGGTATGTAACTGCTTCCTCAGGGAAGAATGCAGTGCTCTGAAGAATAGAATGTTGATCACTTTAATCCCTTCAGTGGCAAACATTGAACCAAAAAAGGTATTGAGGATTATTTGTAAAACATCAAAAATGAAATGTAAATAGTTTTGTCAAATTGCTGTGTTTCCATCAGAAGTAAAAATAAGATTATAAAATAAAAAAAGTGCACTGTGTTAGAAAATAATATTTTTTGCTTTCCTTTTCAGAGGGAAGTGCTGGTTTTAAGAAGAAACACAATGTAAGAATTATTGTGTTGTAATTTATGTTGGAAAAACACTGCTAGAAGTTCGTTAATACTTAGTTATATCAGTTGTTGCAATAGTACTGTGGGATGTTTTAAACATGAAATTGCCTTACAAATGGCTTTTTACAGAGGTTCGTGCTGAATTTCCAAGAACATGGGGCAGCTGTACTCATTATACTTTCAAATCCATGAGTGAAGTGGCTTTTTTGTGCCTCTTTTTCTGTACATGTTGGGAAAATCTCCAGCCTTGTAACTTTAATTGTTTATTAGTATTACACAGCTGAGAGAAGCAGAAGTACAGTGTTCTTCTAGTGTTGATTGGCATGCAGATCTGTCTAATAGAGATGTGCCAGAAGGAGCCTGACATAAGATTCATTGCCAGTGTAGTGGTGAAGAGGAGCAGCAGTGCTGAACAGAACCCGGACAAGTCTCTTCCTAGGCATTCCTTGCAAAAAAGATTGTGAGAAAAGGATATGCAGCGATGTTTTTCAATGTGTCTTTTGGTGCTTTGACTAATGAAGTTCCTTTGGGTCTTACTGCAAATGCTTGCAAGTTTGGTCAGTGGAAGGCATTGCAAGTCTTATCTGTCTGTGCCAGCATTTCTGAATACAGGCCTGAAGCTGAAGGAAAAGTTCTATAGCAAGCGTGGATCTCCCAGGGAGCTAATTTGGGTCTGAATTCCTTGTTGCAAGGGATTATTATTGCTTCATCTGCTAGTGGTGTGGAGGTCTAAGCAGGTTACTTTACTTTTGCATGTTGATGCATTGAGTTGATTCTTTTTCCATGGAAAAAAAACCCAGAATTCCTGCTGTGTTCTGAGAAAGTTGGGGTCTGCAGTTTGCTTGATATCAAAAAAGTCAGAAAAGACTCACCGTTTTATCTTGCAGTTTGTGAACGAAATAGATACTAGCATATCAAGGACAATGCTAGTAAGACATAATTAAAATCTAGCTCATATGTTTGTTTTAGTACGGTTTTTTGCAAAAGTGTGTTTATGCCAACTCAGATTATTGATTGCCCTTATTTCAATGGCAGAATAATTTTCTAAATGTTCCTTTAACTGAACCATGTACTGTGCATCAATTTCCATTCTGTTAAATTCCATCAAACAATACAGATGCTTGTCACGTCAGTTTAAGAGTAATTTTAGATTTCTTTATAAATGGAATTTTACATAAAAAACCGAAAATCATTCTTATTTGCTCCTTTCAGTCACGGAAAAGTCCAGAAAAATATTATGTTCTCCAATAAATGTGGTAATAAAAATTTCCCTTCAGTGTTTTCATCTGACAGGTTACATAATTTGAGTCACGAAAAGGATGAGGCGCTGAGAACTTAATCAGTTGATCAAATTCTATGATTTAAATTCAAGACAGAAAAAAAAATTCAACCTACAAACAAACAGCTTTAATAAGGCTAAATTATATTTTAGACATTTTACTTTTAATCCAAGGTACTGGTAATATCATAGTAATCTTTTAAAATACCTGACAAGATTTAGGACTTGAAGTCCTAATATAATGATTGTTTCTCCTAAGTATAATTTAAAAATCTGCATAACAAATCCCCATTTTACTAAGGATTTACAAAATTACCTGTCTCATCACATAGTTCTGTATTTGTATACAAGTTAGTGTAGAATGTAACAAGTACTGGAACTAACTGAAGATATTTAACAGAATTTGGTGTGATATTTCCTAATTTAATGCTGATGAACTTCAATACCAGACTACATCCAAATGATGTGGGAACATAGAATAGCATTTTATATGGTGAAGTGCTCAAGTTCTTTCTCCTCTGATGAGGAAAAAGAAAACCTGTTCAGTGGTTTGTGTTTAGCTAATCAGTGCTGGTGAGTAACTCTTTCTCCCTGTTCAGACTTCACACAGGAGCATTCATATCTATACCTGGCTCAAGCTGAGTAGTTTATCAGTCTTCTGTGCAGGTTTGTTCTGGATCAAAGAGCGGCTTCTGTGCATGTCACTGACTGCATTCTGGGAGTGCTGAGCACGGAGCAGTAGACTCCTTGCACAAACCTGCTGGCTTCGCACTTCAAACATTTGTACCTGAGGGTAGTATCTTTTGAGAAAGGACTTCTTATTTGCTTTAGTACCAGCTCCTTTAATACAGAGAAAAGTTGTTAAATCTGACAGTAGGAGAGTGCCTTTAGCTTTCTGTTGTGTCTGGGAGGACTGTCCTCCATCCTTGGTGCAGTCTGGCCAGCCATAATATATTGAGTTAGGAAAGCAGTCCTGTTAGAGCCATGCACCAACCTGCTGAGCATGCCTCCCACATTTTCTCAAGCCCTGCAAATGTTGCAGTCTACACAGTGATATTTCTGTGCATAACATGTTTCATGGAAGGTTAATGAAAGGGAAATTATTATGGTACTGTGCTAGAAGTCTCAAGCCCAGTTTATTCTGAAGTGTAGCAGTGCAATGTTTAGTGCATGACAGGACAGAGTGATGCAATTTTTGTTGGAATTGACTCATCAGTGAGAGCTCCAGATAAATCATATTGCTGCTCTGCAAGTTACTCTATGTAAAATAATTAAAACAGGTATGACCTTTTAAAACATTTCAGTAAATACTGATGGATGGCTTGTGTCTTTTTGGCTGAAAATCTCTTTTTTTTATTACAGTTAGAGAAGGATTTCAGACTTAAGAGACAAATACTGATGTTGTTGCACATGTGCAGCTGTTTCATTTTAGTGTAATCCCTGAACTTACTGCTAATTACTGGAACTGAGAAGCTGCTTTCTAATTTGCATCAGCAGAACAAAGGGGGAAAAAAAGTTTGAAATGTGACAAAAAGTAATGTTTGAAGTACCAGATGCTGTGGCTTATAGTCCCAAAGCTCCATTAGGACTGCTTAAATGCTTCACCTTAATGTATTAGGTTTGCATTTTGGTTCTACCAGTTCTCAGTCAGAACTAAGAGCCACTGAATCATGTATGAGCTAGAAGAGTGTGTAGTCCTTTGAAGACTGCAATGCAAAAGACAGAACAGATGAAAAGAGGCCCACACAGACATTCATTTAGCCCAGATATACAGGATAGAGTATTAGGATTTCTTTCTTGTGTAAAAAACTTTTTCCCTATTCTGCTGTTCTCTGTATAGCTCATACACTTAATTTTTTTTTTTTTTTTTGGAAGAACTCATATCAGTCAAAGCAAAGCCTGGTGCTAGTCCCACTGCATATTAGAAGGAAGGTTTATAGGACCCTGAACCCTTCAGTGACAGTAGTGAACATGAAGCAGATCACAAGCCAAGTAGGTTCTACTATGCTTAAAAAAAATTGGGCTGACTGCCAGAGCTAGAGTTGCTGAGAGGAGGCAGTAACAGAAGGGAAAGTGAGAAGACAGTGACCGGAGTCTAGGGAATCAGTGAAAAGAGGTTACAACTGAGTTCAGTAGGCAACTGGAGTGAACTTCAACTTCCAAATCCTTGGAAATTATTGGAAAAAGTAATTGCCCCGTTGGCTTGGAGGCGTCCTATCACCAATAGGACTTCTGATGGCAGAGGTTTTATTTCTGGTGCTGTGAAGTCTCATCTTGATAAGCTGTGGGCTGGGTTCCAGAGGCTTAACATCTTTCCTTTGGGTCTGGCACAGAAGCAGCCGCGAGGTGCTTGACCTCTCAGTGACTGTGTGAACAGTACCTTGCAGTTCTCCACTGCATGGGATTTTGTCAGGACATGATACAGTCTTCGTACTATGGACCAGACAGATGTTGTAGCAAGTCTGTAAGCAAAAGCTGTAAGGTCTCCTGTTTTTTGAAGTAATTTCTGATTCTCATCAGTTAGCAGTTCTTTATTAAACTAGTGTACGCCTTACAGAAGCCTTCTTTGGAACTTTCATGAAGCTTAACACATAATCTAAATCCCTTTTAAGACTCTTAATTGTGCAGATGGCTTTGCACACACTAGTTTTATCCCATGTGATTAGTGAAGAATTTATTGAAATACATTCCTCCCCAAAATCTTATAGTTACCTTTTGTACGGCAGCTGCACGCAAGTCTGTCTGTCTTTAAATGACTGTATTTAAGAAAAACATGTATTCAAATGCAGGCATTTTTGTTTCTGTACATATACATTTGAAACAGTAGGCTTTTAAAATGGATTTGGGATTTCAAATATTTCAGATAGTTTCTTAGAAACAGGAAATAATTAAAAATATCTAAAGCATCAAACTTCTAAGAGATGAGCATCTCTCTTTTCAGATTATGACTGTGATTATATATTCCAGGATGAAGAGTAACAAGAAAATAAGTCACCATTGCTTTTGAACTACTAGGTGCATCCTCTCTATCAAAATTTTAATTGCTGTATGACTTTCTGGAATGGTCTGAAAAACTTAATTTACTTTGGTTAAAATATACTTTTAATAAATTCAAGTAAAGCTATTAAGTCAGGAAGTAAGGGAGTTGGGTTCCTACATTTTATGTAAAGTGCGTACCCTTTTATGCCTAATAAGAAGAATCTTATTGTGATATCAAAGTATGAGCAGTTAGCCTGTCAGTGCTTAAGAACTAAACCAAAACAAAACCCTTAACAAGTGAACAAAATGTATTTTGCAAAATATTTTAGACCAAGTAGTGGTGGACTTATTCCCTATAATTTGAAAGTGGCTTAAATTCCCTTCTTGTTTTCTTGCCAAATCATTGAGATATGCAAAAATGGGTAAAACAAAGCACACAATTTCAAAATTCAGTTTCTTCTGCATAATAATATAATATCCTTCTCAATTTCTTTTTCCACAGATACTCTCAGTAGAGCAAGTGTTCAGAAACACAAGTCCTTACTCTTGGACCCATCAGGCACCATCTTCAGTCTTTTTATTCAGTATTTTTTCCCAAGCAGAGGGAGAATCTACTTCAGTGTGCATCTGTTTCACCTGAACGTCATCTCCTTGCTTTTGTTTCAATTTACAAATGCCTAAGAACAGCAAGGTAGTGAAAAGAGATCTAGATGATGAGGTCATTGAGTCAGTTAAGGACCTGCTCTCTAATGAGGACTCTTCAGATGATGCCTTCAAGAAGAGTGAACTTATGGTTGATGATCCAGAAGAAAAAGATGTAGATGTTGAAGAAGGCTCAGACGTAGAAGATGAGAGACCTGCTTGGAACAGCAAACTCCAGTATATTCTGGCACAAGTTGGATTTTCTGTGGGATTGGGGAATGTGTGGCGATTCCCCTATCTGTGTCAGAAGAATGGTGGAGGTAAGTTTTGTGATACAGCTCATTGTACCTAGATGATGATGCTAACATTTCACATTTCAAAGTTAGCAGAGAGCCACAGTCAAACCTGCTCCAACACGTCAGGTTTTTCTTTTAAGTTTTGCCAGAGCCTACCAAGAAAAACCCACATTCTCTTTATTTAGAAAGATGCATTTGTTAAACTAGCAGATTCTTCCAAGATGCCATTTCCTCATTTTAGGGTAGAAAGCTCTTGATACAACCTTAGCTACTGCTCAAACCAGTGGCTGCCCATAACACATAATTATGGAAGATTGCATTGTTTAGGACCTGGTGCTTAAGTGTCCTTTGTAGTAATTTGACAATAAATCAAGGCATTAGAACTACATCCACTTTAAAGACCAAAGCAGCATTTGATCTTTTAGTATTTAGTGATACTAAGTTTCACACCTTTACTTTCTGATTGCTTTTAACTCTTGGCCATTTGATCATGATTTACTTCTGGCAAGAACTTCAGAATACTCTGGGAGGGAAAAAGTAGGGGTTTTGGGTTTGTTTTTTTGGGTTTTTTTTACTGATGATAAATAATTTAAATCATTCCATTAAGGGACTGCATCTTTTTTTGTGCTGTTAGACATTTTTACTATTTTTGTGAATAACAAGGTACCTTTCACTTGTAACAATGACAGCAAGCTGTTTATTAGTTGACCATCCATGGTCAATCCAGTTTGAAGTATGAGGCTGGAAACTTTCCTTCCTCTATGTATGCAGGATTAGTATTTCATCCAATGCTATACCATACCCAAATATACCACATTAATGCACACTCTATTGCGGCTAATTACTAAGCTGAATTCAAAACAAACCTGTCACTTTTTATGATACAGAAAGTGAATGTGTACAGAAAATGAAGAATAGCATTCTACTCCTGCTGCTTTTTTAAAAGCTGAATGTTACAACTGATGTAATTGAGGAGTATAGAAATGAGCTTAGAATATGATAAAAGTGTAATTCTTTATTTGTTTTCTCTCAATTCAAGTACTAAAAATTAAGTTTATTGTTTTAAATATTCTATCTTCAGGATAAAGTTAAATTCTTTTATATCTAGTTACTTTTTTTTTTTTTTTTGCTATCATTTACGTTTCTTTTCTTCTCTTATTCTGGAGAGAAAGTCATTAAATGATTGATTTAAAGTATGGTGTCAAAACGTAGTCTCAGGGACAATGGACTACAGCATTTTATTTTGTGTAGTTGTGTCCCTTTGAAAGTCTGTGTCTAATGTAGTTAGGAATTTTGCCAGCCACTTGCTTTAATTCTGGTCAAATATAAATTAGTTAATAATTTCACATTTCAGTAAAAACAACCCCAAACCCACTAAAACAGTAAACCAGCCAATCTTCAAGGATTATGACACTTTATTAATGAAATTTGAAAAAGTAACTATGGTGTCACTTAAGATTGTAGTTAAGTGTTTTCTCCTGTGCTGTGATTGCAGGAAATTGGATGCATAGCATAGTCTGTGGAGATACAATGTTTTCTGCACATGCTGACAGAAGCGTGTATTTGGCTTTTAACAATAATTTTGCACCATTTTAGTAAATGGCAGCCTTCTGAGCAACAGAGAAAAGGAATTGATCATTAGAGCTGAAGCTTGCTTGGTTTTCGAGTTAATCATAATGCAAGATGGAGAAGGTGACACAAAACTTGGAAATATGTAAAGTACATTGGTGCCTGTATGTGTGTGCAGATGGACAGATAATTGTCACAAGGGCATAGAAGAATAGGGGGAGGGAGTGAAAACTGCAAGCACATGGTAAGAAAACCTACACGTATTTTGTATGAGGTTCTGTTTTCTGCTACACATACTATTTCAAATAAGTTTTCTAGGCAAAATTGGAGGGGTTTTATGTAACCCATGTAAATATCAGTATCAGAACTGTTCTATAATCTTCTGCTGATAGAGCTTTACTGTAAATACCTGTTGAAGTCTCTTGGTGTAAGGTAAACTTTCCTAGTGTATGACTAGGTCTCTATCTTCAGTTTAGACCTTCATTTTTTTCCCTGTGTTTATGGAACTTCTATCTGGAAAATACCATGTGAGGGGTGGGAATTATATTTAAAAAGTAGTAAACCATTAGATCCAGTTCCAATTTAAACCAAAAAGAAGTAAAACCCATAGTTACTCATTAGTTGCCTCCACAGCCTTCAACAGTACTAAAGTCACCAGTAAAAGAAAAGGCAAATCGTAACTGTGAAATCCAATTTTTATCTTTTTTTTAAACTTCTGTGAGAAAAACAGTAAAATAAACATAGATAAGATACAGCAAGGTTAGCCCAAATGTTATTCATTAATTTTGTGGAAAAAAATTGTATGTTTCCCACCCTGTTTTCAGTAGAGATTTAGGTTGTTTATGGCTGTGGTATAATGGCCTATGGTATAATGACACTGCTAACATCAGAGCTCTCTACTGCTTCAATGAGATACCTGTGATACCATCTTTACAAGTAACTTGAGTAGCACTGCAGTGAGAATTTGGATGTGTGTAGATATGTTTGCAATCTCTGTTTCTGGGTCTGGTCTGTTTTACCAAACCAACTTCCTTCAATTTATTTCTTGTGATTATTTAACACTTACTCCCATTGCTTTAATTCATAGCAACTCATAAATATTTAGAGTAATACCTGGTATTTTTAATAGTTAACTAAGTTACAACTAGACTAGGTAGCTCTTTGCTGACTTTCACACTTGTCTTATTCCCAGAAAAATGTTTGTTGGAAGAAGTGAGAGAAAAGGCTGGTATACAGCTGGGATGTACTTGGGTCCACACTGTGGATGTGGCTGTAGTGCTGAATGTATGGAGTGGAAAAAAAGAGTCTGGGAGCAGCTAAGAGCACTCCAGGGTGCTGGTTTTCTTGACTTGGAGAGGGAGGGCACAAAGGAGTTTTAGGCTCTGTGAAATAGGGGCTGAAGATGTTCAGTGAAGTTTTGAGAACTGACTATGGATCTTTCTGTCCTCACCACCTCACCCTTTTTACCCTTAGCAGACAATGCCCAGACTCCATCTGGCATTTAGGGCACCTCTTCTACTCTTTGCAGACTAACAGATTAAAAAAGCTGTTTCATCCTTGATTCTTGATAAAGACAATTTGTGCTTGAGCTGAGTGTGCTCAATTTCATTTTTACATTGTAGGATTTGTTTATTCCTCCTTTACTCCATGAAGGTGAATGTGTGTTTTTGTTCAGATAAGCACAGTTCCTATATAACAATTTCATTACATGTGTTAGCATAACATAAGTTCAGAGCTGCCTCAGCTTCCTGTGTTTGATAGCCTTAAAAATGAACTGCTCAGGTTAGCCAGTCTTGCCAAGATGCTCATAAATAGTGACAAACTAGATTTATAATTTCCTGCTGCTCCTGTCATCTGGAGGACAGATTGCCCACCTTTCACTATTTTCAAATAGGGAAAATATTTAAAGTTTGTTTTGTTTGGTTGTCATTTCCCTTTAGGATTAGCAGAAGTATAATGATGCTGTTACATAATTAGAAGTAACAAAAGCAAAATAAATTAGCTATTCTGCTAAAATGACTAAGTGTTACTTTGAAGAAAACTGAGAAGTCTCCAAGGTACTACATGTCCAGAGATTTTGTGTTGCATTTTTGTGAGCATTAACTTAATTTTTCTGATTTTTTTTTTTTTAAGGTAAGTATTTTTTAATATCTATGTGATGGAAAAAGTCAAAAGAACTAAACAATTATAGATAAAAGCTGTAAGCAAAATAGGAAAAATTGTAGCACATGATGCTGTCATTATGTTTTGAAAAGATCGACCTAGGTAGAGTCACATTGTGAGTTTTTACAGTTAATTAGTCTGAATTTTTTACTGAAACACCAACAGATTGACATTAAAGTTTTGTGGTCCAATGAAAAAGCACAACAGTTGTACTTTTTCCTCCACAGTGCTCTTAGAAGCAAACAATACAATCTCTCTAATACAAGAAAAATTGGGAGAAAAGCAAATATTCCCTTGTACTCCAAAACTCGAGTATGGATTCAAAGGCTTTATTATGTAGTTTTGGATCAGTAATTTATATTCAGTGCCTTGAGTTCACTGATGACTACAGTATAATTTTTTGAGTTCAGTATTATCAGACTCAAAATTTAGTTGTACTTTAGTGTACTGAAAATGTCTTGTTTGCATTTTGCAAGTGTAATTCTTCATTAAGGCTATTTGGCTAAGATGATATTTACCCTTTAAGCGCAGTTTATAAACAGGCACACCTGAACATACTGAAACTAGTGACAGAAAGACTACCCTATCAGGATACAGATTAAAACCTACAGATAAAACATAAAACTATTTATCAGAATTTTCCTGACAAAAGTAGTTTCCATTTTGTAGTGGTAAATAATTTTACTTGCTGAAGCTTAGTATACTGTTAATTTATAGTGCTTTGTTGCTCACTTGCCATAACTTCAAAAATTTAAGCATTTGACATTGAAAATCAGCTTATCCTCATCAGAATGTCAGCTTCTTGCTTGCATTCTGTTAGTAAGTGTCTAGTAAACGATAAGAGGTGGGATCACTCTTCAAGACAGTAGTAAACTTTACCTTGATTGAATAAGAATTAAATCAGACTCCAGACACTTAATTAAAATCTAGCACAGCTGAAACAAATGTGGAAAGTTAATACATTTTTCAGGTTACAGCAAGAATTGCTAGAAGAAAATTCATCTGTATTATCAAGGTGGTAATGGTTATGTTCCTTATGCTTTTGAAAGTATTTTCCAACTCTTTAATCATTAATGAATAATTATTTTATTTAATTATATAATAATTTTGTTATTTTTTTGAGCATTTTTAAGAGCTTAAATCAAAACCAATGTCATTATTCCACTTCTGTCAATAATATTGCCAAATGCAGTCCTTATGGTGATCTCAAGAGACAGTTTGCCAGATATCCCACTCTGGTACTTGGTTTAATAAAATAATAAGGAAATCAAAGCAGTGCACAGTTTTAACAATCCTGAAATCTTCATGAAATCTCTTATATCTTTGTCATTCATTCTAGTAAAGAAGGGTGAGGTGTTTTTTTTTTCTTATTGAGATGAGTTTTTTAAATATGAAAGCCAATGTTTAAGACCAAAACAGGCAAAAAAGAGTGACTTCAAGGTTGAATAATTTTGTAAGTGTAGAAAGGAGACCTGGGAATCCTGAACTACACAGAATTGTAACATTCAGAAGGCAGCTTAGCTGATAGGTGTAGCTAACAATTGATTGTATGATCTTGTTCAAGGCCAGTTTGTTATCCAAATTCAAATTAGAATGGTCCTTATCCAATACTGTGACTGCAAAGTCCTATGTTTTCATGCACAGGCAAGAGATACGCTGAAATGTTTCCATAGTTATTCTTTTGTAGGATGAAGTTAGGATGTCTTAGAGGTCTTTGAAGTACGTCTAACTTCAAGGGAAGACTTCAACAAAATACTTGCCCAGAGATGCTGTGGTTTCCTGTTGACTATGGGGCACAGCAGCCCTTTGCAGCTGTGATACAGTTGTATAATCCAGCTCTATCGTGCTGAAACTGACACATGCACAATTTTCCATTGTCTGTTTTGGTGACAAGAACAAGATCGGAAGGAAGCTCAGGAGGTTTGAATAATCAGAAGAACCAGCACTTCAGGTGCTTTGCACAAACCTAGCAGTGTAGAGGTGAAATCTGCTGTCTGGCTACCCACTGAATTACAGAGTTGTCATGTCTAATGTAATGTGGATTTAACACCACATTTATTGAACTCATTTAGTAGAGTCTAACTGATAAATCTTACAATTTACATTGATACTGCACCATAAAACACCCACATCAGCCCAGTCTTTAAACATGTGCTTAACTTTGCAGCCTTGTGATTAAGGTTGTGGACTGGGACACTGAAGAGCTGGGTTCAGTTCCTGCTCTAGTACAGTCGTCCAGTGGGATACAGGGTAAGTCACTAGGCCCCAATTTTTTTTGAGCTGTATAGGTTTGTCTCTGCTCAACTATGGCACATCTGTCTAATTAAGATCTAAGGTATCATTTACAGTAGCATTATATGATATAACACCTATGTACTGTTGGCTTTCAATGATTTGTATGAGCAGGTTTTTTAAAGACAGTGATGCCAAAGCTTCTCACTTGCAATGTAAATTCTGTGTTGCTGAAATTTTCAGAGTCAAACAGGGGTATTTAATGGTTTCTGTGTTATATGTTTTTAAGACAGATAGTCCACCTCATTTTTGAATGTGGTTGTTGCTCTGTTCCTCAGTTTTCCTCACATTTATTTTTTTCTGTCTCTTTTCTTAATAGCAAGTAAGTCCTTTGCATTCTTTCCATTATGTGCACATAGAAGATGAACTGCGAGAGACACCAAAGTACTGAACAGGAATGTAGCTGCTTCCTCAGTAAAAACAATGCTTCAGTAGACACTGTCAGACAATACCATTGCATAGCATATTATCATGGAGCTACTTCATTGGTAACATAGCCTATAGACGGTGAGGTACATGAGACTAATACTCTTTGTCTGGTGCAACAGTGGTTTTTCATAGAATTGTAGAATGGTTTGTTTTGCAAGGGACCTTAAAGATCATCTAGTTCAAACTGCCCTGCCATAGGCAAGGAACCTTCCACTAGACCAGGTTACTGAAAACCTCATCCAGTTGGGCCTTGAAAGTTCTGGGATGGGGAGTTCAAAACCTACCTGGGCAACCTGTTCCAGTGCCTAATCAACCTTAAAATAAAGAATGTGTTCCTAATATCTAATCTAAATCTACCCTCCTTCATCTAAAGTCCATTCCCCCATATCCTGTCACTACAAGCCCTTATTAAAGGTCTCTAGCTCTCTTGTGGGTCCACTTTAGTACTGCTATAATGTTCTATAAGGTCTCTCCAGAACCTTCTCTTCTCCAGACTGAATAACCAACTTTTCCAGGTCTGTTTTGCAGTCCTGTGACTAACTTGGTGCCTCTGGACTCATTCCAGGTGGTCAACATCTTGTGTTGAGGCTCCCTTTTTTGTCAGATTTTATTTCTTCTTTTTTTCCCCCCTACTCTTGAACTCAAGACTGCAGTTACATGGTTAATATCTTTATAAGATCTTTGTAATGGAAGGGGATGTCCAGTTGGTGTGTACTTCATGAGGAGCAAAATAGCAAGTGGACCTAAACAGGAATGAATGCTTCCAGAACAAATGAGACCTCCTGGACAGCCTAGGAAAGTTTAGCTTTTCTAGCATAAACTGTACTGCATGAGATAAATTGCCCACTAAAGGTATGAAAATGCCAGTGCATTTTGATAGATTCCTAAAAAAGCCCTAGAAAGTTGACCCTGCATGAGGGAACTTGAAAAGTAGCACTTAGCTGGAGTTGAGGATAAATGCCAAATAGGTTTCTGAACTTTGCTCAGCTTCTCTTTCATCACAGGATGAAGACATTGATTTTACAAGTTAGCAGCTCTGAATCTTAGCTTTTCAGGTCTTTAGATCTTTGCTTTGTAGCTTTCTTCAACACGCTGCAGTCTGCGTCTCTCAAAGGTTTTCCCTTAGCCTTATAATAATTTCAAACAGAAGTTCTAAGGCCTTTCAGTTAGTTGTCCAGCACAATGGTCTATATTGCAGTGGAAGAGCCACACAAAGTCAGGTGCCACGTTGCTTATGCTGATGCCTGCATGTTTTGTTAGCTCTGGTACTAAATACTCCACAGCACCAAGGAGGAAGTTAGGCTTGGAACTTGTCAGTGTGCTTAAGGTATGGTTATATTTGCTTGCAATCAGACTTCCTGAAATAATGGAGAGGCATCCTTAAGTTAGAATTGTGTGTGATCAGTTCCTGGGAATAAGACCTTAAAACAGAGGAATTGCTTTTAATATATATGTTTATGTAAAGGTGTTACAGTTGCATTTCCAAATATGACTTGAAGAAGAGAGTTGGTGAGTACTGCAAGATACAGAGCTGCAATACTCCATTTCGCTTCCACCTCATGTTCCTGTTTTCTGTCTGGAGCCTTGTGGCAACAGGCTGATACAGTTTTCTTGCTTAGTTGGGTAGCATCATTATTATGTACAATGTGAAATCCCCTTTTTGAGCATCTGAGAAATGGAGAAATCAAGAGATATCTTCTGAAACTACTTAAGATTGAAGCTCACTCAGAATGTTGTGTACAGAGTGTTTTCTATATTTCCTTTATATTCAGTCTTGCTGCTCTGTTACGTGTCAAGCAGTAAGGTTTCCTAAGAAATGTTGATTTAGCTCCCAATGATTCTGTATTTCTAAAAAGTTTGATTGAATGTCCAAAATTTCAAACAAATAACTCATTTCAGTAATACCTCACATGCAGTAAGGCTTGCCTCAAATGTTGTTACTGTGCTTTATAAATTAGGTGTCTTTGGGTTTTTGATATCTTACAAGACTTATGACTGAGGTTCAGCTAAAATTATTCTTGCATGTAATCAAAAAAGTTTTGCAATGAAGGACACTAATTCAAATTTGAAGCTATTAAAAATGTTCACATTTGTTCTGTCAAGTTCTGACTCTTCTTCCATTTACTCTGATTTATTCTTTGTTCCCCTCATTAGGTGCCTATCTTGTGCCATACTTAGTCTTGCTACTGATAATAGGGATTCCACTCTTTTTCTTGGAGCTTGCTGTTGGGCAGAGGATCCGTCGAGGGAGTATTGGTGTGTGGAATTATATCAGCCCCAAACTTGGAGGAATTGGATTTGCAAGCTGTGTAGTAAGTTTTTTTACACTGTGTCATTTGCTTTCAGATGTTATGATTTAGACTTCTTGTCTTGCTGCAGGGAAAGGCCATTGATTTATAGCTGGGCATCTAGGTCAGTTTACAGTGTTTTTGAAGATCTTAGAACTTGAATTGATCCATTTAAAGTGTTGGCATATATGTGTCTGTTAAGTCAGTCAACTTGTGTTTTGTGATTCTTTTGAAATTGTGGAACAGAGTGGCCTTCTGGAGAAAAAATGCCTGTAACAGTATAGGTGTGAAATAAATAATAAATATGGAGAAAAGTGAAAATTTACAAAATGTCAGGTACTTTAAGGGGACAAGTCCTTCCCTTCTTCTGATTTAGTTGAATAAAACAAAATTTATTTAATCAGGTTCATTGAATGATGTACAGAAATGTGTAGAAATTCAGCAGGCATTTTTTTATTTGCTTCATAAATGTAACTTTTTGGTTGTTTTTTTTTCCTTCTTACTAGGTATGCTTCTTTGTGGCCCTATACTACAATGTCATTATTGGATGGAGCCTGTTTTACTTTTCCCAGTCTTTTCAGCATCCATTACCGTGGGACCAATGTCCTTTAGTTAAAAATGCATCTCATACCTGTAAGTCTGTGTTAACATAAGGTTCTTAAAAATCATATAAAGTATATAAAATTTGAGGTTTTCAAACAAAAAGGAGAAAAACTAAAATTCAAGAAGATATTTGTGTGCAAAGGTGTTCTATTTGTGTGTTCTTAAGTGTCCTATAAGAGTACTATTTTCTATGTAAATTAATAGAAATGAGATAATCACTCCTTTGAGTTTTGTTGTAATGATATGATCTCTTACAGACATATTCTATAGCAGCATGAAAAGTTCCTTATCCCTTGGGTTTGGTTATCCTATAACAGTACATATTTTGTAATATTATGGCTATTGAAATATGAATTATTTCTTCTTTTCCTTTTTTTTCAGATCTTAAATTTTCTTTAATTATCTTTTGTCGGTTTATTTACCACTTGAATAAAGAACAACCAGGGATGTTTGAAAAGTTCTACCTTTTTGTAGTGTCTTTTCCAGAGTTGCTTGCTTCAGTTATTATTCAGAAATAGTACTCATGAATGTTGACACACAGTCAAACTGATTGTATTCCACAAGCTACTGTTCATTAATTGAGCAGCAGTGGTTGTTTATGTACTCTTGTGTCAGACTAACTTGAGCAGAGGCCATCTGAACTAAGCTTAAAAAAAGAAAACTATTATATTTGATAACATCTTACCATTATTAGGTTATTTCAGTGAAGATCTGTCATCTGTGTTAGGTTAGGTTAAAAAGAGTGTATTTTCCCCTTTTTTTCCATTAATTATCTTGCCTCAGGACATGCTTACATGTATGGTTGATTGTCAGGTATAAACAATTTATAAAGAACTTAAGTAAATATTTTCTTTGAAGAAGTGTTTCTATTTATGTGTTACGTGTCTAGATACACACAGTTTCTTAAACTGTTTGGTAACATGACTATAACAGAATTACAGTATGATCCAAAGAATCACTTCTGGAATATACATAGCAACTTTCATTAAATATATCTGTGTAGGAACCGCTTATTTACTTTTCTCATCACTTTGATATCATTATGTTATTATTTTATTGTTTATAATGGTAGTTAAGTCCCTATTTACTTGAGCATCATATCAAAGCAGACACAATGATTCATTTTCCATATATCTTTACATTTGTGTTCATGCAGAGAGATGGTTTTCATAGTATGTAATTCATAGAATCATATGCAGATAATGTAATTTGGTTTGTGATAAATGGAATATATGTCTTCATCTAAGCCTGCCTGCTGTTTAGTTCTGAAGTGAGAACTAAACCTACTCTGCCTTGAAGTAGGTTTAACCATAATGCAGAGGAATACAGTGTCCCTAAAGGATGTTTTAAAGGATACACCCAGAAGTTTTCACTGATGGCAGTCACTTTTTCTTTTAGACAATGTCTTAAGACTTTTCTGTGAGTTTAGTTTTTTAATAAATGATGATGGCACAATTAGAAATATTGAGAAGTGATAGAACACTTATGAAATATCTCTCCTGAACCTTTCTTTACTTGCTAACATCTCTTTGACAGTTGTGGAACCAGAGTGTGAAAAAAGTTCTGCAACCACTTATTACTGGTACAGAGAAGCACTGAATATTTCCAGCTCTCTGTCAGAGAGTGGGGGTTTAAATTGGAAGATGACTATCTGCTTGCTGGCTGCTTGGGTCATGGTATGCTTAGCCATGATCAAAGGCATTCAGTCTTCAGGAAAAGTGAGTATACTGTTTGTAAACTGCATGACATTGTTTTATTTTGAAGCATTTCAGGACATTTCTGTTCACCAAACTGTCTGTTTGCTCTCATGGAATCTGTAGGAGCAGTTAAGTGCTTTGACTCACTCCTGCACTTGTATAATCTCAAGTAGAAGAATTTTAGTAGTTAAGCATTAAAATATATCAATTTTATTGGAAATGGGTGTTATTTAGTGGGAGTTGAAATCTGAAGAATAATTTTGCTTCTCATCAGCATAGTTGTTGCATGTAACTGTACCTCAGCTTTATTGTCCTGCGTAAGTCTCTGTATTTTGAGTGTCTAAGGAAATAAGTTTCCATGTGTACTCACCGTATGACTGCAGTGCATTCACGTATGCATGCTTCTGGCATTAACACAGTAGCTTTCCAGGATTCTAGATTGTTTCTTTTGACTAATGATTTACCATCCCTCTGCATCTGAGTACTGTTACCTTGTCTTCTTTCCTTTGCATGCAGCCAGCTGGATTTGCTGGTGAAAGATTTGTTAGATGTCTTGTTCTCAATGGGATTTTCAGAGGAAAAATAATTTGTCCCAATAGCAAAATTCTTTGCTATTAAAAAGTTTGGCACTGACATGGCAATTTGTGACCTAGAACTAGCAAATCATTTTACTAAGCTTTAGAGAATAAATTTTCTTTTCAGTGATGAGTAATGAAGGATCAGATTTGATTATTATTTTGTGTTGTTTTGACAGTAAGCATGTGATTGAATTAATTGGTTGTGTACTTTCTATTGATTCTTGTCCCCTTTCCTTCTGAAAGCAAAATTAGTTTCTATTCATGCAGCCTACCTTTGCCATACCCAGTCAAAGTGCTTTTATAAAGAGAAGCATTTCTGTAACAGTTTATGTCTGTCTTTGTTTTCATCTCATTGAAATTGTACTGAATTTCCCTGAAAGTCCAGATGCTCTTTATCAGTTAGTGATAAGTACATCAGGCAGTTGTATTGCTTTTGTACAGTAGAGAATTTAATTTCTTTTACAATCATGTGATTTTGCTTTCTTCTGCAGAGACAAGAGGAAGGGGAAGTGTTCTGCATATTTCATAGAGCATATGATTATCAATTTAGTCCTATATCCAAAGGATACTGTGTAGCAAATGAACATTTTTAAAAGAAAGTCCATGTTAAATGTCATGTTACATTTTTTTTGCCTTCTTGTATTTCAGATCATGTATTTTAGTTCCCTTTTTCCATATGTGGTACTTTTATGCTTTCTGATCAGAGGACTGCTTCTTAATGGGTCAGTGGATGGAATTCGTCACATGTTCACCCCTAAGGTATGTACTTAATTTCTGTTTGCAGGGCATTAAAGTTTCAGTGGCAATTTGACCATTTATGAATGCTCTCATTTAAGCTTATTGTTTTCATAGAACATTTGGCTGTATTTCTGTTTGCTTAAATTGCAAAATTTTTGTTTATCTTAGTGGCACAATACCAAGCCCTAAAGTCCAAAGGCTCTAGGTGTTCCAAGGGTCTGTAGAGTTACCTCTCTTATGTGAGGGCTCTCAGAGTTACATGCCTCTACAAAGCTAAACAACTGAGAGTGCAATTTAGAGGATTCTGGAGGTTTAGAGAGCTCTAAATACTGAAAAGAGAAATTTGCCATTTTTTAATATTGAAATGTCTAGTTCTGAGTTGTCAGTGCCTTATTTTGCACTTTTATCATGACATAATTAACTTGTCCCTTTTGGAAAAGAGCTTTTTTTTTCCTCCTTTTTAGAAAAAACGTAAAGCTGTTTACATAGTAGCCCAAAGTACAGGTGACCTGTATTTAATAGTGAAGTAGTGTAAGTACTCACCACTAAGCTTTCTTTATCAATTTTCTTATGACATGCCAAGATAGCAGCAGTTCTAAGCATATTTTTTTCATTGCCAGTAATTTTGCCAGGAGTGTGCCTTACACAGCTTTAGGTTTTTTAACTATGGAGGTGATAAGGAGTATTATGAATCACTGTTTAGCTTGAAGATCTAAATTCTACCCACACCTATCTCAAATGTTTGCAACTACATCTATACTATAGGAACAGCATGTTTGAATAGTCAGAGCCATACTCGGGAATGAGTAAGTCTGGGCTTCATTTTGTATTGTGAAATGGGCTTTCCAACAAGTCCACGCAATACAGTTGAGAAGAACAGGACTATTATTTCAAAAATGAAAGCTAAATAATGAGATAATCAAAATCAATGCACATAGTGGCTAATGCCAGATGACAAGGTGTTGTCAGTTGTTTTGATTACAGCTGTTTTGAGTCTGGAGAACTGTCATCCTGTAAAAATGACCTTTGTCATCTCCCACATTGATGCAGTCATGTTCCACTTCACTCACTGTCACCACTTTTAGAGAGACATGCTTGTGCAGAAACTTGCAAGCTGCTCAGGCAAATTTGAGAAACCTGAGGAAGGGAGAAATGTAATGCCTACGAACAAGAGAAAGTCTAAAGTGAAGGTGAAATACAGACCTCTGTAAGATATAATTTGGTTTCTCAGCCACAGTGTTAATGGTTTCTTTGGCTGGAGAAGTACCACTAGATACTGAGGAAAAAGAAATATAAAAGCTGCCCTTGGATACCAACAACTCTTCAGTATTCACTACTTCATGTGTTATACTTAAAAAAAGTTGCAGCTGGTGTTTACTTTACACTTACATTATTCTTAATTATACAAATGTTTCAACTGTTCATTTAAATGATACCAAGGAAAAAGGGTTCTTAATTTCTTCTGACAGTTTCCAATTTTGTATCAAAATTTAAGTTGTGATTTAAATTTGAAGATAGGAGGCCTGTATGTCACACGTATTATATGTGAATATAAACCTTAAAAAATATTTCCATTATAATTTTTTTTGTACTTGAGCACTAATTTGGACTGTAGTTCATATGAGACTACCTGAAGAAATTCAGACTTTTGCCCCTGTTTCATTCACTCCACCGTGCTAACACTTTATTTGGGCATGCAAGCTCTAAAAAGGAATGCTAAACCAATGTAGCATGAAAATTATCCAGGTAGTTAGATGGGAGAGGGAGAAGCACCGTTTTGGCCCAATTAGCTGAACAAATGACCACGTTTTGAGCACAGACGATTGCAGGAAATTTCCATCAGTTGTGCCAGCGCAGGAGAGGACTGGCACACATTGGTGAAGGTGTGAGAGTGCAAGACTAATGCAGAAGAGGAGAATTTCTCTGTTAAACAAAGCAGAAATTCTAAATAAGAAAATTCATTGAAAACCTAAAGAAAGGTATGTGAAAAGCCCACTTAACTGCTGCAGTTAAACTGTGGGATTATATGAAGCTGAAGTACAGAGACTACAAAATTTCACATACAATACCTAGTAGCCAATCAATCTAGAGTTAATTTTGAAAGTCTGGGCTACGTATATCCAAAAGCACACTACTTCTGATGGTACCAAAGGATATATTATGGGAAGTGAGAAGTGTTTTGGTATTTGAACCAGTTACGGATTTGTTACAGTTAAGAGAGTTCCTTGCGCTCCCTCTGGTGGGAAAGCTCTGGCACGACAGTGACACGGTTAGAGCTACGTGCAGTAGCCACTTGTGCATTGTAATTATAATCTGAATTGTAAGTCAGGAATATGTTTATTCTCATAAACACCTTTTCCCAATTTTATTGTATTTCTGCTCTGTATAAGTGAATAAAGAAGCTTTCTGCTGCCTATCTGTAATAAATATTATATCTCCATGGGAAACAGAAATTTTATTCAACGTGTTGTAACAATAGCAGATTTATTTCTCCTCAGAGTAAGACAGTCAGTCTAATAATTCTGGCATCTGTGCTGATGCTTTTTAGTTTCACTTTTATGAATAAACCTAGGGCTTAAAGAAAATAAAACTCACTTGCATTAATGGAGGCCCTGAATCAGCTTGAGCAAATCTGATGTTTAAATTTGACATGTACTTAATTCTTTTTTGTGATTCAGTATCTAGAAGAATTTGAGATAGGTGATGACTCATAACTTTGTAACAAAGTTTGTTGGGGTTTTTTTTGAGCAATGCAGTTGATCTGAGTGAGCAATACTGTTAAATTTTATGATAAAAGACTTAGTTGCTGCTGAAATACATGACCATTTAACATAAGGTTAAATTCAAGGCATCTGAGTTAAGAGATTTGACTCATGTACTACACAGCTTCTGGTGGCGAGTGTTCATCTCATATATTTTGTTTTGTTTTACATATTTTTGCATGTAACTGAATTCCATATAAGCATGTGTATCGCATGTTCACCTTCTTTTTGTTCATTTGTAAAGTAACAGCAAAGCAACTTTAATCATACTCAGTGCATTTATTAAAAGGGTTGATTAATATAAAATGTCTCAAGTCTAACAGAAGTCAGTGCATATACTGTAAATAAAAGAGTACTGTAAAAAAAGTTGTCTGTTATTTCTCAGTATAACTAGGTGCTATTTCAGTTACATAGCTCCAGTAGAGTCTCGTTGTTGGGAACATAAGTATAACATGTTTCTCCTGGATGTTTAGATAATATAAAAGAAATAGAAATTCTGGCCCATAAGTTTGCCAACTTCAGGGGTTACATTCAGGTTTCATTTTATCATTAGGAAAATACAGTTGTAGTGGAGTATTAGCATTTTTATGATGTAGTGTTTATTCTGTTGTTTTTTTTTCATATAAGAGAAATGCATTTTATAGCTGACATATATTATATCTAATTTCAAACAGCTTGAAATAATGCTGGAGCCCAAGGTCTGGAGAGAAGCTGCTACTCAGGTGTTCTTTGCCTTAGGGCTTGGATTTGGTGGAGTCATTGCCTTTTCAAGCTACAACAAGAGAGACAACAACTGCCATTTTGATGCTGTACTCGTGTCCTTCATCAATTTTTTCACTTCTGTGCTGGCAACTTTGGTGGTGTTTGCAGTTCTGGGCTTCAAAGCCAATATCATAAATGAAAAATGTGTTACCCAGTATGAATATCCATTTATTTTTTTAAATTCTTTTTATGTTTGATTTCATTTATAAACTAATGTGGACCACTGAGTTTGCTCTCTCTGTTTTGTTGTGTTTTACAGAAATTCAGAGAAGATTTTAAAACTTTTGAAAATGGGCAATCTCAGCCAAGATATCATTCCACATCATATCAATTTCTCAAGCATTACAGCAGAAGATTACAATTTAGTCTATGACATTATACAGAAAGTCAAGGAAGAACAGTTTGATTCTCTTGGTCTGAAATCTTGTCAAATTGAAGATGAACTTGACAAGGTGAGATTAATCTTGAATACAGAGATTAGGAAGAGATGCATATTTGAAAGCCTGAAGTAAGCTGTGATGTGTACCTACACAGAGTATCAGTACAGTGTACCTGTGAGCTGTGCACCTGCAAAGACCTGGATGGAAACATGGTTGCATTCCAGCTCACTTGAGGACTTTTGGGTCTGATGTCTTAATAAAGTCTTCATGGATTTACAATGTATTTTGATAATTATTCTTCTCAGGAGGTGATGAGTTTTTTAGGCTCTTGTTTTTCAGAAGAACCGTTCATGAGGGTTTTTCCAAAGACTAAACAGAAGTGTTACCTATTCAATGTCACAGACTGAAAGATATTCTAGTGTAAAGATACAATTATTAGATAAAAATACTACTACACTAAAACAGAAAAATTATTATCTACTTATTAGGTAGTTGTTTAATGAGTATCATCCTGTTTTGAAATCTTACAGTGAGCCAAATCTGTAACAGAAATTATAGTTTTCTAGCTTTAGAGAGGCAATTGCAGATTGAAACACTGACTTCTATATAGTTGCACCAGTATCTGAAGATAAAATATAAAATTGGTGACTTAGACTTCTGAAGTTTCTATACAATGGCCGCTGTTAATATTTGAAACAAAAATATAGAAATTAAATCCTTTATATGCTTACTGGAGAAAACAGAGTGTATTTTATAGTAGTCCTATATAGTAGCTGTCATGCAAAATTATTAGTGAAGGAGAGAAAGAAGTTCTGATTGGACAAGAGAGGAAAATTCTTCATAATGAGCACAGTCATCTGTTGAACTAATTTCTCAGTGGACGTGGTGGTTTCCATGTCATTGACACTTTTAAGATTCAGCTGGACAGGGTGCTTGGCCATCTTGTTTAGACTGCTTTTGCCAAGAAACTTTGGACCAAATGATCCATGAGACACCTTCAAACCTCATAGTCTGTCATTCTATGAAAGAAATGTGTTAATGCTAATCAAGTTACAAATTCTCATGTTTCAGTAAATAGTATTAATCAGAATAATTATGTATTAGATAGCAATTTCCCACTCTGCCTTCAAGAGGCAATCAATGACACCATGTGAACACTGGTCAGACTTGTCAGTCTGTCACACTACCAAAGAAACAAAAAAAAAAAATCATGAATAATGATATCATTTTGTTTTCCTTGCTGACAGGCAGTTCAAGGAACTGGTTTAGCATTTATTGCATTTACAGAAGCAATGACCCACTTCCCTGCTTCTCCCTTCTGGTCAGTCATGTTCTTTCTCATGTTAGTAAATTTGGGACTTGGAAGTATGTTTGGAACCATTGAAGGCATTATCACACCCATTGTTGATTGTTTTTCAGAAGAACCGTTCATGAGGGTTTTTCCAAAGACTAAACAGAAGTGTTACCTATTCAATGTCACAGACTGAAAGATATTCTAGTGTAAAGATACAATTATTAGATATAAATACTACTACACTAAAACAGAAAAATTATTATCTACTTATTAGGTAGTTGTTTAATGAGTATCATCCTGTTTTGAAATCTTACAGTGAGCCAAATCTGTAACAGAAATTATAGTTTTCTAGCTTTAGAGAGGCAATTGCAGATTGAAACACTGACTTCTATATAGTTGCACCAGTATCTGAAGATAAAATATAAAATTGGTGATTTAGACTTCTGAAGTTTCTATACAATGGCCGCTGTTAATATTTGAAACAAAAATATAGAAATTAAATCCTTTATATGCTTACTGGAGAAAACAGAGTGTATTTTATAGTAGTCCTATATAGTAGCTGTCATGCAAAATTATTAGTGAAGGAGAGAAAGAAGTTCTGATTGGACAAGAGAGGAAAATTCTTCATAATGAGCACAGTCATCTGTTGAACTAATTTCTCAGTGGACGTGGTGGTTTCCATGTCATTGACACTTTTAAGATTCAGCTGGACAGGGTGCTTGGCCATCTTGTTTAGACTGCTTTTGCCAAGAAACTTTGGACCAAATGATCCATGAGACACCTTCAAACCTCATAGTCTGTCATTCTATGAAAGAAATGTGTTAATGCTAATCAAGTTACAAATTCTCATGTTTCAGTAAATAGTATTAATCAGAATAATTATGTATTAGATAGCAATTTCCCACTCTGCCTTCAAGAGGCAATCAATGACACCATGTGAACACTGGTCAGACTTGTCAGTCTGTCACACTACCAAAGAAACAAAAAAAAAAAAAAATCATGAATAATGATATCATTTTGTTTTCCTCGCTGACAGGCAGTTCAAGGAACTGGTTTAGCATTTATTGCATTTACAGAAGCAATGACCCACTTCCCTGCTTCTCCCTTCTGGTCAGTCATGTTCTTTCTCATGTTAGTAAATTTGGGACTTGGAAGTATGTTTGGAACCATTGAAGGCATTATCACACCCATTGTTGATACCTTCAAGGTCAGGAAAGAAATTCTTACTGGTGAGTTACTCAAACTTTCTTTTTTCCATGGAGCAGTAAGCAAAATTTTTTTTGGCATTATGAATTTATTTTTTTTCATGTGAAGGTTTACAGAGCAGTAAATCACTGTATTCCAGACTGTACTTCCACACACAGGCACATTAATATCTGCCACTTAAACCTTTTCCTGAATATTATAGTAGCATAAACACCCTAAAACTTAAATTTTAATTAAATTTCTGTTACAAGTTGCTGTATGGTCAGTCCTTTTGGGCTCTTTCAGAATGCTTTCCATTCCAGCCTGTGTCACACATTGGAAAAGCAGAGGAAAAGGAAAGAGTGAAAATACATTGCAAATTACTACTAATTATTCCTGAGTAGGCCAGATGAAATCTTAATTTATAATGAAATTTTTATTATGCTAAAATCAGTACAGTAACTCTCTAGAGAAACATATTTTTTCCCTGTTAAAAATGTTTATAAGGTCTTAAACAAGACATCCAGTTGTTTTGTTTGGGGTTTTTTTATTACCTAAATGCCCTAAGTTATTTGTTTGGGGTTTTTTTATTACTTAAATGCCCTAAGTTATTTGAGGTGTAGCATGTTCACGTAGCTTTGACTTGTAGGGATTTCTCTTTTTTATATAAAGCACCAGCAAAGGTGTGAAAGCTAGGTTTCTGAAAACCATCAGGACAGATGCAAGAGACTTGCTGTGTTATGCACAAATTCAGCTTTCATATCAATGCCTGTAAAAGGTGGGATGGAAAATAAATAAATGCTTTAACATTGTCTAACTCTATGAAGCAAATAAACTCTGTGAGAGAAATAGTAATACATTTTGTAAGAGTTAAACCCTGATGCAGCAGAGCAACTGCTTTTTTCCCAATTGCTTTCTATACTTTACTAACAAGTAATATTTGATAGGTAAAAAAATCAAATTCTTAAAAAAGATAAATCAATTGATTTTTCAGAATTCCTAAGTTATTGAGCACTTTTTGGTCTGTTTGGTTTCTTTTAATTAGGTCTTAACTTCTTGCTGAATAACCAGTGCAACAATTAGAAAATAGCTGTTCTTCTTAAGTATGTGTGCAAGTACCATGATTTATAGTCATTACACTGGAGTAATGGAGCATTTTGCAGTAATTCCTTGTTACTCTGTTAGACAAAAAAAATAATTAAGATAAAGAAACATTCAAGAACTGCCTTTCTCTTGTAAATTTTTAAAGTGGTGTGCATGCATGATTTTAGCTAAACTCAGTTGTACTCAGAAGATTACAACTTGATATAGTGTTTTGTTAAGTAACTGAAAAAAATGAAATATTTGGATTATTTTTCATGCAGTGCTGGTGGTATTTAGGAAGGATTATAGCTGCAATAGCTGCAGATTTTGTGCTTACAAGACAGAAACATTCAACTTTTACAGAATTGTTGGTACATTTGGCAACTCTTTGAGTTCAGGGAAAGCAACTCAAATGCCTAAAGATATTTTATGTTTTGACCCAGATTAATTTCACCTAATTTTGGAGTACTTAGATGCATCCTTAGCCTAAGTTCCCTGTGAGAAAAAAAAGAGCTCTTATAACTGTAAGAATCAGTTTTACTGATACTCAACCTACAACTGATTCCACGATTTATTGACATTTGACTTACTTAAGCATTAAGTCCTGTTGCTGACAAATTTAGCAAATGATACTGAGATCCATTATGCAGGATCAGCCTTTCAAGAAATATATTTTGGGTTGTCCCTAAAGAAGGGATAGAAGTGTTGTTTAATGTACAAATACATTTAAACAGATCCTAATAGAACTTTATGCCGTTAATGATCTTTTAGGAGCAGTCTATTCAGCCTTTGTATTTTTTAGAATCATAGTCTTTTTAGAATCATAGAAATGTCTTTCTTATTTTTTTTTTCTCCATATTTTCACTTCTAAGTTCTTTTCACTTCTGAATTTCAAAAAGTGGGCTGGTGACCAATTAAAATGATATGTGATGTTTTGCCTACTGGTTGATTTTACCTTTGCATTTACATTATGTTTAGTGAGAAACAGTCACTTGATTAATTCCTGCTGATTAATCTCTTAATCAGGACTGCTGTGATATGGTGATTCTAGTAATTCTAATTTCATAACTCCTCCGTTTTGTAGGAAAGAGGTGGGATTAGTAGTATTCTTATAATAGAGACCCCCTAAACAGTAAAAAGTTATTGTTTTTACTTTTATGAAATAATGTGTTAGTTGCTCCTTGTCTGTGGAACTTTGTTGTAATTATAATTCACATTTCTGTCCTTTATTCCAGTCATCTGCTGCTTGGTAGCATTTTTTATTGGCCTGATCTTTGTGCAGCGCTCTGGAAATTATTTTGTGACGATGTTTGATGACTACTCAGCTACGCTACCCCTGCTTATCGTGGTAATTTTGGAGAATATTGCAGTCATCCGAATTTATGGAATAGACAAGTAAGTGAAGGAAGTGTATCTCCCTGTCCATATCAACACCATTCTTTACAATAATTATTACTATTTTAATTATATTGTATGTGGCATTTGCATCATACACAGAAATACAAGTAATTAGAAAGCATGTCAATCTGGTCCAGAATCTAGTCTGTTACTTAAGAACAGGTTTGGAGCAAGATACACTACACCAGAACAGTGTAGTGACACCCAAATAATGATTTCAAGAAGTCCAGAAACAGGAGAATGTAGTAAAAGAGACAAAATTAGAGATTTCAAAAGGAGGCTAGATAGAAAAGTATAGGGAATTTGTATCAAGAAAGACATCAAGAAAAGGATTTCAGAAATAAACATGGTCTAAGCAACAGATGAGGATGAATATTTCAATGCAGTATTGCAGGCAGCCTGCGAAAGAAACAAAGCAAGCTCTAATGGCAGTAAAAATAAAAAAGTTTCAATTTATGAACTAACTTTAGTTTGGGGTGTTAGAGCAATTCATTTTTCTATGCATTAGTTGTGAGAGAGGAGATGATAGCAAAAGCAGGGTCAAAGCTTACTTGGAAGCAGCACAGCTGACAATGAAGTAAAGTCACCTGTTGGGGAAGAGGAATGACCATAAATCCCTCTTTTTTTTTTTTTTTTTTTTTTCCCTTGAGTTCATTGTATATCTAAAGAATCACCAGAATGTGTTCAGTAAGTGAGATCAGTATATGCCATGCTTAAGGAATAGAAGAGTTTATATCAAAAATAACTTGTGCCACGCACAGGTTAAACAGAACATGCTGTACTAACATGTTGTAGTAATTAAAATTCCTTTGCATGAAGAAAAAGTGCAACATAGAATGGGTGGGGTTTCATTTGACTTTTCACTTGTTTGATTTGAGTAATCAGCCAATCATTTGTCACAATGAAACAAAACTGTAAGAAGAAAATGTAATTTTATGGTTTCCAGACATTGTTTCTAGTCTATGCAAGTAGTACTTGGTCTGCTTGCTTGCTTGATAAGCAAGTCCCAACTTGGTTCCAACTTGGACCACATGTATAATCCTATAATTGATCATTTAGATAGAAAAACACCACGTAGACTATTTTACACATGCAACCAAAAGATAAAACAGATGACCTGGTTATAAAGTTGGTAATGTCCAAGCTCCACTGTGAAAGGAAGTAGACATGCCAAAAGTCAGCAGCTTACCTGTGAGGAAGTTGATGTTTAGGCATAGCTAAGATATGGTAATCCTTTGCTTATGACTCACAGTGCAGGCAATTCATGTTTTCAGAAGGGGTTCTGACAGGACACAATGAAAAGTTAATAGCCAAGTTTCTCATTTATAATGACCACCCGAGTATTCCCTCTGGAGTATTCCTAGTATTTCTTCTGATGTGTGTTTCTGCAGAATATCCTTCAGGGACCTAGCAATTTGGTTTGCAAAAGCTGTCAATATCAACAGCCTCAGGTTGTCATTGGCTGTGATAGTACCAAGGGTTCCCTGTAGATGAAGTTTTGTGTAAATGTCTTACTGGACTTTTAAGTCTTTGATCAGATAGTAGAAAACCACAGCATAGAATCCAAAGGGTGCTATAGAAAAGAGAATTCTGTAGCTAGGAAGGAAAATCTCCCACACTGGAATCAGTGCTATAAGAAGCTTGAGCTAAAGTAGACTTTCAGAAGAGGATGAGTAGGATGGAGACTATTGAAGACTACTTTAAAGTAAGGATAACAGATTCATGTTCAACTGGTAGGAGAACTGGAGATCTCAGAAAGAGAAGGCTACCTATAGAGGACACAATCCATTTGTAAATTCAGCTCCTTTTAATGATGTGTTTTAGTTCAGTGTAAACAAATAATAGATTGCCTCAAGCTGTGCAGTTAAAGTATTTTTCTGAGGGTTTACATGACAGAAGCTTCACATGTGTAACTGCTTGGAAAACATCCTTCTATAAGAGCTTTTTGGAGATGCACATTTCAAAAGGGAGTGGGGCCACAAGGGAGTTAAAACAATCATTGCTTGTGCACACTCCAGAAGAATTATTTCTAAAATCATTCTCTGTTTCTACTGGCTCTGGAGCTATGTACTCCATCATGAGTACAAAAATAGGAGTTTTGTTCATGTCTTAAAATTTTGAGGAGAAAGGAGGCAGTTTTATAGCTTGGCAGTTTTATTTCAGCAGCTTATATGATGCAAAGCATAGCTTATGCATAAAGTTGTTTTTTTTAGACTGCAGCACGTGTGTGGGTTCAAAATTAATATTGCACAATCTGTAAGGTGTGCTCTTAGACAACCCAGTAGACAATACAAGAAAATGTAAAACAGGATCTTCTAAAAGAAAAGTGAGTTTAAATATCTTCCAGCACAGTCCAACAAGCAGCTTACTAAATCACTGCCCTGTGCAGAGATTCCTTTTGTTTGTCTGGTCTGAACTACTAGCATAAGCTCTATTTTTCAGACAGTCAAGTAATTTGAGCTACAGCTACTCCTGTATATGCATTTTTCCAGTGTGTTGCTTCCCTCAGGTTGGGTGCTGTGTATTGATTATAGTGCTCAAAATCTTAGTGTCTACACTAACAATAACATTTTAATCCCTTTACAGATTTATGGAGGACCTGAAGGATATGCTGGGGTTTTCTCCAAGCCAGTATTACTACTACATGTGGAAGTATGTTTCACCCTTTGTATTGTTATGTTTGCTGGTAGCTAGCATTGTCCAAATGGGATTGAGTCCTCCTGGTTACAATGCTTGGATTGAAGATACGGTATGTATATGTATATGTAGGGTTTGTATGTGTATATGATACCATCATCATCATCATAGTGATCGTATCTGAAGTATTTGAGAACACGAGTGGACAAAAAAATTACAATTAGAAATTCAAAATCAGTATAAATAATGACATGGTTGCTTTTATCTCAAATAATTTTGATGTAAAACGAATAGTTTTTTTAATTTTAAGTAGTTCTGCTTTAAAATATAACTGATGGACACAAATCTGTATGCTCTGGGTGACTTACTTTATAATGTGTGATAAAAAAACTCTTAATCATGGGAGAGGTTGTTCACATTCATTAAGTCTTATTTTACTGCAGAAAACAGATGCTAACTGCATAAATCATTTCAGATATCACATCAAGTTTTTTATGTGTCATAATTCTTCCCTTTGGGAACACATATCACAGTGTAGGTAGTAGCTGTATTAAAACCTGTCTCTGATAAGAACTTGTCTGGTGAGTGGCAAGACAGTTCTGAGCTCTGACTTCAAAAAGAGATTCAGTCAAGGGAACTCTGAAGACTTCAGCTAGTTGTAGGCCCATGAGCCCTCAGCTATTTCTACAGGCTTTTTATGCATAATAGACAGAGAGAAATTGTCAGAGACATTCATCCAACGAAACTTTCCCAAATCAGCCAGGGGAGAAGTCACAGCAAAGGCAGGTAAAGGATAAACACACGAGGCTGGCTTAAGTATTGGTAGATAGTGTGCCCGCCTCGATCCAGACAACTACATGATGCTCAGAAAAATGCTCTTGTTACATTTGATTCTTGCCCTCAAAAATTTGAAAGAGAGATACCTTAGAATGCCAAACATGCCATTCCTTTCCATGTACAACGTTAGGCAAGCAGAGCCTGTTGGCCATTGATGTGTGGAAGCAGTAGAGCTGTGGGATATAGTAGTGCCCCAGCATTACAGTTTACCTGATGTTTATGCAAAGTGCAATAACTGAGATGGTTCCTGTCTAGACCAGCTATTAGCCTACAGAACAAGGGCTAATTTTCCAGGCATAGTTACAGATAACCACTGCACATTTGTCTGTTGTGGACACCCTTTAAAGGATCAGGAAGCTACAGAGAAATGTAGCAGAAAGCCTAAAGTGAAAATCTTCATTTGTGTGCAGCTGAAGTGCTCTCAGAAGCTGTTCAACAGTGTTTTAGTCCTGCTCACTGGCTGAAAGATAGCAGTCCTACATCTCCATGACTCTTCAAATTTGAGATCTGTAGTGGTGCCTACACTGTGAGTGCCGTGGAGTATGTGCTTGAAAACTGCAGACCTCAATGAGGACTGCAGGATTTTGTTATTTTTCTGGTAAAGATGTATTAATCGTTTTTCTGTTGTGTTTCTCAGGCTATGGAAGAGTTCCACAGATATCCAACATGGGGAATGATTGTCTGTATATCTTTGATGGTGTTGGCCATACTGCCAGTCCCAATAGTCTTCATGGTACGCCGTTGCAACCTTATCGATGACAGTTCTGGTAGTTTGGCATCTGTATCCTACAAAAGAGGTCGGATAATAAAGGAACCTGTTAATCTGGAGGGAGATAATACAAGTCTGATTCATGGGAAGAGTCCAAGTGAAGTGCCGTCTCCAAATTTTGGTAAAAACATCTATCGAAAACAGACTGGCTCGCCAACTCTGGACACGGCTCCAAACGGACGCTATGGTATTGGCTACCTGATGGCAGATATGCCTGACATGCCAGAGTCTGATTTGTAACCACAGAACAAAAAAAGTGCTGTTTCTTTCTTCTCTCACTGATCATGGCCCTGCTGTGAGAAGTGGCCAGCGTCACTTACTAGGGTGTGATCTCAGGTGCTCCATAGTGACAGTCTTTAAAATGTCATGACTGTGCGTACTGGTTGAGGAAATTCACGTTGGATTAATTCTCTGAGGTTTTATTTGCACTGAAGGAAACATTCAAATGCAATGGCAGTCTACATCTGCCAGCATATCCAAGAATTTGATTTTTTAATTAACTTCTAAATTTAAAGCTTTCTATTTCTGAAGCCCAGGTCTTGCTCAAATAATAAAATATTTCTGAGGTTATATCATTGAAAATCAATTTTTTTCTGCTGAATTTCAGGTTGACTCCCAAGTATTAATGGTGAGCTCAGTAGTAGTTCACCAGACCTGTGCTTGTGTAAACACCTGTATATACCTTATGTAGATATGCTGTACTTATTTTATTAGCACTGATAATTACTTAGGCTATTAGCTGAGTAAAAAACAAACCTGCAAACTATTTTCTTATGTAATAGCTGTATAGAGCAATAGTATTAGAAAATCAAGGAGTAGACTTATAGGAAGGCGATCAAAGATTCCCTGTTCACTGGGGACTGCGTAAACTGTGGCTGTATATTTTGTGTAAAATATTTGCTTTTCAGTGTGAAAACAATGTTAGAGTGAGTCACTCCAAGAATCTTAAGGATTGTGCAGATTCTGCATTTTTTTCTATGCTGTGTGCCTAAAAAAGACCTTGATATTTATTGTGGTTACAAGATTACATATATATTATATTTATATAATATACTTGTAATGTAAATATGTATATTATTCTATATGTAATCGTTTCAAAAGTTGAAGCAAGATGGCTTTTTTAATTAGTCTCCTTCAGTTTTGCTTCTGTTTTATGCAGATGATTTTTTTTCAGTCAGTAATTGTTAAGAACTGTATGGCATTACATTTTAACCAACGAATAAAGAGATTGGTAAGGTATTTCACTGTGATATCCTTATTATAAGTGTGATACACTTACTATAACACAGCCTGCTTTTTCCTCATCTGGACTGCCTGAAAGAATGACATTTACTCGATGAATAGAGATGCTAAAAGAACTTGAAAACAAAAAATCAGTCATAATAAACTTTTGGACAGAGCCATTTACTGTGAGTACAGGAGGTGATGTAGCGTTGTAAACTGGCAGGATGTGCTGGAAGCTGGTACACTATCTACTCCTTACCTTAAGGTGTTTTAAAACTAGGAATAAATTCTGACTTTCCTACCTCTAATAAGCAAAGGGAAGAACTTACTTACATTGCCCCAGCATCAAAGAAGTAGATTAATTTATTTGAGGTAAATGCAAGTCTCTGAGGCTGTGTGTGTCAAGACTACAGTTTTGAGCATGTCAGTATGGAAAAGCTATGACAAATAGATGGAAAGATGCAGAATTTTAAACCAAAACATTTTAGCAACTTGATAAAATTCCTTATGGATTCCTCCTGTCACAGGAGAATAATCTCAGATAATTTTCCACTTTTAACCTGAGAGCTTTCAAAATAATTTCCAATCATTGGAAAGTTGAACTAGAAGCATTAGTTGACAAAAAGCTATATTTAATTATCAGGCTTATTTTACATGTGATAGAAATTGTACACCTAAAAAAGCATTTAAAGAAGTCCTCTAAAATGAAGGAACATATGGGGTACGGTTGACATAATTTAAGCAGCTTGTTCTTTTATAACTGATGTGTTGGCAATATTATCCTTTGTGTAATGGCTCACCATTAGAGACAGAGCAAGCACGTACAAAATATTCCTGTTGTGGCAGAGCAACAGCAAATTTCCACCAGCATACCACATCAGGCTTCTAACATGCCTCTTCAAGGTAGTTGCTGTGCATCCCTCTGTGCCCAGTCCACAGAGTGCAGAATTGTGTTCTTACAGATGAGTTACCTGTACTGACATGCTTTTATAAACCCTAGTTTTCAATGTAGAGCCATGGTCAAATGTTTGCTGCTACAGAAGAGCTCTTAAAATGCATGTGAGCGAGATCTTAATAGTAAGGTGCGATAGCTACTTCTGTTAATGCATCACAAAGGGGACTAATGCTGCTTTAGCCGACTGCTGTAGATTATTCTGCTGGGAATGCATGTCTGCCCTTTTGCTCTTTACTTCAACACTTTTAATGAGTATTAAGATTTTCCACTCATTTAAACCACTAGTTCTCAATTGGTTGCTTCCTATTAACTCCAGTTAGCGCATCACCTCAGCTTAATGAAATGTTTCAGGCCTGAGAAAGCCCAGAATGTATGTCCTGCCTGCTGTCGTATTCAATTCGTAATTTGATAATAACTATGATTGAACGTGCTCAAGTGCAGAAGTTCTTTAGCTTTGGTTTAGTGTGATGGTCTCTTAAAAAGGCACAATCTGTCCAGCCTAAAGAAGCAGTACTGGTCAAAAAAAGCAGATGTGAAGATTAAAAAAATCTAAAAGTAATTACTATAAAGTGTGACATCCAGGTTCTTATATATTAATAAAAGACCTACTGAAGCAAAGAAAGAAATTGTGTGTATACTTGCTGTTAAAGCCAAAGGAATCTACATTGCTTTGATTCTTCAGCTTTGGGAGCAAAGGTAGTAAAAGAAGAGGTCAAAAGAGAGAGGTTTCATATCTATCTACTTAAAAGTCTGTGTGTCATGTCAGTTATAGCTACAATTAATCTGGGGGTGTGAGGGGGATTGTTTAAGGAAGAGATCATTGCAAAAGTCAGTCATGCTTAAAATTAAAGAAAATCCTAATTGAGTCTTACACAATTTTGTTCTTAGGAAATGGCCTAAGAACAAGATCATCCATGTGGAAAGTGAAAACAGATTACCAATATTATTATTGCTGAAGGCATAAGGTTCCTCTAACCAATATTATTTTTGGGATCTGATTTTGCCGCAGAAATTTAAAAGAATAAGTCACCATTAATATGGCACAAATGAAGGCCACATAATTACTTCCCTACTCATCAGTGGAGGTTCCCAAGTTCACTGAAGTGCAGGATAGACATACAGTCTTGATGCCTGATTTTAGTCTTTTTTGATGGATCAAAATTTTATTGATACCTTACAGAGTATCATGCAGTGAAGAAAAGAATGAGAATAGGGAGAAAAAAAGGAAAAATAAGTAAGCATGAAAAAGGTGGGGGGAAAAAGGTTTGAACAATTTTAACCCTATTCTCAGGAAGCAGCAGATACAGTTTAGTTGATGAATCCTTATTCTGCCATAAGGGGAACAATGGTCTTGTCACACTAGGGATGAATCAGTTATGATTGTGATAGCAGTAGCAGATAAAAAAAAGGATGTGTTTGCAAAAGAATTTTAGATACTCTGAAAATACTTGCCTGTATTAACCAGCATGGAACACTCAAGAGCCCTGTTCCAGTGACATGCAGAGTATTTTAAAAAAGCTTTCTACTTCTACCACATCTTTGAGAAGTTAGCAGAAAAGCTGTTATGCGAGTTCTTAAAAAATGCAGGAAATCTAATATCAACATCTAAATGCCTAGTTAGATTCTGTGGTTTGAGGAAAAAGGACAAAGTCAGAATGCTAGGTGTAATCTATGTGCCTTGCCACTTGATGGTGCTCATATATAATGTCTGTTGGTGAAATGGAATGCTTGAGAGCTTTGAAAAGGGCAGAATAATGTATTTTTATTCTCTATCAAGACTTCTGAATGATCATGGTGTTGCTACAGGCCAGAACTTTAATAATGTGCTCCTTCAGCAGCTTTCATACATATTTGGGTTTTTATTTTCAAAACGCCTGAATTGTTAATGCTATCAAAACCAAAACCAAGCTGTCAGTATCCCATTGTCAAGTCACTTTTGGATCTTGAGAGCAGGCAGTAGGTTCTTGAGTGAATATTTTGAAACAGTACTTTCTAATATGCTTTTTTATTATTATTTTTAAATATTACTTACTATTTTTATTTCTTAAATTAGCAAAGTAACTAGTTGACAAGTTAGTGGAATAGGAGAATCTCTGACTAATATTACTACTAACACTGATAATTGTATTAAAAACTCCAAGGTTTCTCACTGCCATCATCAGTAATTGATTAAAGTTGCCAGGAGATAGATGAAGGGTGTTGGGGAGGTAGCAAGGAACACCTGAGAACAGGCATCAGCTGAAGGAGTGACTCTGGCCTGCAGCATTGCTTCTGAGGAAAGCAGCTAGTGAGATGTCTCTCACTGGTACTGGTACTGTTTTTTAGAGTAGTGCAGCTGGTAACTGTGCCTTGGGCTTCTGTTTAACCCTTTTGGGTAAGTAAGGTGTGAAGTATTTCTCACTAGCTCTGACAAAACCGCCATGTCTTCCATTTATATTGTATTCATCATTACTGACAACTGAATGAAAAAGACTGACTGCTTGTCTGAAATCAGCAGCAGTACATGTCTTCAGTGATTTTTATCCAGCAAAGTACCCAGAATGACAATGAGAGCCCCCATGCACAGTCTTTAAATTAGGGTGTTAAAGAACACATTCAGTGAAAAACCAGATGTCGTAATTCTCCCTTTTTATTCAGTCTGATGTAATTTTCTGGTTTCGTGATGCCCTCTAAATCTTTCACATCCAACTCAAACTCAACAGGTGAATAAAAAAGAATGTGTTTTCCAACATTCCAGGTTTGAAGATGTGAGATTTTCTCTTAACTGAAAGAACTTGAGAGAAGAATGGTGTAAAAAGGCAAAAGAAATTTCCTTCAAAGCAACTTTAGTAGACTTTCAGATTTTTGATTCAAGCAAAAAGGAAACACATACAAAGAAAGAGACAGGTTTATTGCAATCTGCAAATAAAGAATAAAGAAATGTCAAAAGATTGATGAAAGGGGGTGGAACTGAAATAGAACACATTAAAAGAGGAAGGAAACAGATACAGAGGAAATAAGACTGATTCAATAAATGACAAAGTGTAAACTGAACAGGTAGTAATTGATCAAAAGGATAAAGGGGTATGGGGGGGAAAAAAGGACTTCAGAAGGAAAACAGATTTTGATGGCTGGTAAAGTATCGTTTAATCAAGCCTTTAGATGAAATAGTCTGCAGTAAGATATAGCTGTTAAACAGAGGTATGAATCAAAGGTAGTTGACGTTTTGTTAGCATAGGAGGAGAAGAAAAGAGGAGGAATGAATCAGGACAGGAGAACGCTGGGCTGGGAAGAAAGACTTGAGCTGTGCCAGAATTAATTTCCCTTCAAGTATTCAAGTGTCTCTGACATACTGAAGAGCTTGATTATTTTTCATAACACATTTTGAGATGTTCTGGGGAAAAATGTTAAGGAAATGCAGCCTTCCAAAATTACTTCATTTTAGCTGTCTGATCTGAAGACAAAACTATCAGGGTAAAATAGCAGTGAAATTTTGCCATGTATTTAAGGTTTAAGGAGAAAAATAATTACTTAAAAGCACAGAAAACTCAGTGTATGAGACTATGAGGAAGAAAAATGAGTTTGTGACTAAAAGCTCTGAGTTGGAGACCACTGTGTTACTGTGATTTAACATTTTAGTAAATCTCTTGGGCATTTGCCTAGCATCAAGGATGTGAATAGTTCCAACCATTATTCACAGACTTGAAATTAGCCAAAATCTCAAAGCACCTAAATGATATGCATTATACTGCCTGGTTCCTGGAATGGAAACCAGATACCCAGCTTCCCATATGCAGAGCATCTGGACAGTGAAGTGCTCCAAAATTATATGCCTGTAAATGGGCAACATTTGACGTGAGACTTCAGTGTGACAGAAGCCCTTGTTTTCAAAAAAAAGAAGGAACTGAGGCACTCTGGAGAAACTGCCCAACAGACGGGTGAGACATCAATGTCTGTGGGTCACTGCAGAAATTAAATGTTCAGCTTTGTTCAAGTATAAAATATTTTGAATAAAACTGTGTTTAATTATATGGATATTATATTTAAGAAAGCTGTCATGAACGTTCTGCTCACCCATAGGCAGCAAAATCAGACAAACTCCTTACCTGCCACAAAAAAAAATGAGTGGCTTTCAAAAATGTTGCAATTCACATTCATATAGGTAAAGGGAATGTTCACATTCCCTTTACCTATATGTATACATAAACATATATATATGTATCTACAATTCATCTTATGTCCTGAGAGAAGAGCAAAAAGGAGATGGAACAGTTGGCCCTTAAGGGTCTGTCTTAACTCCTCAGGAAGGTTTATTTTTGAGTAAGTTTAATATTGCTCCATAAAGAATCTTCAAAGCAGCAAACAGCTAAAAAGTAAGGTCACTAGAAAGAGGTTTTGAATTAAGCAAATAAGAGAGTTCTTTAGACATATTTTGAAATATCATAAGAGACTCTAAAAGTTCCCCTAGACCTCAGATTCTTTAGGGTCAACTTAACACGGCCTCCATAGACCTCATAGATGTCACAATGCAAGGTTAGCCTCTTACACATCTTAATTCACACATTGTTATAAGCATCCTTTTGATTTTGATTTCTTTCTGCTGCTCCAGGATTTATCAGATGGTTCCCATTTTCACCACAAGCTGCACAAGCAGATGTGCTGGCACAATGGTTGTGGTGGTGTGGAGACAGGAAGGAAGGGCTGAGAGCAGAAATTACTTAAACCTGCACTGCCACCAAAGAAAGAAACATGGAATTTTTGCTTTCAGCTCTAGAAATATTCAGTATTCTCTATGAAAACTATGTTACAAACAAACAGTTGCAAAAATATCCTGCCTCTTAAGGGTTTTACATCATTTACAGTTGTCAGGTAGCTGAAAATTAGACAACACATGGAGTACAGATATATGGCTATACAGCCATATAAGAAACACTGGTGGCACTAAATCATGACTTTACAGCAACTGTTAAAAACAAAAAAATCAGAATTCTTTAAAAACAAAACTGAATCAGAATTCTTAAGCTTCATTACACAGCCTTTTTCTTCTGTTTTCAGCGATTACATTTTGTATCCTTCCATATCTGTCTTTTACCCCTTACAGAATCAGCAAGCTTCAGGACTCAGCAGTTTGTTGAAGTATCTGATATTTGCAGAAGCAGCCTCACACACACACAAAAAACAATCACTGTTGAATTATCTACATTTGTTTTCTTAATTGCAGTTTGATTGCAGAGAAGCTGAGCCTGTACTGCTGTGCTGGACAGAAAATACTTGTGCCAGTACTGCATGGGTCAGAAGGAGTCTGGTCCAGGGCACACTCTGACGGTGTACACCTCCTGCATCTCTTTGTATTGGCTGTGTGAAGGACACAGGGATCTAATTCTCACCCTCTGCAACACTTCAAACCACTCTTAGCTGAAACACCTATTGTGGAATGTGCTGAACAAGCAACTGAACAAATCTAGCAATTTGGTGAAGGGGAGGAGGAGGTGATTCTTTCTATCTTCCTACTCTCACTCCTGCCGACTTTCATATTCATCAGACTTTTATGGACAGATCCATTTCTTTATCCCAGAAAACTGTTCCACCTGTTATTCCAATTATTTTTTTTAAAGTTGTGAATCAAAGTGATTCATTATGGGACAAAATGAGTGCAAGCATAGATGGAGGAGGGAGGAGGTGCTTTACAGTCAGGAAAGGAATAGACTGCTGGACATGTCTCATTTATTAGTAATGAAATTATTATATCTGCTCAGTCATGTAGCATTACCCCAAGAGAGAGATGTGTGACTGGATAATCTAACTTTTGGCCTAGAAGGTGCAGTTCTTAAATCCCCCATATCAATTAAAAGCCTATCTTATGTGTACATGAGCTTTCACAATATGTGTTAAATTCATAAAGCACATTCTTATTAAAGCATATTAATGATCTCTGGAAAAAATTGTGAGGGAAATATTAGAGCCTTATCCTGTCTTCAAAGTGAATATAATAATATGCCACTCTTTTAGTTTTTAAGTCTGCTTGCTTGCTGCTGCTGAACTCGGGAAGTTTCCCTGTCTGGAACTGGGATTGAACATGCTGTTGACCTATCATCATCATAGTCATAAGACTGAATAGCTAATTTTATTTAACAGTAAGTCATAACCTAGCTATGGCAAACCATTTCTTTAAAGACTGCAAATGTGTCCAAAGTCAGATCTGAGATTTGACTCCTAGCACATTTACAGACATATATGAAGCCTTGAGTGCTGCCCAGGCAAAATATTTCAGAAATTCAGCATGTGGTGTAATAGATTTAATTTAAGACTGTGCCTAGAAATGAAGAATATTGGGGTTTGCTTCAGGCAAAGTTCTGACAGACAGTGGTACAGATAAACATCCTCAGGGGGAAATACGTACTGTTCCCTCAAGACAGTGTTTTACTGGCAAAGGACAAATGAGTACTAATCTTCAGTGAGACATGGATATAATTCTGTAATGGATATAATTTTGTTCTGTAAATAGAACAAAAGCCAAGCTCAGAGATCATGAACGCTCTTACAGTTGGCCTTTTGGACACAAGTCATCTGCCGGGTAGCAGCACTGCTGCTCCAGTCTGCATCACCCTAAACTCAGATTTATTACAATTGTTAAAATGGGGAGAAAAATGCAACAGCAACAAAATGAGACACTAGCTGTGATGCTCACTTATATTCCTCTTCACTTGCCTTTCTTGAAAGATAAAATAAGTAAACCACTCTAAAAGTGAGAAAATAATGCCTCTCTTAATATTTTTTTGGTGTATATCGTGCTAAGGAAATGTGGTAGTGATCATAAACTAAAAGGATTAACCCCTCATTTTGTTGACTTCAAGTTTTAAGGAGAAAATATGACATTTGATTCTCTGTATGAAGAAAGTCATGCTACAATATGGAAAGTCGTGAATGTGGGACAGATCAAATGTGGGATTTGAGCTTTAAACCTCTATTCACTTTAATGGGTGCCACGCAGCTTAACTTTTTGAAGACATGACCCTGTGCAGCTATTTTGCACAGAAGATTTGAAGATTTTGATTTTTGAACCTTTCATGTACTACACATCCTGACTCACATGTCACATAATTGTGCCAAACTGTGCTGTTTGTGCCAGTATGTTTTTGACTTACAGTACTCTGGCTCCTAATTTATGTTGACAGTCTAGCCTTGAAGTAATGTTGTTGTATCATCACCAGCATTAGAAAGAATTCATCTCTGCTGGCAAGTGCTTCCTTTCTACTTGGAGGAGACAGTTCCACTCATTGATAGGTGCCATTAAAAATAATTATCTGAGTTGCAAAAAAATCCTTTCCCAAGACCGTATCTTTCATGGGAGGGAAGAATATGCTTGTAGGTGGTTGTGTAATGTGGTATTTCCTTACCTCTTTTCATAAAAAAATTAAATTAAAAATTAAAAGAAGAAGAAGAAGAAGAAGATAAGAATAAAAACAGATTACAGATTTGGGAATTGATTCCAATGAGGTAGGTTTGTTACAAAACCTGAGAGATTGTCATCTTTGTCATGAATAATGCTTGGTAAGCTTGTAAAAACCTCCAAATCAGGAAGTGGGAGGATTCTTCTTATGCAGGTAGAGCTGTGCAATTTCCATGGGTCACACCTCCTTCCCAGCCACTACACTACTTCTGGAAAGGGGCAGGTACCAATCTACAGGATGTAGGATGGTGTCAGCAACTGGGAATGAGTTGGGTTATTACTGCTGCTCAAAACAACTGGCAGTGCCCAGGGTGTGCGCAACATACACAGGACTTCCCTCTTCGCTGATGTTATGGTAACACTGATTCTCCAACACATTTAAGCCTATGAGAATGCAAGAATAATTTGGGTCATTTTAGCCCCTTCCTAGTACTGTGAGACCCATGATGCTTGCTTTCTATTTTTAATTTTTTTTTTTTAGTTTAAATCTGTACTTACACAAAGATCACATGAAATAGAATGTTTGATCTCTATTGTGCAGGGAAGAAAAAAACTAGAAAGAAACACAAAGGAAGTTTGTGACAGATTTAGAAACAAAGATCAGATCATGGTCACTGGAAAGGAGAGAAAGAAGCAGAAACTTTCCTTGTAAAGACAAAGAAAGAAATGTGTCCTTACTTTAAAATGTATTTTGTGGGATTAAGAGATGATGGATGCTGATACAATTTCACATACCTAGTGCAGAGCTGACTATCCCTATAACCCTTGGGAAATGTGTTTAAAGCAGGTTTTCTTTTTTATAGCATTTTTTGAACTAATATAAGGAGCAGGCAGTTCCCTAGTTTAATTGAGGGTTTAGCTATCTTTTTCTCCTATTACTTTTTTTTTTTAAGGTGAAAAAAAAGGGGATTTTTGCTTTAAAAGTAGAAAATTCAAATGCATCTTGACATTTTCTGATGGTGTGCAGTTATATATAGCACATGAGTGTGCTTTGGGACAATGAGATTTTTCTGGCAGCAGGTGCTGTACAGAGAAGGCACATGTGGAGCTGTGACATAGAGTGCAAAAATGTCCAAACAGCTGAGCACCAAGAATGTCAGGACAGGTACACAATGTAAGCTTGAAACCTGTTCTGCATATGCAGCAAGTAGTGACAAAAGAGAATTTCTTAAGGTCCAAGTACAGAGTTATGCATCAGGGAATACTAGACCTAAACCTAACTTTGACTGAGATTTCTGGTGTGGTTTCATTTATCTCTCTTCTACCTGTCATTTTCTGCATAAAGTCTGAATACATTGCTGCCTTTATCCTAATATTCCCATAATAATAATAATAAAATTTTCACTGTTACATTGAAGACAGTCAGAATAGCAGAGTGAGTATTTTTTTCTAGTTAATAATTAATATTCTATTTTTACATTGAGTTTCTTGTAAAGAAGGCACAAGGTGTTCTAGGTGCACACGAGTGAAGGAAAGTTATATCTGATTAGCCGTGATAAAGCCCTAGGTCTCCTGCAGTCAGTGTTAGACTCAGCCAACTCCACCAGCTGTAGAGAATCCCTTGACTTTTTCTTTTCACCAGAAACAGTCACTGCCATATGATTTAGCTAAAGCATGGATTTTTCATGGCCTGGGATCTCAGGTACTGCTGAGGTTGCTTGTATCTTAAGCCATGTAAGCTGGGGCCCCTTTGAGATATGAACATCTGCTTGCACTTTCTCTGAAGGAAGCTGGCTTAGCACTTTCATACTTAGGGTTATAAGTAATTTCACTTTCCTTTTTAGTTAGGTTGTGGCTGATCAGGACAGGAATTGTCTTTGTGAAGGCAAGAGCCATTGACCTACTGATTCAATTGTCTACCGGTATATGACTACACTGGGAGTGCAACTGTGAATCTGATCATTGTAATAACAGTAACAATTACCTGATCTGAAGGATAATAAAATTATTCCACTCCCAAGGCATAATGAGATTCAGGTTAATTTTTAGCCTTTCAGTCAAAAGTTTGCTCACAAATTGAAAACAAAATAGTAAAATACCATCTGAGATTAATAGATTTGTAAGCAAATGTAGATTTTAATTTATTGTGAGTCCCTCATTTTACACTGTTAAAGTGCTTTGGGTCAAAAGATTTGCTGAAAAGAGCACAGATTCTAATCTATGCAACACATCTGGAGAAACACTGCATATCTCTTGTGAAATAGATTAATGAAGACAGAAATATGGATTGGTACAGAGATAGACAGATTGGTCAATCCTCATGAAAACCATCCTTCTCAATAACAGAAAAGATTGAGAGTTTTCTGTGACACTCTATTATGTTTCCTCCATTATGGCAGTATAGAGCACTATATTCTGGGCAGAGCATCTAGCCATTTCATTTTCAAGTGTAGCCATAAGTGTGCATCCAGCCCATTCAATACAGACTTGTGCATAATATTTCAGCTTTATGGACAGAGGCTTGAGATAATCGATTATGAATGGGTTAGACAGCATGATACATGATGCTGCCCCCACACAGAATGGAACATGAAAAAGCATCCAGCAGGGACATCAGCTGGAGCTCTTCTCAAGAAGTTCAACATCGTAATTTGGAACTCTTAATTCAGGCTTAATTCACATACAGGGGAATGTGGGCAAGGCTGCTTTCACTCAGAGAACTGCAGGACAAAATGAATGGTTTATGTGCAGGTTTCAAAGAGGGTTTGGGATTTTGTAATAATTTTGTGAAGTTGACAAACTGAAATTGATAGCTGCTTAGAAATTCTGTGTGGCAGAAAGATGATTATTTGATACTAAAATTTTCTTGAAAATAATGTTTTCCCCAGTTATTTCCAGTAAAAAAATTAGAAATCCAGAAAAAAAAAAAAGAAACAGGGTGAGAACAGCAGATATTGAAACCTTTTATTAAGGCCTGATTTTATTTTTAATGGAAGGATATATTTAACTTTTTCAGAAAAACTCTACCATATGTAGACTAGCACAAGAAGTTTTGGTGGCTTTTGCATGAAGTAAAACACCTCTGTAGCCAGTGTACATGCAGCTCTTCCTAGAAATCCAGACCTGGATTTCTTATTAGGACTGTTGTGTAATGGGGATCTGTGAGTACTCAGCTCACAAAATCAAAGCATTTTTTCTCCACAGTGTTGTGGCTAATAGTCATATTTAGATGCTGGCAGGTTATGCAGTCATAAAAATGAGACTATTTTTGGCAGCAGGGATGTTCTAATGCTCATGGGAATGAGGTGTTTTGTTGATAGTTTTCCTCAACCAACTACAGAAACTGCTGGTGATGAATAGGTCATCCACTTGGAGACACTTGCCAGAGCTGTGGATTTCATGAGGCTAAGTTTCATTTCAAAGAAAGTTTTCACTGTCCTCCTAAAACGTGTTTTTTCTTCAGCATGATTTCATTCTAACTGATAGGCTTGGGCTTCAAATAAAAGTATCAGTGTATTAGTAATACCCCTACAGATAACTTGTCAAGTGACCACCCACACAAAATAAGGGGATTCAGAAGTCATGGCTCCCATCCATCGTGAACCACAGAAGATATTGTAGGTTGTCATTTCTGCTGCCTGTGCATTTTCATCGTTTCCTTGAATCAGACTTCTAAGCTTTGGAAACGTACAACTCACGGACATGAAAGACACAGTGAAGCATAACCATGTAGCTGCTGGAAGTGTACAGTACTGCCAGCCAAATAAGAAGAAAAAAATTACATGGGGTGCTGTAGTATCTCATTCTGTTTAGTAACAAGGGACTATAGAAACGCCCTCAAATGCAGAAAAAGCCAGTTTATCACTGGATCTTCAATTTATTTTCTCTATAGAAAACAAATTTAATTTTAAAATATAAAGGGAGACATATTTCTAAAGGTGAAAAGCACCCTGCCTTGAGAACTTTGTACCTATTTGTTTCAATCCACAAGTATGAGCCAGGAAGAAATTTCATTATCTATGCTACTGAAAAGAAATGCCCTCTTACCAACTAATCATATTTTACTACAAGCAAAGCTCAGTTTTCCTAAATCAACTGCACGATCTGTTTTACAACATTTCTAGGGAAATAGCTTTTTGTTTTTGTGGATAGAGATGAATTACTTGCTATAATAAATGGTCTGGGTTTGTACTTGGAAAGTACTCTTTATCTTCATATAAAACAGGAACTAGATAATAGATAACTTGAAGCAAACCAATTGAATGCATCATAATTTCAAAAAACCACACAGTGAGAATCCTGGTGTATCTTCTAAAATTTCACAAGTAGTGATATACTTTCCCCCAGTGACTCACACACAGTCAACACCCAGCTATCTGGGTAATCACATGTGGAAGAGATTTCTAACTTTTTTTGAAGAGTAAAAGATAATAGAAATCAGCTGATACAAATCATGAATACTAAAAGATTTAACGATGTAGGATTACTCTTGGTAAATGTGCTTTACAGGATAAATGTTTTTTAGAAGCAGGATATAATACTGGAATGTGTCAGTGGCTGCCACTCCACCTATTGCACAAGGAAAGCATCAGCTCCACTTGTTAAAATTCCTAGATTCTAAGAGATGCAGGGATGGAGGTTTAGTGCCAGTTTAGTTAAGAGTGGGTTAGTTAGCTAGTTAGTTAGTCAGTCAGTTAGTTAATGAACTGGTGGGCCCCAAAAGAAGAGAAAGAATCAAAGGATACTTATCATAAAATTATTCCAAACTTTCCAGAGTATTCCATACTCTGCCTGTATTTGAATCCACATTGCTGTGGTTTAATACAATACTTTTTGCTGCAGTCAAGGATAAAATGAAAAAAAGGTTAAGGTTGCTGCACCCGTACATCTTACTTTAGTACAGCAAGACATCCTGATCAGTATCCAGCTCTGCTTCTTCTTAAGAGACCATCCAAACTCCATTTAGCAAAGGGTCTAAGAACATTTGAGCTGTCATCCTCAATTCTGAGAAAGAAGAACTACTCCAGGAAAACACTGTTCCAGTGTGGAGCTGAAAAATGAGCTGCCTGTGAATGCCATCCAGAAAAGGAGAGAGTTGGCTAGACCAGGTAGGCTGCTGAAGCCAGGGGGAAGAATCAAACCAGAACGGAAAATGGACTTCATACCAAATGACTTTTGCTGTACATGACTCCCAAATCTGAACAGCCTTCATATGAACTGGGAAAACCACTAATTTCTATTTTTCAGATGAGGAAGTGCATAGCAGGATGTCGAATTTCAGACATTTTTTCCACAAGACACACTGTCCTTAAAAGGAAAGGGAACTATGCTGATCAACTTGGTCTGCCCTCTGACAGACTAAGGATGTGCAGCTCTTGTGTGCACAGGTGCTATGTGAAAAGTTTGGCCTTCCTTTGGCAGTTTTCCTTGCTATTCCTACTGTGTAAAAGCAATCTTGAAGGGATGTAAAACAAAGCTGTTGGCAATAAAGCCTGCTTTTAAATTGAAGCATAGTAAGAACCACATGGTAAAGTACAGAACAATGGCAAATCAGTCATTAATCACTCTTATTTTCTGGAGCAAAGCGTTATTGTTAATATAATAAAAGCATATGGCTACTCTGATAGAATACACAGACTGGAAAACAAAAAAAAAAACATTTGCATGGTGTCAGCCATAACAGTTCTTACACTTATTTACTTAATTGTAAGTTTGCTCCATGTTTAATGGTAGACAACTTATTTTTGCTGGTTTCTCCTTCTGTTGTCAGCAGCTGCATAAAAGCTTCATGTTGAAAAGTTCAGGGAACAGTGCTATGCTAGTTCCAAGCTGGATAAATTTATGAGCAATTTCTTCGTCTTCAAGCATTCTCTAAACACCTCCAAAAATCAGTGAAATTTCCAGCCTGAATGGAGGTACATGGCTATAGTCATAACAAATGATCTGTGACTACATATGCAATATGGTTTGTGGTAAACACCTGGCTTCACCCTATTCTAGAGCTGTTTCTCCAGAAAATATAACTTGAATCATGAAAGTTGAAAACATCAAAAATCTGGGTGTGATGAAATGCTAGTGGTCTTACTTTTAAACCATTTTTTTGGGGGGTTAAGTATACAGAAAGGTAAGTGTCCTGCACCGTGTTTTCTTTCCTTTCTTTGCCATTTGTACCCATTGATTAAAATGTTACAATTCAAACATTAGAAGTACACAATTAAATACAAATACCACAATAAAAAAATAAACTGTCCTATAGAATTGTTGATTTTCTCAAAAATCTCTCCAGTTTCTCTTACAAGATAAAACTTATAGTAAGATGCGTTAAAATGAAATCACTAGTCATGCACTGAATTCATACATTTTTTCGGATGCTGACCTTTATGTTTATAAAACAAGCCTGTATTGGCCTTTTTCACTTCTACAGCGCTTCACTAAATTTGTGTCTAAGTTTCCTTATTGTTTTTGGCAATTACTTTTCCAACCTATCACTCACATTTAATATTCCTCTTAAGAATTAACACAGATTTCAAGTCTATAAGGATTCATCACAGCTTCACCTGCTTGTAGAAGCTGTAGACTTCAAACTGGTAAGTGATGTATCCACTCTGCAACTTCTGAGCTAGAGACATTTTAGAAAAATGATCTAGCCTTTCTTTAAAGACTGCAGATGATATAAAATTCAATGCTTCATTAGGAAAGCTATTTCAATGGCTAGCTACTCTGTGTTAAAAAGGAATTCCTCAATATGAGTCTGAATTTGTCTTATATAAGCCTACAGCGAATGTATACTGTAAAATTTCTGCCTGTTATAGAAATCTGTACTTTAAGAAATCTCTTCCACACTTACCTACAGAAAGTAAGGCAATTCTCTTATTTCTCTCTTGAATAAACACCAGAAGTGGACATCATCATCAAAAAATTATTTCTCAAGTGCCACACAGAGGAAGACAGTAGGAAATCACAGTATCTACACTTGCACCTTCCAATCCTTATGCTCAGTTTACACATAAGATATTCACCATGATATTCCCAAAAACTGCACTTATCAGAAAGCAATTTCAACCAATTACCCTTCATCTGGTTGTCTCAGTATCTTTTTCTTACTCGCTGCTTTTTGAAAGTTGCCCTCCAGTTTGAGTAGCTTATTGACTTTATTTTTAACTGCACAGACTTTGCAGAGAACAGGAATATTGATAAGAAACTACCCTTTCCTTGTTCAGTACTGCAGTGGGTTGACCTTGGCTGGCTGTCAGGTGCCCACCCAGCCACTTTGTCGCTTCTGCTCCTCAGCAGGACAAGGGAACAATATAAGATTAAAAGCTGATGGGTAGAGTGAGGGAGATCTCTCACCAATTACTGTCAGAGGAAATAGAGATTAAAACTGAGGAAGAATAATTTAGTTTATTTTCAGTTGAAAACAGAGTAGGTTAGTGAGAAACAAAACCAAAACTAAACACATCTCACCACTCCCACTTCTTTCCAGGCTCAGATTCTCCTGACTCCTGTACCTCTGCCCCCCGCACCCTTGAGTGGGGCAGGGGGAGGGGAATGGGGCTGTGGACCGTTCATGATGCTTCAGGTCTGCTGCTCCTTCCTCCTCATGCTCTTCCACTGCTCCTTTGTGGGTTCCCTCCCATGGATACAATCCTTCATGAACTTCTTCAGCAAGGGGCTTTCCCATGGGTTGCAGCTCTTCCAGACCTGCTCCAGTGCAGGTCCCCCACAGGCTGCAGCTTCCTTCAAGGTACTTCTATTCTGCACCCCCCAGACATCCCCCACTCACCTCTGTGAAGAACACATTTGAAAGTTGTCATTAAAATATGCACTCACCACACAGTCTACACAAACCTCACATACATTGATAAAGAGCATTGTCCACCAAATTTGAACTGATATCATGACTGCACCGATGCTGGTGGACAACACATGCATGCCACACCCTTTGTTCCTACACCACATTACAACTACAAAACAGTTCTCACAAATATTCTACTTTCTGGTAATATTCAGATCAAGATTTGCTGATTACGTCTCTTGGTTACTGCCGTTTTCTCAAATTCCTCCAGAGCCCACGTGTGGCACCAGAAAAGGTTGTAATGGGTTAAGCTGATCTGATCTCACAGCAGCTACCCCAGCAGCTCCCCTGCTGCCAAACTCTGCCAAATAAATTGAATATAAATACCCTTTCTCTTTGTGTGTCACCTACAAATTTAATGAAGAAAAATTTCATGTTTTCTCTCAGTAAGCATACTAAAAATCATTAACCACATGCATATTAATTAGATTCCTTTGTATTCTTTATTCTCATACTTTAACTGCCCTGTCAGCTTAGTGACAAATGCATATTGTATTCATAACTGTTCATTCTCCCTACGTAACTAATAACTGTATTTAAAGCTTCCAAATCATGCATCAGTTTTGTGACAAGGAGCAGCTAATCATCTTTCTGGAAATTCAATACCTTTTGTCATAAAACTTTGAAAATGTTTCTTCATACAACTTTCATACAACATAATAACATTAGATACAGATGATTTAACTGACTATGGATAACAAAACACAATATTGAAAATTATGCTAAAGTATAGGGACATATTCTAACTGGGAGACTCACTAATTTTTTGAAATGGCAAAGCTCCTCTCTGGCACAGTAAGAATGGGCAAAAGAGTAAACATTGGTTTTTTACTTTTTTCCCCCTCCCCTCCTCTCCTTGGAAAAAGTTAATTTTCACAAAGGTTTTTCAGAAACTGTGCTTCAGGCAAAGGAGGTTGCATAATGTCCATAGTAAACATTCCCTTCCTTTTTCAGTGAAGGGTCTTAGCAATGCAGAATCCTTGTCTGAATGCATCAAAACCCAGCAGCATTGCCACTATTGAAATAATAAGAGTATGGCAAAAAACCCAAGAAAAAGTAAAATGATCCTGACACCTAAGCTCATATCTTGTGGAATATAGATTGTAGGATTTGGTCCAGGATTCTGCAGCAATGTAGCCTTTGGCTACATCTACAGGTGTCCATCCTTCCTTTTCCTCATTGTAAGCATCATCTTCTCTTAGCCTGTTACCGTGTCAGTGCTCTTATTGCTGTGACAGGCCTTTGACCCTGTATGTTAGCCTAGGAATCATGAAGGGTTTGCAATCCCAGTCTAGGGTGTCCTTGACATTTATCTTTTTCGACAAAATGAGGCAGTACCATTTTTCTCAATCATGAGTGCTTGTGCCAGCTGACCTGCAGAGAATAGGAAAGAAGCTGTCACTTGGTATGAAAACATTAGCCAAATCATCAGCCAACATTCGTTTCTCTAATTCTGTTGCTCAATGCCAGCCTTGAATATGCTACTATACATTTAAGGATACACTCATAAAAACCAGTTTCATTTCCATTTTGTTTATACAAAATTAGAAAATATTTCTATAGTATGGAGAGCAGCTATCGTCTGTTCCATGCTGGATTAGGGAATGTTTTCGTTATAAGGATTTCTTTTCAAATACATTGTTCCATACATTTCAGAGTTTTCAAAAGAAACAAGAAACAAGTTCACTGTTATTGGCATCAACTCGAGTTTCAAAAGCAACTTTAAAACCATTTGGGATGCTTTTACAATAGTAACCAAAGGTAATACTTTGAAGTAAAATACTCTATTTGAAAACAGAATGTGCATTATTATTCCTATAGTGGTAAATGTAATACTCATTAGTAAGACTTTATGTCTTGAAAGCCTCTTTTTTCACATGCATACTTACTGTAAATGTGGATCAGAATAGCTTCATGCCTGTATTCTTAAAGGTTTTATTTTTTTTTTAAAGTAACTGAAGGTGACATGGTATTTTAATTTCAGAAGTGTTGATTTTCCTTAGTTCTGATCCATGTACTGAAAATTACACTGGAACAAGAAATAGAACTGTTTATTGTAGAGATGCTTAATATAGGCAGTAAATTCAAGGCAATTCTATGAATAAAAACTTAGCAAATCTAGATCTCTAAAAACAGAATAAGTATAAATATCTGAATTATACTCTGGCAGCCTCATTTCACCAGTCTCACACTACAGTTGTTTTTTTTTTTTTTCTAATTTCAAACTGAGGTTAGAAAAGTGCTTAAGTTAAAAGAAAGAGTATTTAAGCCTAGACACCAGCTTATCTTTAAGTCTTTGATGAGTTAAATATCTATTATTTCTCAACAGGAATCAGATATGCAATCTTCAGAGCTCACTATGAGTGCAGAAAAAGAACAAGTTCCTACCTCAAGTAGCCTATAACAGTACATAAAGTAAAGATGTACTTGATCCTGACTAGCTGGTCAGTTAAGAAAATTTAATACTAGCTTTCATGGGACTTCAGGAAAGTTGATAGAAACTTGATTTTTCTCTTATCCTTCCTCTCATGGAACAAATTATTAATTTTGTCCTTTGGTATAAAATGCATGCAAAAAAAAGTCAGCTTTTGAATGAAAAATCTTCTGTGTCCAGTTGTAGCCACTTGTCAGTCGAGACAGTTGGAGACATTGAGCCTGCTATTAGGAAGTCTCAGGGAAGGACTATGATCTTAGCTTGTTTCAGGGTATGCATTTGCCAATGGAATGGCAGTTAAAGAAAAAAAAAAGTGTGTTTTTAGTGTGTTTCCAACTTCTATGTTAAGAAATTGTAAGAGAAAACCCAAACATAACAGTGCTTCAAATAAAAAGTGACAGCTTTTGGTTTTGCCTATGGAAAAGAATGGTTTCCCATTTTGATTTGTATATTTAAAATGAAGGTCAAGTCTCTTCAACTGGGGTAGGTTTTAGAAATGAACAAATTTACCTCTTGCAGCTTTTCATGCCATATTATTTTTGCACTCTGAATTAAATTCTATTTTATTTACTTTGAGTTTTATGTTTCAGACAGCACTATTAATTTTTATTCTTTGGTTCTTTTCAATTTTTAAGTATTCAGGTTTTTGTTCATGATAATATTTCCAACCACTTCACTTTTAATTATGTTTCCAGTTTTAACTGCACATCACTTCACTTAGGTCAACTTTCCTATACATTTTGGATTTCTTTGAAGGGCCTTTAGCTCTGAAATAAATCTGCTTCTTTTTATTTCTTTCTTCCCTCGTAAATTCTGCTCAATTTATTTTAGCCAGTCTGGTTCTGATTTATGTTTCATTTATTTACATTTCATTATTTTCACCTTTTAAAGTTTTTTTACTCTGTGATTTCTCATTTTCTGATTCTTTTCAACTGCTTACAAGTACCTCCCCCACACCTATTAAAAAGTCCTCTTTTTTTATTGTTTTAGCTTTTTTACCCCATACTGAAAGAAGTCTTCCTTCAAATATTTTTCTTTTTTTTTTTTTTTTTACATACTTGGTTTACTTTTTTTTTTTTTTAACATACTTAGTTTTATTTTCACCTTCTTTGCCTAGTCCTTGTAAAACCAGTTGAAACTGATGCTCCTTAAAACATGGCTTGTGATTTTCCTATTATGTTCAGCACCTAAGAGAGTTAGGTTTTCTGTAACTAACACTTTGAAATGATCTAGTGTTTTATTGATATCTCATTTTACAAAAAAAGAAAGAGAGGGTGGGATCACATCAGACTGGCGTGTTTCTTCTCACCATTTGACTATGTTAAAAATAAAAAAGGAAATGAAGATCTGTTTTGCTCTGTAGTAAGGATGGCCCCAACATGGAAAGAGAAGAAAGGCCTTGTTATAAAGGAAGATGACTGATAAAAATCATGATGGAATATTGAAAATAACATTAAAGGCAATATTTTGGCTCTAGTTTTCTTTTTTCCCAAGCTGTTAAAAACGGAACAAAAATGTAACCTTGTCCTTTGTTACATTTCACACTTTTTGCAAAAGTCCTCTTGATTGAGACAAAAGTCTTATATTTCTGTTTTGCAAATATATTTTCTGTTTCAAGACTGGATTTTATTAACTATTTCTGAAGTCTAATAAGCTTTTCTTCTGCACATAATACAGTTCTATATTTCCTTTTACATTTCAGTTTTACACCACTTGAAAAGGGTACAGCTTTTAAAACTGAACCTTACAATGCAATGGTAAATACACATTGTGTAGCATGGGACTGAGTAAAAGGTTCAAAGGAAAGATTCCAATTTATTTTACAGGATGCTAAAGTGATCCCTGTGTTTTTCAGATTATAATTACACAATGACATCTGGAGTGTACAATGATTTTTACAGGAAATTCCTGTTCTCCTCTATATTCTGTTTATTTTAGCTTGTTTTGTATTGTCATAATCTGTCTCACTTTGATGTAAAACTGGTGAATTTAAGTATTTTGATCTGTAATCTTTAGTGGCATGACAAGGTTGATGCACAGGTGATGCCAAGACTACAGTAGACGTTAAAATTGTATTGCTTGGGTATGGAAACCTGATTTATTCAGCCTTCATGCCATGAGGCATGTTGAGGTATGTTGATAAGAAATCATTACATGAACTGCTATCTTTTGCAGCTTCCTGTATTGAAGTACATTGTTTCATACAGTTTTATGCATTGTTTTGCCTTCCCTATTCCCAACACAAAGCAGAGATGAAATCTGACCCATTATTGTAATTTGATCAGAAGTACCTGTCCAGACCACAGAGTGAAATGTTTCTTAAGGTGAAAACAGGAAAGGAGGTATTTGGGTTTTTTTATCGTAGGATTTAATATTTCCACTTTTATAAACTGAGTTACTGTTGGCTTTTAAATGTTTATTAAAGAGAGAACTAAATGAAATCGCTACTTCTTTTATAGATGAAAAGTACAGGTTTCATCCAATACTGGCTTCTTCTGGACTTCAGATAATTACATAATCGAAACCCTCAGAAATCTAATTGTTTTCAAAGGCAAAGTATTTAATTATAATATTTACTTTAAAACAAAATGAAACACAAAATTGGTGGTTTCGTGACATAAAAAATTTCAATATAATAACTTTTTAAAAACTATGTTTAATAGCAGAAAGATGAATAAATGGTTGTTCCTTTGGCTGGACAACCTAAATCACACAGTATTTGGTTTAATGTTGGTGCTAAGAAATATTTTCTATAAATGATTTTTCAATTGTAAATTAGTTTTCAGTTAAATAAAAAAGAACATATACTTTCCTCAAACTCTTTTGACAAACACATGATTTTGGCAAGAATGTTAACTCTTTAGCCAACACATACGCAAATGTCTGAATTTTATGGACAAAAATGTCCAGGTTTCAGTTTCCTAAAGAAGAAAAATCAGTGTTTGAGCTTTTAAGTTTGACCAAAAAAAAAAAAAAAAAAAAAATCCCATGAAAAATTGGAGAGGAAAGAGCAAAATATGCTTATGCAGAACCTTCTCCATCTTTACTTTCCAATTAAATCTAGTTTTTCGCAAGCAGTTGAGTTTATAAAAGTCTGCAAGTAATGAAATTATACCCCATAGACTGACATTTGAACTTGTTCAATTTCTCACTTGTTTTAGCTGAAATCCTGAGACTTGCACATTTTTATTAATGATTCACATTATTTAATAAACATTTACATTTTATTGACCTGCTTAAATTTGGTTCCTATACCACTATTAATAATTATGTAAAATTTACATTATTCTGCTAATACATGTGAGTTCTATATTAAGAGAATAAACAATTACATGTGCAATTCTTTTCTTTTGGTATGGTCAGATTTACAAAAGGGGAAGCCTTCTTCAAGAATAAGGACTTGCACAGGTCTGAGTTCACAGGCCACCAGATGGTAAATAAATAAAACAAGATATGTTTTCATACTAAGACATATACTTCAGAAGGTTTTTTAATAACAAATCTTTGTAAAACATGCAATATAATAAAAAGTATGAGTTGATCACTTTGCCCCCATACTTCATCTGTCAGAATGCAATTACACAGATTACACAGAGGAATGGTGTTTCTACTCCTGAGGGTACCCATGTGAGGTTAAGGTATAAAATAACACTAAGCTCACCCTTCTGTGGCTTTGCTTACTTCTCATTCATGTACTTTTTAGAAGTAGCTGTGTACTAAAGAGAAAATATAAATCATAACACATATGTAAACAACTGTCAACACCTTCAAATATATAGGCATTCAAAAATTTCTTCAAGATCACTAGGGACAAAAGATCCTGAAGCAGAAGTAATAGTCAAAAAATTAAATGTCTACAACTGATCAGACTAAATGTTCTACCTGAAACCACTCATTTTCTTCATGCTATATTAAGGTAATAAAAATCACATAACCAAACTTGTAAATTCAATATATTACATGAGAACTTAAGTGGAAAACTTTGGCCTGTGTTCCTATATATTGGTTTGCCACAAATGCATAGCTAGATGGCCAGAAAGATAAACAGAAGCGTAAAGCAGAGACTCTCAGTAAAGGAATAAACTAACATCTCAGCAAGAAAGAGTTCAATGGAAAAGGCAGTAAAAATATTAAAGAAGAAAAAAATTTGTATAATGTGAAAACTGGAGTTTGAAGCCTAGTAAAGAGTCCAGCAGAGATGGGAAAATAACTGTATTACATTCTTGAAGAACACTATTGCCTGTTCTTTTGCTGGTTGCTCTGGATTTCATTTACACTAAGAAATTGGAAAAAAAGAGTTTTTGCTCAAGGGCAGATTTCTGAACGACAAAGTGATAGGAAGTACTGTTAATTTTCTTCTTTGAACAGCATCCCATTGTGCCACAAACGCAGTATTGTAGTTTCATATAAAAAAGGAAAAAAAAACTATTTTGTTTTTCACAGGAACTTTTCTTTTTTGCTGTTACCAGTCATGTGACAATTATTAAAGAGGGCATAAATATCTGCTTTGTACTGAGGAAAGTAGCTGGGTTGTCTGCATTATTTATTAAATGAATTTACTAATTAAGAGTCATATTCTTAAACACTTCAAGATGCAAGAGTCATATTCTTAAACACTTCAAGATGCTGAATTTCTTCTTGCATGAAGAAATTCAGCAGTGTTCTAACATCACTGGTTTCAAGGAGGTAACATACCAGTGCTACAAGAAGATTCTCTTTGAATAGCTGTCTAAAAGCTGACTTCAAACCGCTGTACCTGGCCATTCTTCACACAGTGTACAAAGGGCATACTGCCAGGGCACGCAGGGCAGCCCAGTCTCTACCCTGCTGAAACTTTGTGTCAGGATTATCCGACACATCACCCTTACCAGCCTAATTTCTAGCTAGGCAAGTCATTCCCCAGTATCAAACCATCTATGTTTGATGTGCTGCAACCAGGTCAACAGTTAAGAGAAAATGGATTTTCAAAGTTACTACTTTGTAGGAGATGATTTAGTGTGAATGTGAGCTGTGAGCTGAAAAGGTGTTTAGCTGTGTGTGATTAGGAGAGCAAGGTATTAATGTGTTTGTGGATAGAGGATGGATGCCATCACAGCTCTAGCATCAGATGCCTTGGCAAGTATGTGAAAGGAGATTGTGCAACATCTGGATTTGATAAGAACTATTTACACAGAGGAGCAATACCATGCATGGATTAGAAAAGTGGGACACATGAATGATATTGCAGAGGGTGCAAGAGCACACTATAATAAACACTTTGTGGACTGGCATTTTACAATGAACTTCTTGTATCTAAGCAGATGAAACTTAGTAGACAGCATCCATCCATGACTTTTTTACAGTGTCAACAAAAAGAACTAGATGTTGGTTGCGCTGAGTTAGTTGTGGGGGAGTCTTAGACCCTTTTCACTCTGAGACCTAGACACAGTGTATCCAGGAAAACATCTGTGGGAACTACCTGTGGCTCTACCTCGCATTCCTGTCCACATCAGCCTAAAAGACTTATTTATGAGTAATGATCTGTTGGAAGGTTAGGGGAGAGGTAACACAGGAGTCCACAGCTGGACTTCAGCTGACAGAGTCAGAAAGTGCCATCTTTATCAGTCACAGCAAACAGCTCTGTTATAGTCACTGGATTTGCCTTTGACCCCTGGTCTTGCCCTTCTTACTCAGCAGATTTAAGCAAATATTAACTGGTTTTTCAACCACATACAGTTTTGTGTTCAAAGGAAAAGCAGGTTATTCAGACTTTATGCAAAGCAGCCTCATCTCAACTGCTCCATTCAAGTTAGCAACATCAGTGTCTCATGCTTTTTCTACCAGTATGAATGGAGTGTGCTCAGAAAAATAATATTCAAACTTACATTTTACACATCAAGAATCCTTACTCTCACTTTTACCCACCTGCTTTTTCCTACTTAGTTATCTAGTCATAACCGGTCACTTCATATAAACGTCAAATCATTCACACAGACCACTGAAGTTTGCATTACTCTGATTCATCCTGAGCTACTCTTGCTCCGAAGTTTATAAAAAACAAACAAACAAACAAACAAAAAACCCCAAAAAAACAAAAAAAACCAAAAAAAACCCAAAACCCAAAAACAAACAACCCACCTCAGCAAGGAGGCAAAGATAAAACCCCTTATCAGAAAAGTTTAGGAAAAAAGAATCCCAAAATATTCTCCCCTCACCTGTAAAACAACCCTAAAAATTTAATTGAGCTTCATTACCTAGTTAATAGTTATCAGCCCTTTGGATCTTCATATGTATACATGGAAACATCTCTCCAAGGACCAATCAAGATGGCTTTTTTGATTACAAAATTTCCAGCAGCTGTACAGGCATAGCCTCTGAATCACCTGGTGCTGATTCACAGATATTCATCACATCAAAAAAACTTAATAGTAAAACAAAGATAATTTATTTAGGAATTCTCTAGATACAACATCAGTGGCAAAAGACTACAAGTAAAATAAATATGAAATGCAGGGCTTTTTAAAATGCAACAACCAGATGCTTCTGCATTTTTCTTGAAATAACCTCCCTGAGGCACTTTGGGAAATGCCACCTGACTAAAGATCTCCATCAATTCTGAAGACAAAACTAGCTAGAAGCTGCAATATGTTGGGACAATTGACTGGGCATCCTCTTCTAAGTATTCCATAATATTTTTTCATCTTTAACTTGATTGCATATCTAATACATATATGCATGAAGATTTACATCTTTATCTCTTGAGTACTTTCTAGATTTAGATTGTGAATATAAATTCAGAGTCCTTTGATGGCTCAGCTCATTTGACAAAATGGTTACATTTTAACCAGCTGTAGAGCCTTTATAACTGTAGGTATTCTTTTCATTTTCCTGAGAGCGGTTTCGATTTTTAAACTGCTGGCTGACTTCTTCCTGCCAAGCCTCGGTGGTTTAATGATACCTCTAAGCCTTGTTAGAGCTGCTATTAACATATATTAAATATTTTATGTAAATCATTTACGTAAGAAGCATTCAGCCAAAGTTTTGATTATCTGGTTTTGACTTTTTTCTGTAAAATCTTTACTACAGAAGTTTTTAATGTTATTACCAAACACTTTGTTTAGGCTACCTCACTGAATCTGCACCTCTAGGACTCACTTTCTGTTTAACCTCACGGCATTCAACGAAGCCAAGAGCAAGGTCCTGCCCCTGGGATGGAGTAATCCCCATTATTATTAGAGCCTGGGAAATTGAATGATTGAGAGAAGCCTTGCAGAGAAAGACTTGGGAATACTGGTGGACATGAGCTAGCAATGTGTTTGCAGTCCAGAAAGACAATACTATACCGGGCTGCAAATAAGGAACAATGGAGGTGATTCTGTCCCTCTGCTGCTCTCTTTTGAGAGCTGCCTCCAGCTGTGGGGCCCCCAACACAGAAGGACACAGCCCTGTTAAACCAGGGCAGAGGAGCACTTCTATTAAGAGAAGATGAGAATATGGAGGCTGTTCGGCCTGGAGAAGAGAAGGGTCTGGGGGAGATGTTACTGTGGCCTTTCACTGCATAAGAGGGGCTTAGAAGAAAGATGGAGAAAGACTTTTTACCAAGGCATGTAGTAAAAGCACAAGAGGCAATAGTTTAAACTGAAGAATGGTAGATTTAAACGAGATATAAAGAAAGAAGAAAGAGCATACTGTTTATCACATATTCCATGGGAAGTTTATAGCAATTAATATTCCTAGTTCTGAGTTTCCACATTTTCAGAAGATTGTGTTTTTAGCAACACAAGTCTGTAGTTTCTTATTTACTTTTGCTGCTGATCTAGGAAATTGAAGAAGTTAAAGTCCTGCTTTTCTTACAATTGTTTCTGGCAACGTCTTAATGCATCATTTGCTCTCTACAAACAACTGGTGATAATGCCTTCAGGAGTAGTAAGAAACATTTTCCAGAACAAGAGTAGATTGTTGTGCAACGAGATGGGATTTATTAGCATTCTGTATATAGCTAACTATATAACAAGCAACTATTTTCTTTGAATGAATAGACTAAGGGGAAAAAAGTACCATGGTTCTCAGCAGTGATAAAGTTTTTATTAGCAGATTTTCTGTGGAGATTGTGGGCTGTCGAGAGAATGTCACTAATATGACTGAGGAAGTACTAAAGATACTTTGTGTAGTTATAGAGTATTATTGCTCTGTTCTCTGTGCACAAAGCGAAGGGCCCACAGAGAGAAAATGTGAGGTCAGGCAGACTTATAAATGATTGTTTACATTAATAGACAGGCTTATAATTAAAGCAACCTGTAGTGGAGGGAAGAGAACATCCTGAATAAACGTAAGTACATATTGTTGTATAGATAAACAACTATGAATACAAAAGCTAAGTCATTCTTAAAATGAATGCTTCAAGGCAAGTACTTTGTATGAAATTCTACAACTGAAGATTTTATTTAGGTCCAAAAACTGATAAGGCAAAACTTATGAAATATAAACCAATAAAAAGTTATTAAACTCAAACTACTACATCTTGCTAAAAGAAACCATGAACTTTGAATCACCATAGGCTAGGGCATTATCAGAAAAGTGTTGGTATTTCCTTTTATTGTCATTTTTTTAAGCCTGACTTGTCCAGAAAATTGCAAAAACACAGATTTTGTTTTACCATTCTGCATATCTCTGTATTGTATCTTTGAACTCATAGTACAGATCAAAAGAGAATCCATAGTTCCCAAGACCAATGGAAGTTAAATGGACTTTATTTATCTCCTTTTGAATTGTTTCACAAATAAATTTTGGGAAGAAAGTTAGAATAGTGATGAAGCAGGTTGGAAAAGGATTTAGTTGAAGTCTATACAAATGGGAACTGGTTTATTTGATGTCCCATGCCTTTCTAAGCATATATTACAATATACAGAGACATATATTAGTGCTCCATATAAGCTGGAGGCTCTGCATAATCTATAGCAATCTTTGTAAAAGAGGCATTTACACAATTATACTGGCCTTTAATGCTTGATCTATCTTGTCCAGATCACCTTCTGAACACTTGTAGAGACAGTGACTGCCCCACCTCCCTCAGAAACTTATGCCAATGACTGAAATTTTTTCAGTGAAAAAATTATTTGCTAACATCTTATCTGGACCTCTGGTAACTTAAGGGCATTTCCTTTCATTCTTTCACTTGAGACATGGCAGAAAAGATGGACCCCCACCAGGCTACATCCTCCTTTCAGGTAGTTGTAGAGAGAGGTAAGTTCTCCCTTGAGACTACTCTTCCCCAGGCTAAACCCCAGTCATTCCTCACAAGATTTGTGCTCCAGATCTTCACCAGCTTTGCTGCTCTTCTCTGGAAATACTTCAGCACATCAGTGTTTTTCTGAAGAGAGTGGTCCAAGACTGAACCCTGGGATTTGAGTTATGGCCTCACCAGGGTCGAGTACAGGGGGACTATAACTTCCCTGGTCCTGCTGGCACACCATTCCTGATACAGGACAGGTGGTCATTGGCCTTCTTATCTACCTGGAGATGGCACTGGCTCATGTTCAGCTGGCTGGCAACCAGCACCCCCAAACTGCTTTCTGCTGAGCAGCTCTCAAGTCACTCATACCCAAGCCCCTAGCATTGCCTGGGGTTGTTGTGACCCAGCTGCAAGGCTTGGCACTTAGCTTTGGTGAACCTCATACAGTTGTTTGATCCAAGCAGCCCATTGATCCAAGTTGTCCAGGGCTGACCCCCACCAGGCTACATCCTCCTTTCAGGTAGTTGTAGAGAGAGGTAAGTTCTCCCTTGAGACTACTCTTCCCCAGGCTAAACCCCAGTCATTCCTCACAAGATTTGTGCTCCAGATCTTCACCAGCTTTGCTGCTCTTCTCTGGAAATACTTCAGCACATCAGTGTTTTTCTGAAGAGAGTGGTCCAAGACTGAACCCTGGGATTTGAGTTATGGCCTCACCAGGGTCGAGTACAGGGGGACTATAACTTCCCTGGTCCTGCTGGCCACACCATTCCTGATGCAGGACAGGTGGTCATTGGCCTTCTTGTCTACCTGGAGATGGCACTGGCTCATGTTCAGCTGGCTGGCAACCAGCACCCCCAAACTGCTTTCTGCTGAGCAGCTCTCAAGTCACTCATACCCAAGCCCCTAGCATTGCCTGGGGTTGTTGTGACCCAGCTGCAAGGCTTGGCACTTAGCTTTGGTGAACCTCATACAGTTGTTTGATCCAAGCAGCCCATTGATCCAAGTTGTCCAGGGCTCTTTGTAGAGCCTTCCTACCCTCCAGCAGATCAACACTGTCTCCTAACATGGTGCTGTCTCTAAACTTACTGAGGATGTACTCAAACCCTTCCTCCAGATGATCACTACAGATATTAAATAGAACCAGCCCAATTCTGAACCCTGGGGAATGCCACTGGTGACCAGCCACCAACTGGATTTAGTTTCATTCACTGCCACTCTCTTCACTCTCTTCATTCACTGCCACTTTCACCCAGTGAAGAGTACTTCTGTCCAAACCATGAGCATCCAGTTTCCTCAGAAGAATCCTGTGGGAGACAGTGGCAAACATTTTACTGAAGCCTAGATAGACATCTACTACCTTTCCTCATCCTAAAGGAAGAGGATTTCTCTGCATACAGTTAGATATATCAATTTACTGCAGGGCAACACATACATCAGCCAGTTTTACTATAGGCAGAAGTAGGCAGAGATATTTGACTGATCATTCAGTAGATTGAATGATCAGCAAATGAGTACATGCATTTGCAGTAGTCCACTTCACATCAGAAAAAAAAAATTAGCTTTTCTGATATAATTTTCTCTCTAAAATGTTCACACATTAAAAATGTTCAATAGAAATGAAACACATTTCAATCAGAAGAATGTTTCACTGGGTTCCCAACCAGTTCCAAGCACAGCAACATCTTCCCTTGCACCTGAGAAGTCTTAAGTTCTGGAATCAACTCATGTCTGGATCACCACTGGTCCATAAAGTCCAGTACTTTTGCCTTGGTGAAGAGTAGATGTCCAAGACCTGAGCTGGCTCACTTAAGGGCTGTTTGCTATCTGTATGTAGTGTTTCACTATGCTGTGCAGGCATTCCATTGCCTAGTAAATCTTTGTTACTTTGATCCCTTTTCCTTGGGACCAGCATGAAAGCATGCTCTGTTCCAAGATCCTTTTGATTAGTTTTCCATACGAGAACTTATGACAAAATTACACTTGCAGAATTTGAGCTTTTAAAATATTTCTCTTCTTGGAACATATTCTAATCAAAGCACATTCTACTTTTGCTCCGTTTCTATGCTGAGATATTAATGATCAAAGCACAAGGGTCCTGGTATAGCTTTTTGAACTGCAAGACACCTACCTACTGGTAGAAGACAATTGAACCAAAAATGTTCTCAGGCTTACAAATCCAATCTCTGATTTCATATGCCCAGGTCCTGAACAAAGACTAGAAAGTCAACATAAACTACTATATTTTATATAACTGATGACACAATTATATATTTTTAATATTTCAATTTATAAACAGATTTATGACAGTGGAGTGATTCCCACTGTGTCTCCTAATTTTGTCACAGAAAAACCTTTCAAGTTTTGATGGATGAAAGAAGGCATTCAACTGATGCTGTGTTTTACAATTTAGCGTAAGTGCAAAAGTCTCTCACATTCATGAGGAAATTCAATTTTGTTGGGAAAGAAAAATCAAGAATGGTGTTCACCTGAGATAAACTTTAACATCCTTACCAGTGTTTAAAACAAATTTTTCTCTTCGCTTGTAGCCTGGTAGGCATATCTGTTTTCTCTAGATAATTTTATTTCAATAGCATTTGTACTAGACCTTCGTATTCATACTATGGGGAAATAGGTAACATAAGATAAAGAAACAGGATAGGATAAACATATAGCATAAATATGTTGCAAAAATTAAGCATTGGTCTGGGAAGTTCTATTGTCACAAAGGAGATTAGCATAATTACTTTTGTGTCTAAATTGAAACATCCTTCCTCAAGTAGCATGCACAATTTATCATCTTGTAATTAGTTAAATATTCTGCACTCCTTGCCTCTTTATCCTGTTACCGTAGGATATGTATACAGGTTATGCTGTGCTTCAGATTTTCAGGGTTTTATCCCCTCTAGATTCTTCAGTATTCCAGAAAAAAATCCTTAGATAGACATATAGTTTTATATGTAACTGTACATATGGTCTTATAGCTTACACAGAATTTCTAAGTCTCGCTTTGTCTTTCTGCTAGGTGGTATAAGATGTCTGAAGCCATGCAAGTCAAATGAGATCCTGGGGTAAACCTGTATATAACATACCCAATTTCTTTACAGAGGCAAAACCAAGCCTGACTCCTCTCAGAGGAACATGCTTCACCATAAGAACTATGTCATAAGATGCTATGTCTCTGCCACCAGCCAGTGTATAGCTTGAGCCAAGAAGCATCATAGAGAATTTCACAATGGTTTCAGAATATTATTTTTTAAAAAATATTTTGTATGTTACAGATCTGTCTAGCAATCAAAACTTGCTTTTAGGCTTAAGAAAAAAAAAAAAGCCTTTCAAGGCAGTGATTACTGGAAGTGCACTATAGCAATTCCATTCTTTAGAATGACATAATATAATTAGTGATATTACTTAATAATCATATTTTTGATGGGGCCTTTAAGGATTAATCTAGTTTTGCTGCTCATCTCTCTTACAACAGGATCTAATAGAAAAGCACAAGAGCTGAGATTCTTTTGACTTGATTGTTTCAATTCCTGGAGATGAATGAAGGCCCATGGTCAGGCTATGCTCTTCTGAAAAGAGAGTAAATAGGTTCTCTATCACTATAGTGATTGTAACTGGTGTGGGTGTGTGTGTGTGGGTGTGTGTGTGTGGGTGTGTGTGTGTGGGTGTGTATGAGAAAGGTCTTGGAAAGTGACAAGAGACATTACCAGATATAAAAAGGAAAGCAGGAAAACAGTAAGGAAGTGTTGGCTGTCCTGGCCAATGTCCAAGTATGGAAAGCATGAACTTAGACTGACCTAATAATTTTCAGATATCTTCTATTCCTAAAATGGAAGGATTTTAAAAATGAATTTTTAAGGAGAAATTAGGATAGTTTTACAAATGTTTACAGGAAATTACTCCCAAGAGTAACAAGCAACAAATATATGTTTAAAATATCCATCAGTTGTAATGGAAGCAGAGTTTAATGACCAGCTGAAAGAAGATATTGGCTTACTAAAGCTGAAAAAAGAAAGCACCAAGAATAAAAAACTCTATCTTGTCTTAATTACAGAGGCCATCAGAATATGCTAGAGGCCATAAAGAGGGTGAAGACAGTGGTTGGATCCAAAAGAATCACAGAATCAATTCATTTGGAAACAACCTTTGAGATCAAGTCCAACACCACCTTGTCATCTAGACCATGGCACTGAATGTCACATCCAGTCTTTTCTTAAATACCTCCAGGGACAGTTACTGCCACCTCCCTGAGCAGCCCATTCCAATGACCAATCCCCCTTTCTGTGAAGAACTTCTTGCTAATGTTGAATCTAAACCTCCACTGGTGCAGGTTGAGTCTGTGTGCTCTTGTCCTGTCGCTGGTTGCCTGGGAGAAGAGACTGACCCCCACCTGGTTACAGTCACCCAGCTTGGTGTTGTCTGGGAATTTCCTAATGGTAGACTCAATCTCCTCATTCTGGTCATTGGTAGAGATATTAAACAGGACTGTGCCCAAAGCTGATCCTTGGGGACACCAATAGTGACTGGCCACCAATGGGATGCAAAAAAATTCAGCACCAGAGGAATTATATGAGTATGCGGATCTTTTACCAAAGACCTTTTACCAAATCTTCCCCAATATTAGGAAGACAACAGATTCTAAAATAACGCCAATGAAACACTGAAGCACGTTCTTATACGCACACAGTCCTTTTCAGAATGATGTATTGTAGTGCAAGAGCAAGGAGGCTCACTTGAGATTTGTGCGCGTAGTACATTGGCTCTGCCTTCTCCCCACCTTCTCTACCGTGCTGTATCAAAGTTCAATTTCAATGAAGTATAAATGTCACTGTTGGACACTTATACTTGGCCACAAGTAACAGAATACAGCACAATTTCATATCTGGAATTACATGTAAAACTTTCTCCAAAATCCCAATCTCTGTTCCAGTAAATATCTGATACATTTAAACAATGACTTTTAAAAAGAGACTGGAACCAGGTCTTTCTTCTTCATCTCTTTATTTTTCTTTTCACAAGTCTCATTTCAAACCACCACCCTCACATTTATGAGCACTGCTTAAAACCTTTGAGAAGAACTGAATCTAGGCCAGAAATCTGAGCCAATGTTTCTGAAGTTGGAGGGAGATTCGCTTAATAATGCAGGGGCTGTAAGCTCCTCCAAACCTTCTCAAATACCAAATTTTGTAACAGAAAGGCAACATATGGAATGGTGTGCAAGGATAGCTTGATTGGAAGACGATAAGCTAGAAAACAGCAGCTTGGCATTAGGAAGATGTTGGGGGGAAGATAAGATGATTATAGACTTCCAGGGAATATAAACACTGTGTGAAAATATAGGATGGTTGGCTGGGAGCATGATCAGTAACTAAGAAAGGACAGCAGCTGGCTAATCACAGACGAGAGAAGACTGGCCTGGGAACTGCTTTTACAGTTAATCATCATACTGTCCTAAATCATGGCACAACCAGAAGTGATGAAAGACAGCCTGAAAAATGCTGCCAGGCCACCAAACCTAGATGCCTTTTGTCTGTGTTCTAGTATCTTCAGGCTCATGAATGAGTCAGGGAGAGTTAGGAGACCCCAGGTGCAGTAGTAGTAGTTCCACTACTGAAGTTATAGGGTTGTAGCATGAAGTGAAAAGTACTAAATATTTCAAAAGGATCACAGAGTGAGATTATAAAAGGAAAAAAAAATCTAATTAGTACAAAACACAGAGTATAAATTGTAAAAAATTTGTTTTAAGTAATTGAAAACAGAAATCTATAAATATAGTAAATTTAAGTTATTGCCTTCTCTGCACATGATGTTACTTTTTCCTTTTTTAATTTATATTAATCCTAGATGGAGTAAAGTTGCAGAATCCTTTGTTTCTAGAGCTATTTTTGCATGTTTACATTTTATAAGAAATGTTATAGAAAGTTTTTAAAGTCATAAAACATATACTCTGAGATTCTTACTGAAACATGTATTATCTTTTGCTGTAACTCTACAGTTTAAGACACTATTATTTACACAAGAATGGAATAAATTTAGCCTCCTCTCCTCTCCTCTCCTCTCCTCTCCTCTCCTCTCCTCTCCTCTCCTCTCCTTGCTGTATCTAACATTGTAGGATCCTCACCCAAGATCTGAGCTTTCTAGCTGCTCAGTAACAGATAGTAATGAATTGTTTTGACTAGTTCTATCCAAAATAAACAACGTGTAATACACGCTAACTGCAACTTCTGTCAGCTTCTTGTATTGCCACAGCAGCTGAATGGCAATACCAAAATGTTCTAATAACAAACAAATGGTAATGCACTATCTAGGTTCTCCTATTTATGGCAGAAAGAAGATTTTAAAAGAGATACGTGTAATTAATGTCCAACCACATGGTTTAATTTCACAAACTCTGCTGAAAATGATGCATCAGCTCAGAACACTTGTGGTCAGATTTCAAATTCCTGTATTCATGTACTGAGCCCTGTAATCAGCACTGAAGTAATAATATTTCAAATGGAATATAATGTGAGTTGCATTTTGAACTTGTAGACAGTTCTCTAATTATACTCTCTACAACTGCAATCAGCATGAATTTTGTTTTCAGAAGAGAGAATAGTGTTTCGTAAGAAGCAGCTACAAAGCTATCTGATAAATAACTGAAAACTAAAGTGATTTTTTTTAACATTGCTAAAGAGTTAGAAGTATTTCTACTTTCTGAAAAGCAAAATATTTAGGAAGGAGTTTATTAATTCTTCCAGAATTCATAGGACTGAAATTATTAGCTTGAAGCCATTTGATAGAGACAAGATAACTACTGGTAAATTAATAATCCCTCTCTCCATATAGTAATGGAACCTCTTATTTGTTATGCTATGAGGATATTTATTTGAGAACAAAAGCTTGTGGTTGCATCAAATTGTATCTCATCAGAACTCAATGCTATAAATATATATATATATATATATGTGTGTGTGTGTGTGTATATGCTGCTTTCTGTGATTTTTTTTTCAGAATATGATGCACCTCACTTCATTCATCACAACCTACCTTCTTAGATAAAGTAGATGGAGCAAAGAGGTGAAAATTGAGGCTAATTCCTATTTTCTGTCAAAGAAGATAAGTAATACCTCACAGTGATTCCCGACATATTTCTGTCTCAATTGCATTCCGAACAGAAATGTACAAAAAGTACAAAGAATGTTGAAGTGTTTTGCTGTCTGAGCAAAATATGTGCTTTTGACTGGAACCGAGGCAGAAATTCTTCAGTTTTTTTACTTCTGTCCATTTTTCACACAACAATCTGTCTGTTTGGGGTTTTTTACCCCTCATACTTTTGAGTAAGTTTCCAATTAATTATACACCACTTATTGTCTCTGAGAAAAATTGTGTAAATTTGTTGAAAGTTTCAAATCACAGCATCCCTGGTGGACAGAGTTAATCTACTTCAGCAGTTTTATGAAATATTTTTTTATTTTCTTTCACTACTAAGTTTCACTACTATTCCTTCACTACTAAGTTTGATAACTAGGGGAAACTAATTTGTTGAAAGTTTCAAATCACAGCATCCCTGGTGGACAGAGTTAATCTACTTCAGCAGTTTTATGAAATATTTTTTATGCCTATTCTTTCACTACTAAGTTTGATAATTAGGAGAAACCATACTCTGAGAGTGCCCAAGAAGGATAATTTTAGAATTTTAGAATAGAAAGCATAACGTTCAAGGATAGGATACATTAATTTCTAGCTTTCAGTTGTGATGGCAAGATATCCTGAGTTCTTATATAATTCCTGCATTCATTCTTGTACTTCATTCTTGACTGCATTTATGAATGTACCCATTCCATCTTTTTCTCTGAGAGAATGCCTGAACTAAGAATTAGGTTAAAATATGTTTTCTGGTTATGCAGATGATATTATTCCTCTGGTGTTAAGAACTGTAACAATGAGTTTAGGAGAATACAACAATATGAACTACATGGTCCTTCACCACAGTTACATTTTTTAAAATACCTTTTGGCTCCTGGGAAAATCTATCTGAAAACCTGTTTCTTATGAAACTGTTAACTCAGCAGAAAAATAGATATAGAATGACATTTCAAATTCATCATCATTTCCTTCCTTACAAAGGAAGAAGTTGTTCTGTGCAATGGGACTTGAACGGCTGCATCAGACTGATGACACATTTCTGTTGGGAAATGTTCATGGTAATCACATGTTTACATTGCAGCATATTGCCATTAAATCCCCGTGTGCTAAGGAACAGATATCAGTAGATTAAATAGAGATAAAAGTTATATAGAAAAGGGAAGATATTAACCATTAAATCCTGGGTGACCCAACCAGAACAAAATGGGGATTGTTCAGCTATACGCTGGATTTGTAGGAGAGGTTGACTGCTGATAATGAAGCAGACAGCAGAAAATTAAAAATATGCTTATGGGGAAAAAAAAAATCCTGGCTCTGATATGTATTGATGGGTACTGATGTGTAGTCCCTTTTCTTGGTGTTAAGTGTGAAAAGAAAACAAGTGGTGAAATGTTGACTATCTCTGCAGTCTGTTTTGCTTTCTGTGTTACTTTCATCTTGCTGAATTTGTGACTGGAAATGCCTTTGGGTTCGGTTTGAGCAAAACTAAAGGTAAAATTAAATTCCTATATCACCTTGTGAATTTTAGAGAGGGCTCTTTTCTAACACCCAGAAAGATGTTTGTGTGAAAGTCTCATCCTAAAAGTCAGAGACACAGATTGCAAAATCACATTTTTGGACAGACTCTGACATGCCTTTTCTCCCAGAGTACTTCAGCAGAAAACACCTGGATGCAAGACTATATAAAGCAAAGAACCCACTCAGTCAAAAAACAACTGCCAAAATGAAGTGGGTGATAGGTAAGAATAGAGGGCTCCCCAATAAAAATGATTTAAGCAGGTTTTAGTAAAAAAGTTAAATTGCCTCATAAATACTATCAGAAAAATAATAGCTTGATAAAAGAACCCTCAAATTCTCATCTAGATGAAATAATTTTTGCCACAGTGGTCAGTAGGTGCCAAATTGAAACACTGATGTTTAGATTCATACACTTTGTGTGTTCATTGCCAGAAGACCAAGGTAGGTAGAAGCATAGAGCTGGAGAGATACCAGTTAAGATGAGTATACTCCTTTCCTCACTGAATAACACTGAAAAGGAGATGGGGATGATGGCCCAAAAATGTTATGAGCAGTGACATTAACAGGAAAATCCTGTCACTATGGAGAAAAAAGGTGCATTTGTCAGACTGAAAGCAAAATAAATACAGTTTAATAGAACAAAATACTCTTTATAAATAAGCAGCAAAACCTATCTGCTCACAGACATTCTAATTACTACTTGGGGAAACATCTTCCCAAGGAAATATCTATCTGAGCCCACAAAGAGTAAACCAAATGCCTGGTATTAGAAAATGACAAAAATATAGGTGCTGACTAATCCAACTTTAAATAAACAAACAAGCAATGCTGTGAAGTAGGCGCATCTGTAAAGCCCTGCATTTTGAATTCCTTCGAAGAAGGGAAACCCTACACCCGATTGTAATCTATCTCATTGCATATGGAATCATTAGATCCAATTATCAGAGGATTTGAAATCCTGTCCTGGCATGATGTATTATCTGCTGGTGGTGAGCCTTTGGAATTTTCCAGCAGTTTTAGCCAAGATCAGCAGGCAGTTAGAGTTCTCAAAAATTCAAATTTTTCTTCACTGTTTTAACCCTGTATCAGGTACAGAGCAGGAGTAATTTATAGAACTAGTGTTGTCCAAGGATTTTGCAGTTAAAACATTGCATCCCTGAAAATTCAGAAGAAAAGATAAAGATAACATTAAAAAAAAAAAAAATGGAGCTGAGCTCCAGTTTAAGTGGGTGTGCATGAAAACAATTGAAAACATGAGTGTTCTAACAAAAAATGCACACAGCCAAGTGTGAGAGAGTAGAAGCCTACTGCTAACTCTGCTACATCTTCCTGCCTCTCTTTGGAGACAAATCCACACCCACCCAAAACAGAAAATCCTGGCTGCCTCTGTATAAAAGGCAGTCATTAAACCTAACCCCTGACTTTTACAACACCTTCTTGGTGCTGTATTTCAAAGAATATTTACCTTGAGCAAGATGCAATCTAACATTGCATCCATCTTAGATACATACTGTCCTATTAAGTCTTTATTTTATGCTGCTAACCTTCAGCACAACCTGATGAATTTTAACTGTGAGAAGGGGTAGGATTTATCCCTAGCTGAGCTAGTAAAATGCATCCCAAAACTCATTAACACAAATTTGTTCATTTCTCCAAACCCTGTGGTTAAAAAATGTTTTGTCGTAAAACTATTTTTAAAGTACATCTCTTCATTGTTAGCCATGAAATTAGCAGCAGTTTAAACCAGCTGCTGGGTGACTGGAATAAAGTTTCTTTTTCTTATGTCTTTAATTTCTGGCTGCTGATGCACCCCTTGCTGTGGGTTTCTCAGACAAATTTAATCTAAAAAGGAATTGTATTTTTATGTAGCAATTTTGCCCATCAGTGGCTTAACTATGCCTCTTTTGTGCTTGAAACATGCATTATTTATAGACATAGCATAGAGAACATATAGACTAATAGCATATGTGTCTAACAACCTGTATAGACTCTATACACTCATACAGATTGGTTAGTAGGGATCTCTGGAAGTTGTCTGGTCCTACCTCTTGCTCAAGGCAAGGGTAATTTATGTCAGGTTGCTCAAGATTTGGACCAGCCAGGAATGGAATTATATGTGGTTTTCTTCTAGTTCTGGAGAAGACCACATTAGGTCTTGAAAAAGAGTCCACTGAGTTGCAGAATCCTTTGTCAGCAGACCATGATGGATCCAGGGAAAAAAAATTAATCAGAAGACATCATATGAGAAGTGTTTGGATAATTGTGATAAGTTCAGACTTGATGCCTTGGACAGTTAAAAGTGACACTTTCTGTTTTGTATAAAAGCTTAAAATTTAAATGTTAAGAAATGATTAAAGGTATGAACAAGTGGGGTGGGATATCAAGTTATGAAATATTAAAGGATGAATGCCCAGAATGTCACATGCAAAAGCACTTAAAACGTTACACTCCTGTCTCACTGCTGAATGTGATTGACTGTGGGCCACAAAGATCTGACATCCAAGCATTCAAATACAGCACCTGTGACCTTCTCTGTTAATGTCTTTTCTGAGTTAAAAGAAAATCTCATTAAAGGAGCACTTTTCTCAAGAATAATCTCTGAAAACTGCTGTGTCCTTGAAATACTGAGTGCTGGTAGGTGG